>NW_025813487.1:717506-1249202 GCF_021976095.1 Xenia sp. Carnegie-2017 | reverse complement strand
ACATTGAGGGTGGCTATATTTACCCCACCCCCTACTTTGTGTGATACATTGAGGGTGGCTATATTTACTCCCACCTACTTTTTATGACACACTGAGGGTGGCTATATTTACCCACCCCCTACTTTGTGACACATTGAGGGTGGCTATATTTTACCCCACACACCCTACTTTGTGTGACACATTGAGGGTGGCTATATTTACCCCACCCCCTACTTTTATGACACATTGAGGGTGGCTATATTTACCCCACTCCCCCTACTTTGTATGACACACTGAGGGTGGCTATATTTACCCACCCTACTTTGTATGACACATTGAGGGTGGCTATATTTACCCCACCCTCAACTTTGTATGACACATTGAGGGTGGCTATATTTACACCACCCCTACTTTGTGTGACACATTGAGGGTGGCTATATTTACCCCACACCCTACTTTGTGTGACACATTGAGGGTGGCTATATTTACACCACCCCCTACTTTTTATGACACATTGAGGGTGGCTATATTTACCCCACCCCTACTTCTTTGTATGATTACTGAGGGTGGCTATATTTACCCCACCCCTACTTTGTATGACACATTGAGGGTGGCTATATTTACCCCACACCCTACTTTGTATGACACATTGAGGGTGGCTATATTTACCCCACCCCTACTTTGTGTGACACATTGAGGGTGGCTATATTTACCCACCCCTACTTTGTATGACACATTGAGGGTGGCTATATTTACCCCACCCCTACTTTGTATGACACATTGAGGGTGGCTATATTTACCCACACCCTCTACTTTGTATGACACATTGAGGGTGGCTATATTTACCCACCCCCTACTTTGTATGACACATTGAGGGTGGCTATATTTATTCCACCCCTAACTACTTTGTATGACACATTGAGGGTGGCTATATTTACCCCACCCCTACTTTTATGACACATTGAGGGTGGCTATATTTACCCCACCCCTACTTTGTGTGACACATTGAGGGTGGCTATATTTACCCCACCCCTACTTTTATGACACATTGAGGGTGGCTATATTTACCCCACCCTACTTTGTATGACACATTGAGGGTGGCTATATTTACCCCACCCCTACTTTGTATGACACATTGAGGGTGGCTATATTTACCCCACACCCTACTTTGTATGACACATTGAGGGTGGCTATATTTACACCACCCCTACTTTTATGACACATTGAGGGTGGCTATATTTACCCCACCCCCTACTTATGACACATTGAGGGTGGCTATATTTACCCACCCCCTACTTTTTATGACACATTGAGGGTGGCTATATTTACCCCACACCCTACTTTGTGCATACACAGGGTGGGTGGCCATTTCACCCCCTACTTTGTATGACACATTGAGGGTGGCTATATTTACCCCACCCCTACTTTTTATGACACATTGAGGGTGGCTATATTTACCCACCCCCTACTTTGTATGACACATTGAGGGTGGCTATATTTACCTCAACCCCTACTTTGGGTGACACATTGAAGGTGGCTATATTTACCTCACCCCCTACTTTGTATGACACATTGAGGGTGGCTATATTTACCCACCCCAATATTTGCATGACACATTAAGGGTGACTATATTTACCCCACCCCCTACTTTGTATGACACATTGAGGGTGGCTATATTTACCCCACCCCTACTTTGTGTGACACATTGAGGGTGGCTATATTTACCCCACCCCCTACTTTGTATGACACATTGAGGGTGGCTATATTTACCCCACCCCTACTTTGTATGACACATTGAGGGTGGCTATATTTACCCCACCCCTACTTTGTGTGACACATTGAGGGTGGCTATATTTACCCACACCCTACTTTGGTGACACATTGAGGGTGGCTATATTTACCTCACCCCTACTTTGTGATGACACATTGAGGGTGGCTATATTTACCCACACCCCTACTTTGTATGACACATTGAGGGTGGCTATATTTACCCCACCCCTACTTTTTATGACACATTGAGGGTGGCTATATTTACCCCACCCCTACTTTTGTATGACACATTGAGGGTGGCTATATTTACCCCACCCCTACTTTGTATGACACATTGAGGGTGGCTATATTTACCCCACCCCTACTTTGTATGACACATTGAGGGTGGCTATATTTACACCACCCCTACTTTGTGACACATTGAGGGTGGCTATATTTACCCCACCCCTACTTTGTGTGACACATTGAGGGTGGCTATATTTACCCCACACCCTACTTTGTATGACACATTGAGGGTGGCTATATTTACCCCACCCCTACTTTGTATGACACATTGAGAGCGGCTATATTTACCCCACCCCTACATGACACATTGAGGGTGGCTATATTTACCCCACCCCTACTTTGTGTGACACATTGAGGGTGGCTATATTTACCCCACCCCTACTTTGTATGACACATTGAGGTGGCTATATTTACTCCACCCCTACTTTGTATGACACATTGAGGGTGGCTATTTTACCCCACCCCACTTTGTATGACACATTGAGGGTGGCTATATTTACACCACCCCTACTTTGTATGACACACTGAGGGTGGCTATATTTACCCCACCCCTACTTTGTATGACACATTGAGGGTGGCTATATTTACCCCACCTACTTTGTATGACACATTGAGGGTGGCTATATTTACCCCACTCCCTACTTTGTATGACACATTGAGGGTGGCTATATTTACTCCATCCCCTACTTTTATGACACATTGAGGGTGGCTATATTTACACCACCCCCTACTTTTTATGACACATTGAGGGTGGCTATATTTAACCCACCCCTACTTTTTATGACACATTGAGGGTGGCTATATTTACCCCACACCCTACTTTGTATGACACATTGAGGGTGGCTATATTTACACCACCCCTACTTTGTGTGACACATTGAGGGTGTCTATATTTACACCACCCCTTACTTTGTGTGACACATTGAGGGTGGCTATATTTAACCCACCCCCTACTTTGTGTGACACATTGAGGGTGGCTATATTTACCCCACCCCTACTTTGTATGACACATTGAGGGTGGCTATATTTACACCACCCCCTACTTTGTATGACACATTGAGGGTGGCTATATTTACCCCACCCTCAACTTTCTATGACACATTGAGTGTGGCTATATTTACACCACTCCCTACTTTGTATGACACATTAAGGGTGGCTATATTTACCCCACCCCTACTTTGTATGACACATTTGAGGGTGGCTACATTTACCCACCCCCAACTTTGTATGACACATTGAGGGTGGCTATATTTACCCCACCCCCTACTTTGTATGACACATTAAGGGTGGCTCTATTTATCCCACCCCTACTTTGTATGACACATTGAGGGTGGCTATATTTACCCCACCCCTACTTTGTATGACACATTGAGGGTGGCTATATTTACCCCACACCCTACTTTGTATGACACATTGAGGGTGGCTATATTTATCCCACCCCTACTTTGTATGACACATTGAGGGTGGCTATATTTACACCACCCCCTACTTTGTATGACACATTGAGGGTGGCTATATTTACACCACCCCCTACTTTGTATGACACATTGAGGGTGGCTATATTTACCCCACCCCTACTTTGTATGACACATTGAGGGTGGCTATATTTACCCCACCCCTACTTTGTGTGACACATTGAGGGTGGCTATATTTACCCCACCCCTACTTTGTATGACACATTGAGGGTGGCTTTTTTTTATCCCACCCCCAACTTTGTATGACACATTGAGGGTGGCTATATTTACACCACCCCTACTTTGTGACACATTGAGGGTGGCTATATTTACACCACCCCTACTTTGTATGACACATTGAGGGTGGCTATATTTACCCCACCCCTACTTTGTGTAACACATTGAGGGTGGCTATATTTACCCCACACCCTACTTTGTATGACACATTGAGGGTGGCTTTTTTTTATCCCACCCCCAACTTTGTGTTTGGCTACACCACCCCTACTTTGTGTGACACATTGAGGGTGGCTATATTTACACCACCCCTACTTTGTGTAACACATTGAGGGTGGCTATATTTACTCCACCCCCTACTTTGTATGACACATTGAGGGTGGCTTTTTTTATCCCACCCCCAACTTTGTATGACACATTGAGGGTGGCTATATTTACACCACCCCCTACTTTGTGTGACACATTGAGGGTGGCTATATTTACCCCACCACCTACTTTTTATGACACATTGAGGTTGGCTATATTTACCCCACCCCCAACTTTGTATGACACATTGAGGGTGGCTATATTTACCCCACCCTACTTTGTATGACACATTGAGGGTGGCTATATTTACCCCACCCCCTACTTTTTATGGCTAATGTATGATGTTGGGATTTTGTTTGAGATGTTTTTGTAATGGGAAGTATGCCTTTTTATATTTTCAACCTATGTTTTCAGACACAAATTGTCTAGAGGCAATAGTCTCTGCTATATTTTGAGACATGTGGTGTAAAGCTACCTCAGGAAGACAGGGATACCACTTTGTTAACTCTAACTTGGGACACATGTAAATATTTTTCTGTTTAAATCACAATTATTAATTTAGGGAAAAAAGGTGGGAAGTAGTCCAGCCATGAAATGCGTCGGTTTTCAAAGATGTGTGGATTACATGCTGAACTGTAGAGTCGATATTTCTACCATGGTGACAGACCGCCACAAATCAATACAGAAGTTTATGCGTGAGAATCTGAATCAAATAACACATTATTTTGACCTATTGCACATTAAGAAAAGTTAGTACAGTTATTGTATAAAAGATGTAGGTTGTGTTCTTTTTTGAAAGCGTAAAATAAAATTTGTTACTTCATTTTAGAAATTGAAAAAGTATTGACAAAGCTGAGCAAGGAAAAAGGAAATGAAGCCCTTTCACAGTGGATTCGTCCTTTTGAGAATCACTTTGTATGGAGTGCAACATCAACTTTCTCGGGGGAGGGTACATTAATTTGGTCAAAATTTGTGTCTTTCCTGAACCATGTTATAGACAAACATGATGAACTGGATGAAAGATTTACTCAATCTGTAGAGGTTCTGATCCAAAATGTCACGAAGATCAAGAAAAATTAAGAGAAAAAAAGGTAGGTAAAAATATTCTATAGTTATTACGCAGGAAATTTTCATACAGCTGTATCAATTTTTTCTTCGGACGGTTCTAAACAAAAATTCACTTGCCTTTCATTTATTACGAAAGAAACCAGTCTATATATCTCTTTATTACTTACTAATTAAAGTTTTATTTCGTCAGGTTCATTCTCAAGTTTGTGAGCATGCGCTCATCAGCTGCCTACGTAAACAGTGTAACATTCAGTTACCTCGCTCTCTTCTTGATGAAGTGTTTTTCCCAATCTTACTGACCAAAGTCAAGGAGGAGACACTATACGTGTATTGAAACATGAAATTGGAAACGTTCTTAAAAGGGCAAAGGAAGAAGATTCGGAAGCATGGCATTTAGCAAGAGCGGCTATCATTATAAGAGGAGACATATTTTAAACAAAGAACTCATTCAACGGAAAATTCTCCGAGGATTGTCAAAAGGATTCTGTTCCAGCATCATTAAAAGTTGTTATAGATATGATACTTAAAGGAGCCATTGTAAACAAACAACCGGCAGAAAAAGATCCAAATCAAGCTTGCTTAACCATCTCTCAACATATTGTCTTCAATTGCACTTCACGCGAGCGTGAAGCGTCAAGACCTCATCACACTAGAGAAAAGGAATGTCCGGTACCAATGTACACGTCCCTCAAAATTTATGGAACTACGAGAGACAAATCACTTATCGACGCTTTTTTCAAGTTGGGATTGTGCATCTCGTACGATTGGCTTTTATCTGTTTCTTCCGACATTGCTAATAAAGTAATAGCAAGGTACGAGAGTGATGACGTTGTTTGTCTGTCAAAGTTACGGAAAGGATTGTTTACAACTGCAGCAGTTGACAACATAGATCATAATCACAGCTCCACAAGTGCACAAGACTCTTTCCACTACTGAAAACGTCATCAAACACGACATGCGCTGAAAGCGTTGTAAATGTAAAATATGGGCTGGTCCTATATCAAACTTTTGTCATTTGAGGCATGGTAAGACTATAACAAAGTTTTTCCCTTGTATCATTCAAGTGAAGAATTTTGTCATTAACAGCTGTACTATATCAGGTTTCATGACAACAATGCTATTGTCATTCTTCAGGTCAGTTAGAACGTTAATTTCGTCTTTTGAAAATAAAAAACTAGGACGGCTGTAGCTGCAAAGACCAGATAGTGCGATGTCTTTCATTTGAGTTTTTACGGATTTATAGTGAAAACCAGAGTGTTCATAGATGCTTTCATTATGAGTTGCGGCGAAGAATTTTTCGAAGGGGGCAAGACAATTACCGTGGTTTAACTTAGTAGGTGGAATGGCAAAATTTAAACAATTAGAAAGGATTTCTTTTTCTTTGTTGGTGATAAACCTGTTCGACAATTGAACACCACTTTGTCGGGGTTGATTTGAATGTTTTTGTCGTTCTTAGCGCAAAGGTGAAAAAGCTTTCGATCTTGTATGTGTTGGTGTTGGTTTAATTTCTTCGAGTTCTCACGATCTGAAACATTCTTGAAATGTATTAAGTACAGCGTAGATACGGATGAAGCCAGATGAGAATGGGTCGTTGTCACTTGTGCAGATAGCACGCGTATACTAGAGTGTTTGTCGTTCATTTCTTCGAGAAGCAGTTTGCTTTGACATTGACGATAAGCGCTAGAACTACGCAGACGGCGATTTGCAACCTTGAACCACAAGAAACGTGGTATTGTTTATGACTATGTTTAAAATTATTTGTTGAGCTCTAATATTTATAATTAGAATCCGCTTCCCGCCTGGCTTTTCATTGGCAACAATATTGATAAATCGATATGACAATAAAACGCGTAAAGAATTCAGAAAGTATCAAAAGCTAAATTGAGCTTAAAATTCCTTGTAAAAAGCGTAAATGGCGGATCTGACGTAAGGACATAAAAATTCTGGGACACATCGCACCCCTGATTTGCCCATCTGTTCTCTTTCTATTCTGAGTTTTAACGTAAGTCAGGTCCGTTTAATTTTGTAGAAATGAAATGTAAGTACTGTGTATTTACTGGCGAAGTAAGAAATTTATGGCAGAAATCAAAAGGTTTGGTTATAACCTTTGTAATGTGAATGGTTTTACTATTCGCCACTAAAAGGTTTAACCTATAGAGGCAAATTTGTTCGGAAAGGATGGTCCCTGATATCTGTACTGTATTGGTTAAATATGGAGGTTACACCATAAATGGAATGATATAAAGTTTTTAAAAGAACATTGTACAACATCATACGTATGTGTGATAATTTACATTGGACTATGAAGACTGACTACCTTCTATAATGACTTTCTTCTATGAAGATGAAAACAGGCAAATGCAAAAGAGAATGAAAAAACATGATCCAGGTTTTATAGAACTTAAATGAGTTCATAAGTGTTAAATTTTGTTTGCATTAATATGAGGTTATTATGAAGGATCACGGTGGTCTATTTTTACAATTTGAATACAAACAAAAGAAATCATCTTTAAACTAGGATTTTGTGATTAAATCTTTCAATCTGTAGTTGTCAATATAACGCGACCACGTCTTGACTGTGTTCAATGCGTTTAAATAAAATATCGTTAGAATCTTACGATTTCTTTTGCGTTTTAATGTCGTTATGCAAAGTAACGATGCATGATGTTGTAGAGTAGGTTAGGATTCATTAGACCTTAATGAATTTAAAAACTAGACTTTGATTTTGACCAAATCTTCATTGAATCTTGCAGTCATATCTTGATAAGTTAAGGTTCTGAGACTGGTTTAAAGGCGTTCTGATTGACGTCACCAATATCTTCTAGCCCAAAATTATAATATTAACGTTATTTAATGTGCGGAATAATTTAATTAATAAACAATTGACGCAATATCGCTGAAAAATGGTCAATTGTTACCAGCATTCACTTATATTAATGAAGGGAGAGCTTAGTTCTTTTGTTTGGCAACAATACGTTTTGTTTTTAAAAATTAGATTTTATAGATATCCGATAATTTGTTCAAGTACAAACAATGAATTCTAACCCTATAGAGACCGTTGTTGCTCACAGGCAACAATCACCAAACGAGATGTGTAAGAACTTTTGAAAAGGCACGGCTCCCAGAGGGTTAAACAATCATGCGGAACAACTACATATAATGACATGCTTAACACTATATATAAAGACATCATCCACTTCAAGCGACGTATAAGCCACGAGGCGTCATGGAAAGTAAATGTTTTTCATATGAGGTGGAACACGACTTTACAAATAGATGACAATTACAAAGATTTGTGATTAGGCCAAGCAAAATAAAGTTGTTGCCTTCAACTCTCTTCGAAGACTAGTTACCGAAACACGTCTCAATTGATTACAGATGTACTTAAACGTGTTGATAAAAAATCAAGACCGCCAATATCTGAATGCTCTTCAACAAGGAAATACCACACATATTTAAACATTTGAAAGCCACGATGTACAGATATATAGTAACAGTATCACATCCTAAGTATTGATAGCAGCAGCAAAAAGAAATTTGAAAGAGGAAAACCGTTATGACATATGATACACACGAAGTTACCTGTTTCAAAATCAAGTATGAAATTAGATCCTACGGCTGGAAACTACAAATGTAAGTGACTAAACTGACGATAAATGATATTTTGTATTTGCATTTATCTCTATTGCCCTTGTGAAACTCTAAATGCATAGAAATGCAGTCTTCATAGATTAAGGTGTAGACTTGCAATGAACGAGAGCCGTAATTGTTTTTTGCTCATTTTTCTACTATATTTTTATTAGTAGAACCTCGGGGAAAACAGAACGCCCTTAAATTCTCTCCTAAACCTAACTTAGCAACATATGATTGAAGATTCAATGAATATTTGGACAAGATTAAAGTCCAGTTTATAAATTCATTATCGTCTCATGAATCTTAACCTACAACATATTGCTTCTTTGCTTTGCATAACGACATTAAAACGCCAAAAAAATTGTAGATTCTATTGAATTTTTTGTTCAAATACGTAGAAGGATTACTTATTGTCCTACTGAAAAGTGAAAAGCTCCTAAGGAGCCAATCACAAAAAAAAATTTTAGTGATGACGTAAATTAAGCAAATGTTAACAACAAGAACTTAGTCACTTAAACGTTGTAGAAAGAAAGGTGAATTTTGTCTTTTTATTGACGGATTACTGAAGTTTGAGTTGCATGGAATAATCAACTAGTCTTAAGTGTAGGACTCGTAATATGAAAGCTTTCAATTTAAAATGCTTTGATAACGATGTAAAGCCTTTGATCGTTTGAAACTTGTTACATCTTTCAAACTTAACCAACTAAAGCTATTTGTGCAATGTGAATGTTCTACCATTTGGATAGTCAAACAGAAAACATATAACAATTTGCTCATTCTCAATACATCTGATTAAGAATTTAAAAACGCAAAGTAACGTCATATGAAGAGTTCTTCATCACGAAATGTCGTACATGTGTTTCATATTTTCTTATATTGTAGATCCCACATGGATGGAGTTGTGAAAGTCCCTTTACCACCTGTGTCATTCACTTCAATTACTCTTACTAGTTTGTCATTACTCAGGTGTCATGGTGATTCATGGCCAAGAATGTTCATTTGTAGTTTGGATTTTTTGTGGATGTCAGTTGTTTGTTCATATAATGATGATGGGCCCCATTGTTATATGAGCCCACCTAAAGGTGGTCAGCTGACATTCATAGAAGATCAAATCTACACTTAAGCATTCTTTGAGTGGTGATATAACTGGGGTATTGAAGTGATTCCTTTTCCTCCGCTTGAAGTTACTATATGAGTGCATTGTAAACAGTAATCTATCGAAATGGCGATTCATAATACCAGTAGCCCATTTATTGGTTACGTCGATTATTTTGTGTATGGAATGGTATAAACGTATTGAATGGACATTGCATAACGGCATTTGTACGTGGGAACCTTAACATTGAAATGATTGGACTATAATCGACGAAGATGGAAAACAAGCGAGAGGAAAAACATGATCTATGTCTTGTGGTTTGTAAGTTGAGTAGATAAGTATTAAAATTAACTTATAGCTATGAGTAACTGCATGGGATAATTAAAAAATGATCCTGATGGTCTATTTTTATAATTTGAACTATAATCATAAAAATCACCTATATTAGCTATAAAAAATTTCAATAAAAGATGTCAATTGCTGTGAGAAAATAGTTGGCTTTCACTCGCTACTTTTTACTAATTTTATCAAACGTTTAGAAACAAAATTGCAATGCTGCAAGTAGGGTTCATTGAATTTTTTAAAAAAAAAATGTTACAATAAAATTTGTACGATATACACGTAAAAACTGCGCTGTGACAAAAGTGGAAGAGACTTACTAAGACGCCTGGATCAGACGGACCAGGACAATGCTTGAAAATCAGGTATTAAAGTTTTGTTCTTTTCAAAATATATAATTTCTGACTTTATTCATTCATTATGCTGACATTTATAATGTGTTTTTTTTTGTAGAGTAGCTATGTCTGTAGGGGTAATAACTAGACATTGAATGAACCATTAAGTTAGACAGAAGCACGAAGAAACAAGCTTCCTTATTGAAAGATTCCCACTTGCGACTTTCGTTATGCATACTATTAATCAGTATAACGCATTTTTAAATTCAACCGTTAAAAATTTCCGTAAAACTAAATTTTCACAATTGTCAAATTTTCGGACAAAACACACGAGTGAAAGCCAGCTATTAATGAAGGTCTTAAGGAAGCAACATAGAAATTTTGATCGAATGAAATCTAGTAGACATCAAAAATAATTTGTATGCAAGTCACGACGTCACTTTGGTCATTTCATTTTTCATTGTTATTGGTAGGTGAATGATCAGGTCGAACGTACTGAATGAATTTTTCATATGATTTATGTATGAGCTGCTATTAGTTTTTATTTTTCGTCTATTCATTTAAATTTTTGTTAACACTCTGCTCTCTTCATTTTTTGTTCTCTACTAAAGTTTTCGTTTCTTTTGTTCAAACACAAAATATTAGCGGTGTCAATAAATAGGGTAGTCAGCCGACTTTTTTGTCGCCGTTTTTTTTGTCGACGTTTTTTGTCGCTTTGTGAATTTAAGATACGAACGACGAAGCTACGATCTGACTACGCTTCATGTTAAAGTAGATCATCGGGATCATTGAAAACAACAAAAATATGAAACATCTTAAAACAACAAAAATTTTACTAAATTTTTCTAAACTATGATCTTTTTATTTATTGGAGGGTTTTTTACCGGATCCACCGGTTTTCCCTCCCATTTCGTTTTGTTTTGGAAAAAAAAACAGTGTCCACATTTGGGGCCAAGCAAAGTCATTTGTCATAACATTATTTATTGTAGCTGTCATGAATATTCACGTTTTTTTTCTCGGCCTTTGGGTGTATCTCCCAAAACACTGCGTTAAATGAATATAATGGCTTACATTTTGAAAAAAATATGTACGCAAGTTTTCTGCTTATTCAGATCTTCTAAAACAAATTTTTTTAATATTCGGCATCAACCGACTTAGCGAGAAAATAAAGATGATTTGGAATACCTGATACAGTATGGAAGTGTGATTTTGGGTATTTAGTGTGATTTGCAATTTAGTATTTACACCAAAATTAGTTTTCAGTAAATATTTTAATTATGTATTTCCAAACTAGTGTGAAATAATATATTTATTGCGCAGCTATGACGATGTTAGCAAGTCACGTGACATGTATTATTAGCCAGAGCCTTTGACCAGTGGCTGTGAGTAGTGTGACAATCCTCAGGTTTTCATGACGATCTCAAAATGTTTATCAACTGGATAGGAGATTTATTCTTTAAATAATAGTTGTCCAACTTTTTTGCATTCGGCCCCTGGTGAATTGTGAAATTGCTTGCTTAAAGATCATATTCAATTCAGTATTGATCAAATGAAGCTCAGTTGATATTCATGTGAATGTTGGTTTGAGATCAATCAATGTTTTTATGTGAGATGTCACGATTCCATCGTGAGATAACATGTATTATTAGCGTTCAGTGCATGTAAAGTTCGACGTTTGGAAACAAGCCTTAGATTAATATTATTTCGCCTAAAAAATAAAAAGTATAAGCGTATAGATGTTTAAAACTTAATGTGAAATTATTTTTCAAGCAATTTTACGTTCAATTTTAAACATTTTTGGGAAAACGTTTAGTCATGCATTGTTGCATGACCTGCATGACCGCTGGCGTTGCCACTGGCTATATTTTCATAAAGTCGGTGTCACCACTGTAGAAAGTAGTATTAAGTTACTGTTAGACTTATTTTATTGGTGGTTTATTTTGATATAATAAGCACATGGTTGGCACTTAGCACATTTGGACTTGGGATTAGGTTGTCTGACGGACAACTTGTAATCACGTTATCAATAAATAACTATACAAAAAGCAAGAGGCATTCACGCTTTAAAACCACATTTCGGTCCTCTTCTGCTTTTTAACGTGCTCTGAAAATGACTTCTGAAATTGAGGAAGATGAGACAAACGGACTTGTCAATGTAAAATCGCAACAATCAGCTGAGGTGAGCATTGTCCTTTCATCATTTTTCAAATTGCTCAGAATGAACTCTAAGATGATTCTAAAGAAATACTAAATATCTTCATTTATGAAAAATGGAGTGCCATATTTAGACGAAAACGACCATCACCATCTCTGAATGCCAATGCTCCACCGGAGAAGAAGGTGAAAAAGGATCAATGTGATCAACACATATGTTTGCTTTATTCACAATAGTTGACAAGAGGATCCAAGTCGAACAAACAAAGGCATTGGGCAAGAAAACATAGTGAAGAGAAAGGCTCAAACATTGTGAAGGCTCAAACATTGTTAAAACAAAAAAAGATTCAACAAAGGGAAGAGCAGATTGCAAATGAAGAGACTGTTAATACAGTCAATACAGATCTGTCATCGTCATGCACGTCCACGATCACGTCCATTTTTTCTGCTCATGAGGTATATGCGAATGAGGATGACAGCACTCAGACCAGTACTTCTTATACTGGAAATACGAATGTTATATTTCCAAATGTATTGGTAACTAAGGATAGCAACACAGCAGGAAAAATACAATCCACGGTAGCAGATTTTTTTGACGAACAAGGATCGCAAGAGATTGATGACGTATCAGACAATCCTATAGACCCTTTGCACATGACGTCACATCTGATGTTCAGCTTCTTCTGGGGGTCAAGTAAGGTGCCGCCATTTATAAATAAGTATTAGGAAGTAAAACTTTCGGTCATCATGGTTCACTTTTGCGCTGTTTTTGCATGCTCGAATCGATCTAATAGAGAAAAGAATAGACGGTTTTTTCGCCTACCTGCTGTCAAAAGTAATGTGAATGTGAACAAGAAGCAACTTCAACTGAATGGCTTCGACGAATTCGCAGGGAAGATCTTACGCCAGAAGAGTTTGCAAATGCTCGTGTGTGTAGCGACCACTTCATATCAGGTTAAAAACACTTGTCTTTATCAGTACCAAGATACTAGTGTTCAGCTAAATGGTTAGCTAAATAAGTGATGTGTTATTTTTGATAATTATCTTTGTATTATCTGCATATATTTTGTATTATATTTTTGTATGGCATTTTGTATTCCATGCAAGGAAGCAGTCAGCAAATGGGATTTTGCCTTAAGTTTCGATCATCCTTTCTTGTAAATGTCATAAAGTAGAATGAATTAATTCCTACAGGCAAACCAGCAGACCTACAAAAGAAAGATGACCCAGACTGGGCACCAAGTCAAAATCTTGGCCACAACAATGTGAAAAAGATAAACACAGAACGATCGTCTCGCTACCAAGGGACAATTGAAAAGACGAGAAGATCTGAAACTGCTAATGCCCTTATAGCAATGTCAAGCGAGCAGCCCAATGAGGTTGTTGATAAAATGGACACCTCTCAACCAAAGGCAAATGAAATGTCAACACAGACTGATTAAACTGTCAATGAGCTGAGGTTACTTGAAGATGAGGTGGATTTTCTAAGGAAGGAAAATTCTGATTTAAAGAAAAAATTATTGCAAAAGGAAATAAATGAGGATGCATTTAAAGACGATGATGAAAAGGTACTCTTCTATACAGGTTTACCTACCTGGAAGCTTCTTTTGTGCCTTCACAACTTTGTGTCTGGCTTCTTGTCACAATCATCCAGGTGTAGGCTTAGCCCTTTCCAGAGACTCATTCTTACATTAATGAGATGAGACTCAACCTTTCTGGTAAAGACTTAGCCTATATGTTTGGTGGAATTCATGAGGCAACTGTTTCCAGAATTTTTATTCAAATGATGGATATTCTACATAGCAGGCTTTGTCCACTTATCCATTGGCCTGATCGAGAAGCCTTATTACAAACAATGCCCATGGATTTTCGCAAGAACTGCCCAGCATGTGCTGTGATAATTGATTGTTTTGAGATTTTCATCGACCATGCATCTAATCCTTTAGCCAGGGCACAGACATACTCATCATACAAACACCATAAAACTGTCAAGTATTTGATAGGAATTACTCCCAAATGTAGTTTAAGCTTCATATCTGATGGATGGGGTGGTCGTGTCAGTAACAAACACTTAACAGAAGAATGTGGTCTTCTAGAAAAGCTTACCCCAGGGGATGTAATTCTAGCTGACAGAGGGTTTAACATACAAGAATCTATTGGATTATATTGTGCTTGTGTAAAGATACCAGCTTTTACAAAAGGAAAAAAGCAATTAAGCGGGATTGAGGTGGAACAAGCTAGGAAGATTGCTAATGTAAGAATCGATGTGGAACGTGTAATTGGCAATATTCGAAAAAAATATGGAATCCTTTCTGCAACTCAACCAATAGACTTTGTTGTTTCAAAAGGAGGAAAGACCACACTTGACAAAATAGTAACAGCTGTGCTTTGAATAACAGTAGTCCCATTTGAATGAATGTTTATTATTTAGTGGATCTAGCGTAGGTCAGAATACGTTGATATAAATATATTTCCGATTTAAAATACTTTACAACTAACATTATTGATGATGTTCTGGTTCTTAAATATTTTTTTGAAATTTCTAACCAGCAACATTGCTGTTAAATTATTTTGAATTTAAAATTAGCTACTATAATGTATTCTGACCTACCCTGGATCTGCTAATGTATGTAGCTTTATACATTGAGTCGTATTCTTTTTTCCTGATGTGTGCGAGAGTAAAATTTCCCAAGCAGCTTGGGAAAGATCCTTTTGATAATAATTTCTCTACTCGAGATACATTTTCTTTCCAAAACTTCTCATCTGGCAAAATTCTTTCTATGTAGAGCATTTTCTCACTCCACACAACAAAATCACAATAGCTGCGTGCACTGCAAAACAATTGAGCTTGGACCTGAAATAAAATGACATTATAACATTACTGTTTAGTACATGTATGCAATATATATTTGTGTGTTGACTCAGCTGACACTGATTACATGGGAGCAGCTTTCCCCTAAACCAGCCATACAATCACAGTGACCAAATAAAATCTTCCCTTCCTTCTCACAGATAACCCATGGAGTCAGTTGCTTCTCTGACATTTTTGCGAGTGATTTACCTAGATAGCAACAAATGATTGATAAGAAATATGGAGGGTGTTTGAACAAATCATTGCTAATTTTTAAATGTAATGAATTTAGCGTTTCACATTTATCTATTAGAAAAAGAAGCAGATATCGCTTATGAAAAGCGAAGATAATTAATGAACACACATACCTTCGCAATCATCAGCCGATTATCGCCAAATTCTTTTACCAAAACTTCTCGAACCCAGCCATTCGCGAAGTTCTGGTAGCACAAAAGACTTGTAGTTCATAAGCTCGTCCTGTGTGTATGAGCTTACCGAAAACAATAAATACATGCCCTCGTTTATGTAAGAAATATTCGGCCATAATTCCATACAATCTTCCCAGTCGTTTTTTGGTATCTTGTATGGGTCAACAGAATGTATCGATGAAATTTTTGCCTCATATCTCTCCTTACATTCTTTTGACCTTATACTAGCGTAGTAACCGGGCAGGAAACCTTTATGAGTTGGTTTTTTTGGAGGCATTTTACTCAATTGGACCTTTCACACAGTATTGCTTATAGAATAAATCATTGGCTTGCCATAATCATAGAATAGAGAATACATTGAATAGAGAATACAATGCCATTGACCCCCAGAACATAACTTCCGGCGCTGACGTCGCAAAAATGTGACGTTAGTGCAATGGGTCTATTGCTAGAATTTAGGATGGTATCAACCAAATTCTAGTCAGATTACAGGCATTAAACATGGATGGTGATGTTAGAAGAAGATCAAGCCAAAATCCCATAACAACCGAGATAGAAGCTGTTAGCGATGCTGGTGTGAAGGCTGCCAGCAATTTGGTGGAATTGTCCAATTGCGAACAAATACAAGTCGATATTCTGACAGATGAATGTCGCGTAACCTGTGTTCCTTGCCACGAATATATCAAAGGAAATCCTCTTTTAAAAATGCAAGCGATTGCTTATTGTAGAATACAAAGTGTATAGATGTAATCTGATTAACACATATCCTTAACTTTTAGGAATGGTCAAAACAAATCCTGGGGCCTTGGTCTGATCTATGATGTTGCACGGACTGAAAAGTACTTACAAGGATCCAACCAAGAATGGTACAGTTTTAAGAACAGAATCCTCGAACATGTCAACTGTAGTTCAACGCGAAATGCTGGTCAATTCCATATGAAGGCCTTACAGTATGATTTGAGTCAGAAACAACGAAAGGAAAGAAACATTGACACTAACGTTAAGCTGGTGTCTGCAGGAATAGAAATATGTAAGATTAAGACTGCGGCTTTATCGTACGAGTCATTGGTAGCATTCCTTTCCTTTTGTGGAGTAGACGTTGGGACTATCGGACATGGAAGGTTTGATTTTAAGGGGTTTTTTTTGTATCGCAGGTATTTTGTCATTAATCTCAGCTGTCTATCTTCCAACATTATGGAAAGCAGTTTCCACATATAATAAAGGCTGCATATATCCACGTCATAAAGCGAACGGCATCGTATCTACAAAAACCTTTGGTAAATACTGGCTTGCCCCCCCCCCCCCACACTTTTCAGTTGCAATAGACAAATCTACTCCTCACAGAAGACACGAATCAGGCCATAATGATCTTTTTACCGGTGAATGGTAAACGCACTGCGATGCCAATTGATGTTCCACTAGTGTACGAGTACAGAGATGCAGATTCCAATGACGAAGACACTATTAGAGGAGGTTATGGAGAAGATCTTGCCGTACAAGTAATTGAAACTTTAAAACGATCATTGCAGGTAACTAGCTCGGATTTAAGGTTGTTGCGAGGTAGGATACTATTATGAGAGCTGACTGAGTCGATGTGTGAGTAGTTTGCTAAACACATTCTCCATTTGCTTACTTTCATTTTCTAATTGCTTCTAGGTGTTCATGCTGATGGACAGTACTAAGCGAGTACATTTCAAACGAAACTATACGAGCTTTTGGGGATGCATCGAAAACCAGATCCATACTTTCTTCTTCCTTGGGATGCATCCCACTGGCTAGACCTAGCGATCGTTGAGCTACGTGAAACTCTTTGTCTTCCAATTTTATCAAGCTTATCATCAAACGCTCTAATCACTTGCACACATTATTTGGAAGTGGCCGAGGACATGCTGAGTACAAGACGTATTCCAAAAGTCAAGGAGTAAAAGCGCTTGAAACTGTGACATATGCAACCACACGATTTTCCAGTTCTGCTTTCGATCAATGGAAGAAAATTTGCAATAGTTATCCCGCTTTGGTTACGGCATACAGTGCAAATCGAGAAGATAACAAGGATGATTGTGAGGAGGCAAAATACCAACTCAGAGGTCAAGATTTTGCCATAGATCTATGTGGAATAATTGATGTGTTTCAGCCAGTTGTTTCGTTAATGATCAAATGTCAGAGCTTAAAGGTGCCTCCCTGGGAAATTGTTGCTTGGTTTTCGATAGTCATTGATATCTTGGAGGATATCAGGACAGAATTAAAGCGACTTATGGACGGAGATGTTGTAAAACCAGCTGAAAAGTTGTTGCCAAGACTTGAAAAACATTGGCAAGAATTAACAAAAGAAGAAGTTGAAGAATGTTCGTTTCAAGGAATACAAGTTTACGAAGGATGGCTCGTAGTCAATGAGAGTGAGCAACTCGTCGAAGGACCGTCTACAGACAAGACTGGGAAAAAACATAAGAGAAAGACTATTACTTGGGAGGCACGATCACCAATTGATTGCCTAGACGGTCTTTATCAACTCACAGAAGGTAATCCAATGTGTCTGGCATCTCGCTACATAAACATTAAGATCGACAACATCACTAAGTTAGAAGCTGTGTTTGACATTGTGGGACTAACAAAGCTTCTTTGTCATTTTTTTCACGCGAATGCGCGGATCAAAGTCAGCAGGGCTGGAAGACATCTTTGGGATCTTGGCGAGAAAAGAGAGTTTGCCAATTTTTTCAAGTATATTTTGGGAGTATTTATCTTGGCCTTGCTATGTGTAATATCTTTATCACATGACACTCTTACCTAATCTTTCTACATCTTCATGTTTTAGGTATGTTTGCCAATTGCCTCATGTCATACAGCTACTAGATGACCAACCATTACTGAAACTGTTACCACATAACAGTGATAGTGTCTTGGAGCAATTTAAAGAAATTGTGATGAGAATGGTCTCGGAAGGTCTTGGTAATTGTCTTTCGTATATGTTCATCGATGAAAAGGACAAACCAGTGACAGAATTTGAAAAGGAGCAGCTAATTTCCCTTAAATGCATTGAGGATCCTTCGCTAGATTTGTGGTTTACTCTGAAATTTTCTTCGGGAAAGGCAGTGAAAGCAAGGATCAGCGAAGAATTTGTGTACACCAGCATGTACACAAATGAAGTTATAATAAAGTTAATTGGCCAAGAAATGTGCATTGCCCTTGACGTAGCTCTTTCCAAAGTGGTTGTGAGGCTATAGTAGAAGGATTTTATAGTCTTATGGGTACTCACAAGAAAACTGGAAGCCAATCTAATGAGGTTTTGGTTCATAGATCTATAGTAGATTGGTGCGTTCCCCATCCCGTTTCATGTCCTCGTACCATGAGAGCCATTGCAGAAATTTATACAAACTGTGATGAAGACTGTAAGCTACCAAAGAATCGGCTACCATATTTTAAAGAAGACAGAGCTTCAAATTTTGAAGTGAGCAAAGTTGTGGATAGAGTGAGGCATGAGCCTCCTCGATGTCCACATGTTTTGCATGAAAATGATTTTGGTGAAATATGACGGAGTTGAACTCACTCAATGATTTATAGTTTTAAATGCGATATTTATCTTTTAGTTTTTACTTTATCTGTACACTGTAAATGTACACTGTAATTCTAATTGCTTGTTGCCATTGTAAACTATTCAACAAACACGCAAGAGCTTTAACAAAGTTAACTACTGCGTTATTTCAGGAATACTCAGCACCGCATGCATCAGTAAATTACCCCCCACGCCCACAAATATGTCGGAATTTCGCGACATATTTGTGGGCGTGGCAAATTTGTTTTTCATTTTTGTTTAACGACATCAAAACTGAATGTTCTAAAGCTATTCATCCGACATCACTATTTACTTAAAGAAACTTAAACAGAGAAAAAAAACTTAAACTGTGTTTGCATTAAATTTGTTTTTCATTTGTTTTTCATTTTTGTTTAACGACATCAAAACTCTATGTTCTAAAGCTATTCATCCAACATCACTATTTACTTAATAAAAACGTAAACAGAGAAAAAAAACTTAAACTGTGTTTGCATTAAATTTGTTTTTCATTTGTTTTTCATTTTTGTTTAACGACATCAAAACTCTATGTTCTAAAGCTATTCATCCGACATCACTATTTACTTAATAAAAACTTAAACTATGTTTGCATTAGCCTGTACAAACGTGCGTATCTGAGCTACATCAATTATATCAATCAAAGATAATTTGCAAATGAATCATGAATACATGTTAGAGAAAAGTTTTAAACTTTTTTCTTGAATTTATCTCTTTCGCATTACTATTATTTACAAAAGAACTAAAAGATGTTTTTTGTGTTTGTACTGGCTTATGCAAACCTTGAGACTTTTGGGAGAACTTTCTAGCTGGTGCAAACCGTCAACTTTCGGTGTAAAGCTTGCACTGACATTGTCTCCAGTTCTACCAAATGTCTCTTCCGTTTGCTTAACCTTGTACAACAATTAAGCATCTTTTATTTCCAAATCCCATCCTATATTCAATCTTTACAATTCTCTCGTTCGAATTATCCTTGTGGGTGTACAAAAGGTGAGGTGTGACCTTTCCCTTACTAATTATCAATATACCAACAATTAAATTTTTGATTTTATCTTCCTGTCATCCATTAATATCCATTCATATTAGCCATTAATATCCATTCGTGTCTTTTATTGCAGACGCACAGACGGTCGTTGATATATATTTAAATTACGACTGTAAATTGGCTTTGTCGAATATCTTTCAAAGATTGATCAATGATTTGTCTAAAGTTTCCCAAGGACGTCAAGCTATTTAATTAGGACCGACACCAGTAAGTTGATGAATATGTTTCATAATGTTTACTTCTCTACATTCTCTTGTTCATATCTATGCCACTCGAAAAGGACTGGAACGTAGTCTATTATTTTGAAAAGGACTGGGACATAGTCTATCAACATGAAAAAACTGGAGCATAGTCTGTCAACATGAAAAGAACTAGAACATGTCTCCAATATTTTGTGCTGACAATCTTGATTATAATACATCTTTTAATCACGTTTTTATATGAATAGTATCAATGTCGTCTTATTTTTATATGATTTTTTCCATGTTCAAGAACGCAGTATTCGTATCAAATGTCTGGAATGTCTCGTTTCTATTCTAAAATGTATGGTAGAATGGAGCAGGGATCTTTACTTTAAACCTGATTCTCAGGTGGACGATAATTTTGGTGAGTTATAAAATCTTTTTGAAACTGAAGAAACTCGCATGTAGCGAATATAAACTTAATATTGTTATACATTTCGATAAGTTATCGCTTTATGATCCATTTACCCCTCTTTTGATATCGGCTGCACTGAGGATTTTTGTCTCCATCAAGATTCCATCTTTCTATACTCTGTATTCCCTATTTATCGATGGTACTCCATTATTTTCTTATATACACGTTAATGTTCTTAATCGTAACTAGTTGTTCGACAATTGTAGTTAACCTCTCAGGATCAAAGTTATCCCTTAGTTATCTTTTTTACCCTTGGTGGTCTCGCGGTGGATCAAGGCAATATCTTAATGTTTATAGTTACATATTATTGACCCATGCTACCCTCAATGTTCTAGTTTGTCTCTCAATAATTTATACTATCTTCTTGATGATCTAGGCTATCTGCTAATGATCTATTGTAACCTCTTAATGATCCATGCGATCCCTTATTGACCTCCAAATCATCATAGTTATTCCTCAATACTTCTGTTTAATCTCTTCCATATAAATTTCCTGACAGATCTGGTTGATGGTGCACCAACAATTTCTCGAAAAAGAAGCACCGAGGAGAATGAAAACGGGAAGGGGGACCCGGTGATTTACAATCTCAAAAAACGGGGGTAGTCAGTCGTCTCTTGATAGTACAAAAGCCATCGATAATGCTGAAGAATTTGAGAGTCTTAAACAGAAGAAGGAGACGAAAGAGAAGGGGATTCAATTGTATGTTTGGTCAACAATTTTGCTTATCTTCTGTACTTTTATTCAATTTTACGAGTTACTTTAAGATTTAACAACAATCCATCAACAGGTGTTCTTCAGTCTGAAGGTCTCGTTGGTGAGACAGCAACGGAAGTCGCTCAGTTTTTACACACCGATGATACACTAGACAAGGTGATGATCATTTTAGTCCATCTATATACCTTGCAATCGTTTAGTTTATAATGTACTAGACAAGGTGATGATCATTTTAGACCATCTATATCCCTTGGAATCCTTATGTTTCATTTCACATGATGTTGTCTTCTTTCACTAAAGTTTTCACTTTGTCACATTTGCACGCTATCTTTGAGGAATTTGTAGAAACATTACATGTTGCTTTGGATTTTGACCCAGTGTTGCGTTTTATGGTTTTAGACTATGATTGGTGAGCTGATTGGTGATCCAGGAGAGTAAGTATGTTTTTTCACATCTCCCTCGCGTGACAATCACGTGAAAATCACGTTAAAACGTTTGATTCTCATCTTAAGTATTTGTTTCGACATAAATTGAGTCAAGAAAAGTTGATTATGTTAATTTTCCATGAAGCCCATGGATGGTTTGCTCATGATACATGAAATAGTAAATCAGAAAATTTAATCGTAGAATCAAGAATGTTTAAAATATGTTTAAGGTTGCATTAAACTCTATGTAAAAGGACAAAAGCTGTTTGAAACTAAGCATTATCTTCATATCTCTTCGTTGTTTTTGTCCATAAAAAACAAAACAATTTTTAAATGTTCAAAATTTCTCTATCCAGTGGATAATATTGACAGAATTCAGTAAGATTAGCTACTGTTCAAAATAAGCAAACAGTAGACTTAGGTCTATTATTCGTCATGTCCTCAACTGTTCTTCATATCCTTAACTGTTCTTCATATCCTTAACTATTCCTTGTGTCTTCCTATACTTCTTAGATACGAACGGGAGATAATGTACGCCTATATAGATCAGTTGGATTTCTTTGGTACCAATCTTGTGCAAGCTCTGCGATTGTTCTTACATAACTTCCGGCTTCCCGGTGAAGCGCAAAAGATCGATCAACTCATGGAGAAGTTTGCGAGTAGGTTCTGTGAAACGAACCTAAAGTAAGGACATGATTTGTGTCTTTTTATCTGTTGTTTTACATCTCGCATTGCATGCTGGTTAGTGAAACTTACGAAATGACTTTTGTCTATGAACCATGTGTTAATTTTTTTCTTCATTTAACATCAACAATAATTTAAGACAGGTTTTTGACAAATTTTTTTTATGTATTTTCTCATCGAACTTTTATTATTCGAGTTTGAGGGCTGCAATCTGCTGTTAGATAGATGTAAAGTGAGTTGTTTGAACTGGGAGTATTGTTACATGTTTGTAGATGTAGATCTTCCAGGTTTGTAGAGTCCTGTGAAGGACTGTTGTTGTTGATGTTGACTAACGTTTCTACAACCTTACTCATGTACAAACATTTCTAGATATAGCTAGGTTAGACTGAATATGATAAACTTTTATTTTATATTTATCATTTATATTTTAATGACGATGTGTTTGCTAGTGCAGACGCTGCCTACGTTCTGGCTTATTCTATCATCATGTTGACTACTGATCTACATAGTTCACATGTTACACAGACTTACTTCATTTTCAATGGTTTTCTATAAAAGTGACTTTATGTCTAAGATCACGTGACTCCATTGTGCTCACGCGAGATTTTCAAGGCGTTGATATGGAGCTTTCATTGGAATCACGTGAAAAATTAGCTTTTAGATGCGACATCGTAATCACGTGAAATTTTTTTCTGGTTAAACGGAAGATAAGGAAAGAGCAGTACATTCAAATGAATCGTGGTATAAATGACAGTAAAGATCTTCCATCTGAATATCTTGAAGCAATTTATGATGATATTGCACAGAATGCTACATGTATGTATTGGAACATTAATGCGAGAATCAAGGCTTAACTGAAAAAATTGTACAGATGCTAGGTAAAGGTCTTGACTGCGAAGTGTAGAGTCCTAGCTCTGAGATGAAGGTGAAGGTCTTGAGATAGAGGTACATAGTACGCCTAACTTACGATTTGAACCTATCAAAGAACACGAACCAGGTAACTATGTGTTAGAAATCACTTGAGATTAATAATTTGTTGTCACAGCCTTCTGCCATTTACGTGTTTAATTTACATTGGTTTATTGGAAAGGCGTAGCAAAACGTATAGTTGATATATGCGTTTGAAAAACTCAATCTGAAGTGAACAGCGACGTCATGTAACATCTCCTGAAACTGCTTATGTTCTAAAAATTTACATTTTTTGCAATGTTTCAAACAATAATGTTGTTAATTGTTACTAATAGATCTAATTATGTTACTAATTAGTAATTATTACTACTTCTCCTGTTAACACTAACGTAAGAAACTCATTTTTGTTTTATTTTGCATTCGTTGCTTATTTTATATTAGAAGACCTCTAATAAGATAAATTAGCCCTTTGTTTGGCATATTCAAATGTTCAATTTTTACCGACAAATGAAAAAATCGTCTGAGCGTGAATACGGAAGTGTTCAACCAACACCCGAGTGACATTTCTAAATTTTTTCGTGTATGTACTTTAACGTCGTAAAATCATCTCATTATTTTAGTTGTGCAGACGGAGAGGATGATGTTCAATTCATTGATCATTAAGTGTGTCGTTCAATTGGAACTTATCCTAATGATCGACAATGTCCTCTTTTTCCCAAGCACCAGCAAGCGAGAAGATGAAGATACTATGGCTGAATTACAGGTCAGTTGTAATTACGGTTATTGTAGGTAATACTGAGATGAATTGCTTTGTCGTAATGTTGTTATACCAGAGTTTCCCTTGGTAGCATAACAAACTTCTTTGCTGAAGCACAGAATATGTAATATACAGAAAGGTCACTTGTGTCGGAACCTTTGATGTTTTTGTCCTCAAGCATATTGTGCCCCGCATATCGACTGCCATTATTCCAGCAAGATATTTAGGGCTTTTCACTTGTTTCCAAGCACTAAAATGAACCGACGTCATTTCTTATATTGAAATATTTTAAATTTCATTACGAAGAAATGACGTCATGTAATTGTAGTGGTTGGAAACAAATGAAAAACCCTAAATATATCTTGCTGGAATAATGGCGGCCATGAGGACGCAGTGCACACTTGAGTGGCTCTTCTGTATAATTATTATTCTGTGGTTGTAGGGGTGGGTTGGTCACAAAGTCATATATGCATATCTTAATCTGTAGAGAACAATTGATTTCACTGGAAGTTAATACAGCAAAACATGAATATGTGAACCTCCCTATTTATCGAGTTCACAACTGGTTCCTTCTTCTTTAGACACGTAAAAATTTCAATAACTATCCTCAAGAGACTTTATAGAATAAACGATTTCCTTGGGTTGAATTCCTTAAAGCTTCTTATGTGTTGTATGCAGGCTTGTAAGATCCTCTTTCGCCTGATTGGTCAAACTGATTCACAAAATCGCCGGCATTGGTGTAAAAATAGCCAAATTGCAAATTTTACGAATTTTACTATCCTTCGCGAAATACCAAAAGAAATCATAGAACTGAACTATGTGATCACTGGAGTGCGATCGTGATGATTACACTATTATATACACAATGAAAGTCGGACTATTTAGTTAAAAATATCCATTTGAATACCATGTGTAGCTACAACCGTGTTTTTCCAGAGAGTGATTGTCAACCATAATCCAATCAAATGCGCTCTTTGAGAGTTTTGCATCTTGGTTTTTGACGTTTATTTCCCCAGAGCTGAACTTTCATACAATTTCATGTCTTGACATTGTTATAAGTAGCAACGATACACTGTAGTCAGAGTTGTTTACTTTCAATAATCGTACATGTCTCATTATGATTGGTGACTTAGTTTTTCATTATTTCAGGGTCTCAACACTCCTCGACGAACCGCTAAACGAAAACACGACGGAATGTTTCCACATCTTACCTCTAACCAGCTGTTTTTGTTTTGTGAAGTGCTGGAGAACTCGTATAAGTTTGCTAAAAGCTTCAATTGTAACAACGAGCTGAGGACGGCGCTTTGGAAAGCTGGTAAACGCTTTATTAATATATTGTAGCATTTGACACGAGCGAAACATTTTTGTACAGTTTCTATTTGAATTGAAAATTAATACAGGAGTAAAAATATCACATTCAAAACGTTCAAGCAAAAAGGCAAATTTGTGGCTGTCCTTCCTATTAGGGCATTCACTCCAAAAACTGTGCATGTCCGTATACGTAGACACCTACATGAAGCGTGACCAAGTTTCTTTACCAGATTTGGTCGTATGAGCTTAAACTGTCCTCCCCCCCTTTTCTGAAGGTTGCATCTACATAAAACAGGTGGGAAATTCTAAGGTCATTAGACCAAGTCTTGTGAAAGTAAAAAACATTTGCTTTTATGGTTATACTGCACGCATGGTTTTTTTCTGATAAATAAAGATTGCGGACACACAAGTAAACTTTTCCCTTGCTTCATTCATTATACACTTCTCTGTATAATGTCTTTGATCATTTGAAGGTTTTAAAGGACAGTCGAAGCCTAATTTATTGAAACAAGAGACGTCCAGTTTGGCCTGCCTGTTGAGAATTCTCTTTCGCATGTACGATGACGTTGCGAGAAAGGAATCATGGGAAGGCGTCGAGGAAAAGGTGTTGAGGTACACCTGGGGATTAGCAAGATCAACAAACCATGTGCATCCCCACTTTTAGAAACTATTAAACTTTTCCTCGAAGGCTTGATTTGATTTCTTTCTTTTTCTTTCTTTTTAGGATCTGCGATGAAGCTTTGAGGCAGCTTATTGAATTACAGTCAGTTGGTCAAAGGGATGCTTGGACGAGTTTACTATTGCTTATGTTTACCAGAATTCTTCGTTTGAACGATGAAAGAGTGAGTAGTGATTTTTTATATTCTTAAATGATGGAAATCATGTGCCGTGTCGCACTCCCTCGTCTTGTGAAGTACGAGCATGCGCTTTTCGGAAGTCAAAGACTGATTTCCATCAACACCCGAACCATAGCGTGTAAACGTGCTAGGTTGTAGATAGTTTGATATAGAGCTTTTTCTTGAGATTGAAGTCTTGATGGTAGATAGTTTGAGATAAAGCTTTTGTTGAGATTGAGCTTATGATGGTAGACATTTTGAGATAGAGCTTTTTGTTGAGATTGGACTCTTGATGGTAGATGGTTTGAGATAGAGCTTTTTGTTCATACACGAAAATTAATACACGAGTAAAAACATCACATTCAAAACGTTCAAGCAAAAAGGCAAATTTTCAACTGTCCTTCCAATTAAGGCACCCACTTCAAAAGCTGTGTATGTCCGTATACGTAGACACCCACATGCAGCGTGACCAATTTCTTTGATTAAATTGGTCCCTGGAATAAATGCGAAATTGATGGACTGCATGGTAATGCATGGTTATAAATAAAGCGTACATAAACTTTGATTCATTTGATCAGGTTTTAAAGGACAGTCGAAGCCCAATTTATTGAATTAAGAGACGTCCAGTTTGGTCAGCCTGTTGAGAATTCTCTTTCGCATGTACGATGACGTTGCGAGAAAGGAATCATGGGAAGGCGCCGAGGAAAAAGTGTTGAGGTACGCCTGGGGATTAGCAAGATCAACAAACCATGTGCACCCCCACTTTTGGAAAGCATTTAAACTTTTCCTCGAGGGCTTGATTTGATTTCTTTCTTTTTCTTTCTTTTTAGGATTTGCGATGAAGCTTTGAGGCAGTTTATTGAATTACAGTCAGTTGGTCACAGGGATGCTTGGACGAGTTTACTATTGCTTATGTTTACCAGAATTCTTCGTTTGAACGATGAAAGAGTGAGTAGTGATTTTTATATGGGTGAATGATGGAAATGATGTGCCGTGTCACACTCCCCCCGTCTTGTAAAGTACGAGCATGTGCTTTTTGAAACTCAAAGACTGATTCCCATCGACCGCCGTACCATAGCGTGTGAACATGCCTTCTTCATAAAAGTTATGGTTGTAGATAGTTTGAGACAAAGCTTTTTGTTGAGATTGAACTCTTGATGGTAGATAGTTTGTATGGAGGGTGATCTTCCCCAAAATTAATAGCTATTTTTTCAATTACTAATGCGCATTTTGTCCTTTGCAATGTGCATTTTGTCTTGATCATATTCCATTCTGGAATTTCATAATCGGATTTTGTCCTGAACAATTTTTGTTAAAACTCATTTTGTTGTTGAACATTTCATTATGATGACGTAACATTATTCGTGCTCGCAAAACATCAAATTTTACTCAATCACATTATAATTTATTTATAATTATTTACCGTCAAAAATTGTTAATATCAATAAACTATACTGTTGCAGTATTTTATGCAATAACTACAACGATCTTTGTCCTTTGAAGCAAATTTAGTATTCTGTACAAAAGAAACGATTTTTTTGATAAGGGGGATGATAATGGAGCGAAAAATCGAGAGGCAGCAGCTTTACTTTGCCGAGCCGCAAATTTACTGAATCCAGACTCTTCTGGATCAGCATGTCTTAGATCTTCATCGACTGCTCAAGATTGTAATCTTGACGATCGTGGAGCTGCTCAACTTGTCCAATCGTCAACACTAGACAGCACATTGCAAGAACAACATCAAGCTTCGTCATCTCAAGCTTCCACATCGAGATCATCTTGTTCGATAAGAGAGCAGGAGTTTAGGCGGTTGTTTGCACCGTATAATCGAGCTAACAATTGAAAGATGTTTTCTCATCCACCAGCAAAACGTGGTCGATCTAATTCGTGGGGACAACAAGGTCGGTGTTACAAACCACAAGAGACTTGGACTCACGATTTTTTTCGCCTGGCAAACTATGAGCAAGATTGTGTGCCTACTGGAATGGAAAAAATTAAATTACAAAAAGCTGGTCTTGGACTTAGACGTATTTCTTTCCTTAAAGATTAAAGTGCAGCCAAAGTGAAGGCAAAATTAGAAGAGATCTATCCCCGGCTGGTATTAGGCGGTGGTTTTGAGATATTAAAGAGTGGTTTATCACCCAAAGATTTGTATCTTATTACCCCTTCACCAAATATTGGATATTCTGTCCACTTTCTTCGTGGTAGTTCTGGCCTAGGGCAGGTAATTGCATATATTAGACCAGTTCAAGCTGATCTAGATTCCTCATCCTTGGAAACGGATGATCACGCTCCTGAAGGAGATGCTCCAGAAAACAAGGTTCTGTATTCATAGCTTTGAGTAACTCAAGGAATAAATTACAATACGGGAAATGTTGTATGTATACATACATTCTTTTTGCTAGGATATATCTATTGGACCAACAGTGAAATGCTTAAATTACTCAGTGCAGATTCCAATGAATTAATCAGGAATCATATAAAAACTTGAGGGCAGTTCAATGAAGAAGATGGATTAATATCATGATGAACATCGACATTTAAAAGTTCTTTTGCGTTATAGATTAACTGCAGAACAGCCTCTTCAAGCTCGAATACTTCAGCAAATCGCAACGTAGTATGGAAAAGATAATCAATACGAAAAACGCAAAAGTCCCGATCTGAACTTCCTTCGAGGTCAGCAATACAACCCAAAATAGATTTGCAAAGGAGTCTTACAAAGTATAACCTGTCTGCCATGTTTTAGGGTTGTAGACCATTGAGTTCTATAAAACCTGGAGGGGAAATGTCAAAGTGCTGAATAAAATCATTTCGACGCATTGAAAAGAGTCGAAACCTCAAGCGTAAAAATTACAACTTATTGTTAAGTGCCGCAAGTAATGCCTGTTCTCGAATTAGGCCAAATTTGTTGTTCGATTTTGAATGTTATGCGTATTGTTATTAAATTAGAATATTGTAAAAGTGCTGAAGAACATTCGTCTGATGATAAGTATTAAATCTTTTCCATTTGCCAAAATCATTTAATGCTTGGCTGAATCTCGGCTACCCGGGATCATGTAAACAGCCCCTAAATTTTCTCGTATTGTAACTGAACACCTGTATATGTATACAAACTATGTACATATATGTACAATTAACTGGCAACTTGTAAATATTTCTGATGATGGTTTTTTAATAAAACAGAAATATTGCAGCGTAATTGTTTGTTTTATAACTTTGTGGTTACATTATGAGTTACACTAGGTTACACTATTTAAGGTTACAAGATGTCCTTTTTGTTACAAGATGGTTCCAATTAGTTTTATATGTCTCTTTCGACCATTTTATCATATATATACTTGTCCAAACTCTTAGGCTCTATATTCAAGTCATTTATGTCTTAAGAGTTGGAGCAGCTAGGACCAACATATTTAGTGTTTGTATTCGATAAAAATGGCCCAGGTTTTAGCCACACTAACTTTTTCGTCCTCTCTTAGCTTATGGACAGACCTTTTGTGTTCACTATTCAATAAAAACACGATTCAATTAGCAAAATTTTCATTTTGTCGCAACTTATTAAAGTGCCATAGTCACGTTTGTTACTGTGGAGGTTTCAAATTGACGTACGTTTCTAAGGAGGAAACAAATGTTTCCGTTCGGTGTACTTTGCAAGATTTGCAGATGTTCAATTAAGAAATAAAAGATGTTTATTGTGGAAATATTAAAACCGAGGAGACCTTAGGAGTACTCGAAAGCAGATCAGGCAAAAACATCTTTATATTTCTTTTATAAAATAACAATAATGTAATAAAGATAAATTCAAAGCAAAGTTTTTTATATTTCCTCTAACATGTATTCATGATTGATTAGAAAATTCTCTTTGATTGATTTAATTGATGAGGCTCAGCTATCGACCAATCAACGCAGGCGTTTTATTGTTTTTATTTTATGAAATGCAAATTAAAGTTTTCAGTTGTCATTCGGGGAAGAGAAGAATACGAACTTTATTTATTTCTTCCACTATTATATTAAAGTGAAATGATTAAGTGTGTTTCGAGGACAACACACTGAAAACTAAGATGGAAACCATTTTGACGTAATTTATTATTATAGAATATAAGATTGCTAGTTGAATTTTCAGGCTTGCATTAGCTAGTTCTTGTAGAAACGACCGCATGTAGTGCTCCTGTCATTACGAATAATTTATGTGTGTAAAAGTATTATCGTGACTTCACATTCTTCACTTGAAGACTATCAAAGTTTTATAGATATGCTAATTCTATATGTCAAGGAAATGCTAAATACAAATGAGAGGACGTAATTTCGGAGAGTTTTGATCAAATGGGTGAGTAACAAATGTAAAAGCAGCTGTCCATTTACTGAAATTCACTGTTTTTAATTAAAAATTTTTCTTGCATGGTAGCAACAGTTGCTAGTAGCATAACTAATTATTTGCCAACGAATAAGACTCGTTCAATTTTATCAACATTCCTTCTATCTTAGCAACCTGCATTGTTTGAATGCGACTCTACGTCTGCTATGATAAGGAGTTTCACAAATTCTAAAAGCAATCACATTGAAACAGATAGCATCACTTTTCTCAAGACTTTTTACGGTATATTGATAAATTTCTGATTTGAACAAGTTCTTCACTCCTCTCGACACAGGTACGTCTGATTTAAACGAATTTTGCCATATATAAGTAGAAACGTTTGTTCAAAGAACAAATTTTTTTAATTGTTTGGTTTCTGATGTCTGATAAAATGACTAACAAAGCGTTGAAAAATATACTGGCGATATTTGCCAAAGTAATTCTTGTTGCTCTTATGATAGCTACTAAGTTCGTCTATTGTCACAGGATAAGATTCGTACCGTTTTAAATGTCACTATTTTCAGACATGGGATTTCTAGAGAAAAACTGCAGTGATGTGAGTCATAACAGGTCCCTGTTAGTGTTATATATTTTCTTTTAACCGAAACTTGTACTTAACCCTCTAAGGGCCATATGTTTTGAAATGCATCATAATGTAACTACTCCATGCGGTCTGCGTTAAAGAACTCGAGATTGACAAACTTTTAGGCGGACACACATAATGTGTGAAGCATCGTGTTGTGACTCTTTTGGGGTCAGATGTTTTTTCAATTAAGTTTCGTTTCGTAGTTATTGCTCGCGCAAGCAATGGCCACTAACAGGTTGAATTGTTCGCCATGGCGGTTGCTAAATGAAAAATGCAGACATGCGAACAAATAGTGAAAAGGGAAGCTGTAAAGCAGCACATTTGTTTTGATGTAAAGGAAGTTTCTTGTTTGATTCATTTTTAACTTTTACTTCGTTCCCCATTCGCTGATATATGTGCTTTAATTCCCCTAGTTATTACTGTATTGTAAGTCTACATTATTTAATCAATCTTAGCACAAATCTTCAAATAAAACACTCAAGTCATTATAACAAAAAACAATAAAAATGGCTGGCAGAAGTTTTAACTAAGTAAAGGAACGACTACATAAAGAAATTTCAGCCAGAGCCCGTTATAGTATCCTATCAAAACAGCGTACGCGATTACATGAGAACAATTTATGTATTGCGTCAGATGCATCGCTAGATCCGTTACTGGTATCCATCACGTTGTAGTTAGGACAGATTATAGCAAGTTCTTTTTTTAAGTCGATGACCCTTTTCTCCCTAGGTTCCCGCTTGGTCAATTTCTCGGAAAATTCTATATGTCAAGAAAATGTTAAATGCAAATGAGAGGACATAATTTCGGAGAGTTTAGATGAAATGGGTGAACTAAAAATGTAAAAACAGCTGTCCATTTACTGAAATCAACTGTTTTTAATTAAAAATTTTTCTTGCGTGGTAGCAACAGTTGCTAGTAGCATAACAAATTACTTGCCAACCAATAAGATTCGTTCAATTTCATCAACATTCCTTCTATCTAAATATAAAGCCGTCAATGTGTCCGTGAAAATGCATAGCCATACGGCTTCAGCTTATCGTATAAGGTGTATTTAAGGCTTGGATTTAAATACTTTCTTCTTATTAGTCTGTTTGCTCGTCGAGGTATCGTTGCTTCAAGGTCGATTTCTTTGAGCATAGTTTGAATAGCCAAGTAACGTCCTAGCACGTTATACTTACATTGCAAAAGCCTCCAAATAGTTCTATATCCAAGCATAATACCGCATTTATTGTGTTGTCGTAAAATATATTGTCTGATACGATCTTCATTAACAACATTCCTGCGTCAACGCAACACGTACAGTTTCAACTTATTTAAAAGAGCACTACTTGAATTAGAAATACTATGAACTTTATGGAGTAAACTCAAAATAGTTTATTTCTGGTTGCGTTCGTGTTTTTCTGTTTGTGTTGTGCTTCTGTGCATGCATAAAATAACCTTTTGTAAGGTTAAGTAATGGAAGCTGCTGTTTCTATGCAGTAAACGACCGTAGCATGTTGAAATTTAGCAAATATGGAAGGACGTTTGAAAACGTGTGACTCTATCGTTAGAGATTATACTTTAAATTGGTATTGGTGAAACATAGTGTGTCTTTGTCGTAGACTCGTAGTGCAACACTTTGTTACTAACCAATGCTAACTCAGGGTTACGTATTCGCAACAATGTGATGGATGTTAGTAACGTTAGTAACGTCAAGTTATGAAAAAGTAACAAATGTTTAATTTATGCACGCCACATGATCAATTACAAACATGTATTGAATGAGTTAGTGGTCAAGAACTACTTGTATAAGAGTTTGTATGCACTTCGTTTACCAGAAGTAGTCTTTACTTGAAGGGGTAAAATGACCACGACAAACAACTTGGTATATGTGACAATTCTTCAATCCGTGACGAAAATCCTAAAATCGACACCTCACTAAAATTGCAATTCTAACTTTTAAAAACAAAATGAAATAACTTTTGTAAAGTTCTTGACATGTTTAGAAGGTTCACTTTAGTGGTGGTCATGAGAGGAAAAACTTTGCATAACATCAATATTTACTGAGAAAATTACTATGTACCATCTCTGGTCAAATGTAAAGTTTGCATAAATTAACTAATATTCTTGGCAGAAATTGAATTTTCATATTTTCAAAGAAAAAATCAGATGAGATGAAAAAGAATATTTAACCACAGTATAGAGAACATACAGTAGAGCCACTCCATTGAATTCTTTCGTGCCACGCATATCTTATTACGCATGTGATTACCATATGGTAGCCTGTAAATTGCATTTTGTGACCAATAGGATTGACGATATGGAAAACGGCAGCCATTAAACTAAGAGCCTGATCACATGAACACGGTAACAGGGATTCTACGAGGCGTAAAATGATTTTAAGTCATTGAAATGAGTTAAAGTTTTAAGCGCAAAATTTACAACCTTTTCTTAAGCGTCATAAGTCATTTTAGTCGTAATTTTCAAATCAAGTCAAATTATTTGTCTTCATTTTAAAGGTTTTGTGAACTTTCAAAGTCATAGTACAGAGAAATTGCTTAAATAAGATTTTTGTTGTGAAGTATTTAATCTTTTCCATTTGCCAAAATGTTTTAACGCTTTGCTAATCCCGGCTACCGGGCTTGTGAATAGCCCCTAATTAAATATACAGCAGCCAGTTGTACAGCAAAGTGACTCTACTGTATATTCCTATACTGTGATTTAACTCACTCTAAGCATTCATTATATGAAATCGTAACTGCGCTCTGTGGGGGTTTTTTCCTTTACTGGTACCACTAATCTTTTAAATTTGCCTATTGAGACTCAACTACAATGTGTTTCTCATCGTTACTACACATCTGCGATAAGCATTATCTTATTTTCATTACATTCTTTACTCTCGTGTCTGCAGTGTTTTTTTATCATAAGTAATTATGATTCCGTGTAGTTGGAGTTTGAAAATTATTCATAATTTGCAATGGCTTATTAAAGAACAAAGGTTTTTCATAATATGAATGACTTATGCAATAATCTATTTAAAAAAAATGATACAACTGACGCGATCTACATGATACCATGTAAAGACTGTTCAAAGCAATACATAGGACAAACATCAAAGAACATCGAAACAAGACTCACAGGACACAAAAACGCCATAAAAAGACGAGATCCGAACTCACTACCGGCAGAACATACCCACGGAAACAACCACACGTTCGACTGGACAGAAACTAAAGTACTCGGACGCGCACAGACAAACACGCACGCGAATTTAAAGAAGCTTGGTACAGTAAAGACAACGACACAATAAATAGACATATCGACATACCCATCATATACTCAAAACTAAATTTATATTAAATCTCTCATCTGTTTGTTGAGTATGTGACATGTAAAGAACTAAAGCAAGCATAATTTTGTTCACATGGTCGTCTTACTTTTAAACGAAGGTAATTTCAGAAAATTAAACGATATTTTAGAATTACACTACAGACATAACAAATTAGCTAAAGCAGCATCTCGATAAAGTATGACTAAACATGCATGAGAAATCATATCTAAATTCATATACCAACTTTCTAACTATTGACAATAAGCTGCATGGTAAAGGAAAGCAAAACCTGTTCAAAGGTATGGGAGAGGTGAAATAGCATACTTGTCTATGGAAAAAATGGGAATCTGTAAAAATTTATGTAAGAGGTATAGCATGTCCAATCATGCATCACCTCCCTTTTTTGCCGACGCCACTTTTGACTAAACTCTGTGTGTCTAGAAAAATGTTGATAGTTGTATACAACATACCATTTTTTTTACATGTATGGATTTTCGATAAATGAAGGGAAAAATCCATTCACAGTTTCGAAAATCGTGTCTTAATCATTGGCATTCAAATCCTGTCTTAGATAAGTGACTCTATTCCTGAAATAAAACTTGTGAAATTTTATAAGATTTAACAGTAGTCCTTTGGAATTTTACTAATCTCAATGTTATTATGTACTCTGCACGAGGTTCTTATTTATGTATTTTTATTTCAATAACAATTGTTTTTAGTCAGTGATGTATACTCAGTTATATAACTAGAATGTTCTACATAGACGTCATTAATGTGTTTTAATACTGTTTTTTGAAGGAGATCCTGAATCACTCTTCATCTTCGTTCGTTATTCAAATGTGTTTATGTGACAAAACTCACAAGACTAAAAGATTGATGTTACAATAAGGTATCAACTCTTATCACCATTTTTAATCTGATATGTATGTGGTCGCGTTCTTTATATTAAATCTCTCATCCGTTTGTTGAGTATGTGACATGTAAAGAACTAAAGCAAGCATAATTTTGTTCACACAGTCGTCTGACTTCTAAAACGGAAGTAATTTTAGAAAAATTAAGCTATATTTTAGAACTACACTACAGACATAACAAATTAGCTAAAGCAGCATCTCGATAAAGTATGACTAAACATGCATGAGAAATCATATCTAAATTTATATACCAACTTTCTAACTATTGACAATAAGCTGCATGGTAAAGGAAAGCAAAACTGTTATAAAAATGGGAATCTGTGAAATGTAAAATACACCTGTGGAAAAATGTGTGAATGTTGAAACAACAAAAGAAAGATTTGAAAATAAGCAAATGTTAAACAAATGTATTTACACAGATGAATCTATTTTAAATTCATGCAACACAGTGAGCTTTTAAAATTATAATTTGATTTTGTTTATCTAGCAGTGTTAAGGTTTAATTTTATTGCATCCTTTACTGTTGTATCTACAATGTCTTTATTGATCATAAGCAATTAAAATTGCGTGCAGTTGATGTTTGCCATTTATTCATAATTTACAATGGTTTTTTTAATAACAAAGGTTTTTTATAATAGGAACTGACTTATGCAAGAATATACATGTATGGAATTTTTTATTAATGAAGGGAAAAATCCATTCACAGTTTCGAAAATCGTGTCTTAATCATTGGCATTAAAATCCTGTCTTAGATAGGCGATTCTCTACTCCTGAGTTAAAACTTGTGAAACTTTATAAGATTTATAAGCAGTCCTTTGGAATTTGACTAATCTCAATGTTATTATGTACTCTGCATGAGGTTCTTATTTATGTATTTTTATTTCTATATCAATTGTTTTTAGTCTGTGATGTATACTCAGTTATATAACTAGAATGTTCTACATAGACGTCATTAATGTGTTTTAATACTGTTTGTTGAAGGAGATCCTGACTCACTCTTCATCTTCGTTCGTTATTCAAATGTGTTTATGTGACAAAACTTACAAGGATAAAAGATTGATGTTACAATAAGGTATCAACTCTCTTTACCATTTTTAATCTGATATGTATGTGGTCGCGTACTTTATATTAAATCTCTCATCCGCTTGTTGAGTATGTGACATGTGAAAAACTAAAGCAAGCATAATTTTGTTCACACGGTGTCTTACTTCTAAAACGGAAGTAATTTTAGAAAAATTAAGCGATATTTTAGAACTACATTACCGACATAACAAATTAGCTAAAGCGGCATCTCGATAAAGTATGACTAAACATGCATGAGAAATCATATCTAAATTTATATACCAACTTTCTAAGTATGGACAATAAGCTGCATGGTAAAGGAAAGCAAAGCCTGTTCAAACGTATGGGAGAGGTGAAATAGCATACTTGTCTATGAAAAAATGGCAATCTGGGAAAATTGATGTAGGGAGGATAGCATGTCCAATAATGCATCACCTCCCTTTTTTGCTAACGCCGCTTTTGATTAATCGCTGTGTGTCTAACAAAATGTTGTTAATTGCATTGAGCAAACAATTTATTTTAAAAGTAAGAACATTTGTAAAATAAGCAAATGTTAAACATAGGAAAAATAAATTTACACACACAGGAAGAACGCAACTAAATCCATTTTTGTGACATGTTGATTTATGCAACACAGTGTGCTTTTAAAATTATACTTTTAATCATGTTTCTTTAATAGTTTTAAGGTTTACCTTTATTGCAATCTTTACTGTTGTATCTGCAGTGTCTTTATTGGTCAGTAATTATAATTGCGTGCAGTTGATTATTGCCATGTTTTCATAATTTACAATGGTTTATTCAATAATAAAGGATTTTTATAATAAGAACTGATTTATTCAAGAATATACAAGTACGGAATTTTTGATTAATGAAGGAAAAAAATCCATTCACAGTTTCGAAAATCGTGTCTTAATCATTGACATTCAAATCCTGTCTTAGATAGGTGATTCTCTATTCCTGAGTTAAAACTTCTGAAACTTTATAAGATTTAGCAGCAGTCCTTTGGAATTTGACTAATCTCAATATTATTATGTACTCCGCATGAGGTCTTATTTATGTATTTTATTTCTATAACAATTGTTTTTAGTCAGTGATGTATGCTCAGTTATATAATTAGAATCTTGTAAAAAGACGTCATTAATGTGCTTTAATACTGTTTATTGAAGTAGATCCTGACTCATTTTTCATCTTCGCTCGTTATTTTAATGTGTTCATGTAACAAAACTCAGATGGATAAAAAATTAATGTTACAATAAGGCATTAACGATGATCGCCATTTTTAATCTGATATGTATGTGGTCGTGTTGTTTATATTAAATCTCTCTTCCGTTTGTTGAGTATGTGACATGTAAAGAACTAAAGAAAGCATAATTTTGTTCGCACCGTCGTCTTACTTCTAAAACGAAAGTAATTTTAGAAAAATTAAGCTATATTTTAGAATTACACTACAGACATAACAAATTAGCTAAAGCAGCATCTCGATAAAGTATGACTAAACATGCATGTTAAATCATATCTAAATTGATATACCAAATTTCTAACTATTGACAATAAGCTGCATGGTATCGGAAAGCAAAACACGTTCAAAGGTATGGGAGAGGTGAAATAGCGTACTTGTCTATGGAAAATATGGAAATCTGTGAAAATTTATATAGGAGGGATAACATGTCCAATGATGCATCACTTCCCTTTTTGCCGACGCCACTTTTGACTAATCGCTGTGTGTCTAACAAAGTGTTGTTAATTGTATTGAGCAAACCATTCATTTTAAAAGTAAGAACATTTGTAAAATAAGCAAATGTTGAACACAGGAAGAATGTATTTATACAGAGAAAAAACTCGAGCGAATCTATTTTTGTGAAATTATGATTCATGCAAAACAGTTTGCTTTTAAATTTATACTTTTAATCATGTTTGTTTAACAGTTTTAAGTTTTACTTTCATTGCATCATTTACTGTTGTATCTACAGTGTCTTTATTGATCATAAGTAATTATAATTGCGTGTAGTTGATGTTTGCCATGTATTTTTAATTTACAAAGGTTTCTTCAATAACAAAGGTTTTTTATAATAAGAACTGACTATTTAAGAATATACATGTATGGAATTTTTGATTAATGAAGGAAAAAATCCATTCACAGTTTCGAAATTCGTGTCTTAATCATTGGAATTCAAATCCTGTCTTAGATAGGGGATTTGCTATTCCTGAGTTAAAACTTGTGAAACTTTTTAAGATTTAGCAGTAGTCCTTTGGAATTTGACTTATCTCAATGTTATTATGTACTCTTCATGAAGTTCTTATTTATGTATTTATATTTCAATAACAATTGTTTTTAGTCAGTGCTGTATACTTAGTTATGTAACTAGAATGTTCTACATAGACGTCATTAATGTGTTTTAAAACTGCTTGTTGAAGGAGATCCTGACTCTTTATCTTCGTTTGTTATTTAAATGTGTTAATGTAACAAAACTCATATGGATATAAAGTTGATGCTCATTAATGAATGAATTATGATCACCATTTTTTAACTGATATGTATGTAGTCGCGTTTTTTATATTAAATTTCCCATCTTTTGTCAGGTACGTAACATGTAAAGAACTAAAGCAAGCATAATTTTGTCCACACGATCGTCGTATATGAAGTCTTATTTCTAAAACAAAGTAATTTTACGTAAGTTAACCGAGATTTTGTATTTACATTTCTAACTTAACAATTTTTATACTGAAGCATTGCGTAGTATGAAGTATGACTATGAAGAATTTAGTAAATTGTACGAGACTTACCTGAAGTTGAACGATATGCAGGAAGGCAGTAATATGATGGTTGGGCGTGTAATCTCTGCTCTGTAGATGCTGATAGAATCCCAATCGGACTTTAACTTCAGGTAAGCTCGTTCAATTTCCTAATTCTATTAGCATCTACCGCAGAAATCCCACGAGACTTGAAAGTCATGTGGACACACTTCATGCCTACACGCAAATACGACATTAAGTTATAAACTTATTTTAATTAGAGATTTGTCAAACATACCCAGAAATAGTAACAAATATGAATTTAAAGTATTTCCTTCTCTTGCACTATACATGCAAGTATATGTGTTCTGAGCTCCATGCCAAGTTTAACAAAAGAGAATTCTCATCCAATATCTTTCGTATTGGGACGCTGAAAGAATGGCACTCCTAAACTCTGCATCGCGACGCTGAGACACAACGTTCTTATTGTAAAACCGATGAAAAACGCAATCAGTCTTCCATCCTGCACCTTTCAGTATAGAGTTTATCAAAACATCACATTGCTTCCCTTTACAGGTGGCTGCGGCTCGTCTACTATGTGGTTTGAACGTTTCTATATCAATTCTTGCAGCTTGCATGACAATCTTTATCCAACGAGATATAGTTGACTTTGATACTTTATGAAAAGGTCGAATTGTGCTAAGAAGTAGTTGATTTTCCTGACCCCACATAGGAGCAGTGCGTTTAATATATTCTTCCATCACTGAGGCAACACATAGTCGGTGATCGGCAGGGATTTTGATATCACTAAAGTAGGTTGAATGCGTGTTGGTCCAGAGTCTTTGACAAGTTGGTCGATATAGAAGGTGTATGAGTCCTCTTCCTTCTTTACAGTTAAGAGTTTCATGAGGTGGATTGATTAGGCACGCTGCCCTGTGACTAATGCACAGAGCATTACCAACTTATGAGTTAGCTGTTGTAGGGTTAAGTCTTCTACTGCGGGATATGTCTTTAAATACTCTAATACAATGGAGGCGTCCCAGGTCACTTGATATCTTGGTAGTGCTGGTCTAGAATGGAACACTTCCTACATAAATCTCTGAACCATATGATGTGTACCAATTCCCTTTAGTAATAACGAATAAAGATAATATACTTCGAGCAGTGTTTATGCAACTGTAACTCATCCCTTGGTCAAATAGATTCTGTAAAAAACTCTAGAACTATCGGTAATGTTGGATGAAGGGGATCTGCATTCCGTTTATTAACATAGAGTTGCCACTTGTTAAGGCACACCTGATATTTTTCTGTGTTCCTGGCCGCCAGGAATTAAGTATTTTTGCTTGAGCCTGTGGTGAAATTCTCTTACTTGAAAGTGATCTCCGGATAAGAGACAAGCTATCAGTCTAAGTCTCCCTTTGAGTAGATGTTCTTTTGTTTGATTGGATGGTAAGCTCACGTTGCTTTTGTTTTGGGGTAGGAGAATGGGTTGATGAATCATTAATCTTTCCAGGATCGGATACCAGGATTGAGTTGGCCAATTCGGTACGATGAGAATTGTCCGTGCTTGGGCCATTTCTACTTTATGTAAAACTTTTGATATAACACTAAAAGGTGAAAAAGCATAATGAAACAATTTACTCCAATCAATGCAAAATGCGTCAATAGCTCGCGCCTGTGGATCTGGGTGCCACGAGACATAGGGTTTAAGTTGATAGTTTAGTCTAGAAGCAAACATGTCAACTTCTGGGGTCCCAAAATATGCTGTTATTTCAGGAAAATATGCAGTATCAAGCTTCCATTCTTTGGAATCATTAAATGTTCTGTAAGCTTTGTCCGCCACTACATAAAGTTTCCCAGGGATATAGCTGACAGTTTACTACATGTCCCTGGTTCTTCACCACGCCAATACTTCCCTTCAATTTTATTGCAAGGGGGAGAGTGACAGCCCCCCATGTGGTTAATATATGCAAGGGCAGTGGTATTGTCAGTCATTACTTTAATGTGGGTGTGGGCTAGATCTCTACAGAGAGATTATAGCCCAAACAGTATTGCTTTAAGTTTGAGGCAGTTAATGTGCGAGTCTTTTGCGGCGATTGACCATACGCCTCCGGTGGAATATTTGCTAATACTTACGCCTTATCCCTTGGTAGAGGCGTCCGTATACAATACGTGGTCAATCTTGCCATGTTTCAGATGTTTTTTGGACTCATATGCATTATTAATCCACCAAGATACGTCCTCCAGCGCCGAAGGAGAGAGTTTCAATGTCAAATCAAAGTTACCCCTATTACACTTAAGGGCTGTTGTTTTGTCCCTATCGAGATCACGATAAAACAGTGGGCCATATTCAACGCCAGGGAAACAAGCTACCATCATACCAATTAGCTTGGTCACTTCCCGTATGCTAGGAGAATCAGATTTTAGCACCCCCCTGGCAACCTCGCATAATTTGTTGTGTTTCTCTATGGATATAGAGATAGTCATATCTATTGAATTTAACACAAACCCTAAATGTTGTAAAATCTGTGTGGGTTCTTTAACAGATTTATCTTTATGGGGTAGAAATCCTAACTTCTGAAACAAATGTAGAGTGTCATGTACGTTTTGCTCGCATTCTGACTAGGAGTAGCTCACTAAAAAAGAGTCATCAATGTAACGGCTAGAAATGTGCCCAAGCTCCTTCAGCTTAGAATATACAGGCTTGAGTATCTTTGTAAATAAACGTGGAGCGGAAGATAATCCTTGAGCAAGGCATGTGAATTGGTACAGATTACTTTTCCACATAAATTTTAAGTATTTTTGATGCTCCATGTGTATTGGTATTGAGTAATAGGCATCTCTAAGGTCAACGGATGCCATGTAGCACCCAGGTCGCATGAGCTGAGTACAAATATGGATAGATTCCATTTTAAAGTGGTGATATGTTACAAATGTGTTGAGCTCTTTTAGTTTTAATATCATTCTAAAAGATCCATCTTTCTTTGCTCTCAGAAGGATATTGGAGATAAACTCGCCCTGTTCATGCATGCTTGTAAGAATGATACCTTTCTATAGAAATTATGTAATTTGACGATCAACATTTTGGACTTCCGAAGGAGGCATTTTTATAGAGTTGGGTTGTTTCAGCTGGACTGGGTCTATAAGAAAATCAATCTTGTATCCGCTTACAGCTGATAAAATGGAAGAATCGTGAGTTAGCTCCCTCCACTTCCCAATAAATTGTTGTATCCGGCCTGCAACTATACTACAATCATTGTCTCCCCCCAGATATGATAGAAGTACTACACCCGCGTTTACTAAATCTTACATGGTCGAGAATAGGAGTCACTGCTTCTTAGTGTTTTTCCCCTGTCTCGACTTTCCTCTTGGGTTGGTTTTGATAATAGTTGCGTCGTTGCGGTCGGCTTTGCAAATGACAGCCCCGATGGTTAAATACATTATCTAACCACAGAAAAAGAGTTTGCCGCGCAAACTCAGTGGTTGTGTAAGTGTTTTGTCCTGTATTGTTTTCTACATTTTTTTTGTCGTTCTACACAGCAGGATGGCAAATTATTTTATGGATTATTTGTATATCACCAAACACGCCATCAGTAATGGCGGTGAGCAAGGTAGAGAATGACCAATGTGTGCATGCGTAGTATCTCTCGTGGGATCTCTGCGGTAGATGCTAATAGAATCAATGTTTATTTCCATTCTTTATGAAAATCGTTTGAATGATTCTATTAGTGATTTTTAAAGCTATATTTAATACCACGACTGGAAAGTAGGTTTCATTTTTTGTTTCAAATCATTTACTATAAAAATTGCGGCTTGACATTAACAGAAGCCACGTCATAATGTGACATTTCTTTCTAAATAAATTAAACTTAAGTAAACAGTACAATGTACAAATGTAAGGTAAGGATAAGGTTCCAGGGGTCAAAATGAACTCATGATAACGCATATATTTCATCATTAATCATTATTTTTTAATATAATTACACTTTGATAAACAATGCAATGTATAAATGTAAAGTAAAGATTATGTTCAAGTGGTCAAAATGAACGTCAGATAACGTACATATTTCATCATCATTCATTGTTTTTTAATATAATAACACTTTAGTAAACAATACAATGTATAAATGTAAAGTAAAGATTAGGTTCAAGTGATGAAAATGAACGTCAGATAACGTACATGTTTCATCATCATTCAATTTGCACGTAATTTATTCTTAGATGAACTTTGATTTAGCATGTACACTGAGAAACTGAAATCAAGATACTTGTTTTGTTTTCCAACGTGTCTAACTGTTTTAGTTACTTGAATTAAATCGGGTAACAACACAAAGTCGAGATATTTCACTGACTGTCAGGCCAGCCCCGCAGTGAGGTGATAGGCAAGGGAGCGTTTTGCCTTGGGCCAGTAATATAATAGGGGCCGGCGCCTCCCCATTTGGACACATGAAAATTGCAAAATTAAAGTTTATAGAAAAAGTAATGAATGATTTGTGTATTATTTGTACTTTTCTTACGTTATCTCATCATGCAGAAGACATTCATCAATTGTTAAGTTTTTAAAATTTCTCGTAGCAAACGAAATCACGCTATAAGTGTTATGAATATGAGCAGGCATGTGGCTAGGATGTAAAATTTTGGGGAGCAGCAACCTTTTTTGGGGGGGGGGGAGGGAGCAATTGTAGACGTCAAGTTATACTGTATTATAACAATAATATAATTTATTACTAGTTAGGTCTTGTGGTTAGCCGCTGTGCATGCGCGGCTAACCACTATGCCAAACTGAAAAAGTGTCTGAGTGAGGCAGTGAGGCAGGCAGTGTTTGTTTGTAGTGATATCCTCGGCTGTGTCATCGGTGATAGTCTCATATGTGAACGATCACGAATAGAATTGTTTTAAGTAAAGTCAATACAATGTTATTTCCATAATTTCGTAAAAGCACTATTGATAATGTGCATTTAATATAAACGACAAGTTGCAGCTGAAAATATCATTAATTTACACGCTTTACTGGTGATTACAGAGGTCAAATTTATCTCGTTTGGACAAAAAATACAAGGAACTTGATACTCTGTGCAATCCGTACTTGTATTTTGTTCTGTATTTTATTCATATGTCGCGTTGTTCATCTCTCGCCCTGTGTTCTGTGTTTTGGTGAGGAAAATGTAAAGCAGATAGGAGATAGTTTTCTTTATTTTCATTTCAATTAGTAATGACGACGATTTGGATTTAACAGATTGTCAAAAATGACGAAGAGTTTAATTATATGATTAGAGTCAAGCTATGGTCCTATGGGGGACTACTGCAGCTTAGCGGACACATTGGATGCTGACCCAAATCCTACCCTATAATCCCAAGAAAAAACGAGCCCGCAGTGAAAAAACAAGCGCTTCCGGTGTCCGCTAAACTGCAGTCTAGCAAAAATATAAATTGGAACAGAATTATCAGCAATATAGTCCTATCAAGATGTTAATAAGCAAACATTCATACAACATAGCAAACCAGTTTCATATATCCTGTTAAAAGAACGACGTATCTCTTCACCACACGATTGTTAGACAAATAAGATATATTATTTATTAACTAGGAGTTACTATTGCAAGGTAAGTTCTGCCTCTTCCACAAAGTAGCGAAAATATTATCATTTTAAGTGTTTTTTCATTGTATCAAGTCTACTATTTTAATGCCTTGATGTAAGATCAAATACTGGGTCATGGCACTTGGCAAAGAACACAATTTTTATCGAGAGAAAGAAATAAATCGCACAAGTCTTTATAAATGAGTTGCAATGCTATTTTTAATTTATCCTTTTAACTTTTGTGAACATTTTGTACATTTTAAATTATACCTTTTTTCACAAATTCATTCCTCATTTCTAGAATAAGAAATGGCTTCGCCACCTAAAAAATTAAAGATTGAGGAAAATGGATCTCGTTTGAGTAAACTCATAATCAATAAAGGAACCCAAGCCTTAAAAACAACATTGCAATCTTTATTAAAGCCATCAAGTTTAGCTGGTAAACTTAAAGATCCCTCTACAAAGAAGACACTAACATCTTTGAAATTTAAAGTCATCAAGAAGGAGCAATGGGATCTTCTTTACCCGTCAATTGGTGACCCTGACATTGAAAACTTTGACATCACATTATTAACTGTCTTATTGCGAAATATATGTGGTCTAAAAGCTCCACATGGTGGATGGGATAATCTTCCTTCCTCTTCAGAAACCTCAATCTCAGATAATATTGCAAGAATAAAGTTTTATCGAAACAAAGTGTACGGTCACATAACTACAACTAGTGTAAATGACAGTAAGTTTGAGAAGTTGTGGCAGGAAATTTCAAAAGCATTGGTTGGTTTGGGTATTCAACAAACTGAAATAGATGAAGTAATGATAGCTCCCCTCACTACCGATGAGGCATATTATATTGAAATGTTAAAAGAATGGTATAAAACAGAGGAGAAGTTAATCGATGTCGCTGAAGAAATCAAAAAAGATGTGAAAGTAAATAAAAGAAATGTTGTAGAGATTAAACAAGAGATGGCAACAAAATTTACAAACATAAATGATGATGTAAAGAAAACAAAAGCTGATGTATCACGAGTAAAAAAAATGTTACAGGACAAAACATATTCAGATGTTGAAAAGCTTGGAAAGTGTAACTTCAACGGTCTTATAAAAGATCTTAACAAAAAATACTTACCTGGCACTAGGCAATGGTTATTTAAAAAACTCGACAGTTGGTTTAACAATAGAACTGAAGATGCTTATAATGTCACGATTTTAATTGCTGGTCCTGGAGTTGGTAAAAGTGTGTTTGCAGCTGAGGTGTGTCGACGATATGCTGAAAAGAAGAAACTTGCTGCTTGTCATTTCTGCAGATATAATAGATCAGATTATAGAAATCCTCGAATGTTGATAGAATCATTGGCTAGTAGCATGTGTGATACAATATCAGATTTCAAATCTAGACTAAATAAAGAATTACAGAGAAACCATTCCAAAAAATCAATCGCCGATGCATTCCTTGTTTTATTAAATAATCCATTGCATTCATTTAAAGATCATGAACCAATGCTTTTGGTCATTGATGCATTAGATGAAAGCCAAGTTAAAGGCAAAAGTGAATGGTTGGAATTGATTGCAGAAGAGTTTGGCCGACTGCCTAAATGGATTAAAATCTTCATCACCAGTCGTCCAGAACTTCCTGTTCAAAAGAAGTTGAAAGACATGAATCCTGTGGAAATTACAACTCGTCCTCGTGATGAAAACAACGAAGAAGACCTGCACAAGTATTTGAGACATCAGTTGAATGATCGGGTGCAAAAAGATCACTACCTTCTTCAGTCATTAGTTAAAAAATGTGAGGGATCGTTTCTTTATGCTTATCATGCACAACTGAGCTTGAAAGAAGAAAAAATTGAACTTACAGACGAGAATATTGAACAATTGGTCCCTAGTGGGTTAAACGGTGTTTACACAAAGCAATTCAAAAGAGTAAAAAAATTGTTAACGAAGAAAAGTAGCAGAAATTCTGTTATCACAGAAACTACTTTCATCCAATTTCGTGAATTGTTGGCTGCCTGTCGGGAGTTTTTGCCATTAACTTTACTGCTTAGCTGTTTAGGTTTTTCTGGTGACATCAAGTTTGAAGTCCGCAGTAAAATCATTGAACTGTTATCTCAAATTTTGCCAGTTTACGATAATTGTTTAACCGTGTATCACAAATCTCTAATTGATTGGTTGAAATCAGATGGTTACGAAGAGCATGAGTTTACAGTTAATCCAGTAAATGGTCATATGCTCTTATGGCATGCTTGTGAGAAAGTGTTTGAGCAAATCTTGTCGATGAACATTTTTGAAGATCAGATGAACACTGCTATGATTAATTATGCTTTGAAGAATGGAATCTATCATATGTCAAAATGTGGCGAAAACGTTGACGAAAACTGGTTAGTAAATGTCAAAGTGGTTTATGCGATTTTAATGTGTGCGGGAAACGATAACTTGTCTGCCATTTGGGTCGAATTGTTTGAAATCCTTAACGCACTTCAAATTTTTGCGAGAATAGATGGATTTGATGAACAACTATTTCACTTGTGTAGGGCAAAACAATATGAGTCAGTATTGTCAATGACTGGCCTAGCTTATTTACAATGTATTGCAAACACAATTGATAGCAAAAACAAAAAAAGATTATTGGCAAGGGATTTATTGAAGCAAGGAAAGTTTGTTTGGTTTGAGGATTTAGACTCATTATATCTAATAAACAGTCATCATTTGACTGTCACCTTGCGCGCTAACGTTACATCTCTTTGTTTGTCGTCCAATGAAGAACTTCTTGCTGTCGGATTTGAAAATGGTCAAATATCTATTTTTAAGCTTCCATCATTCGAACAACGACGCACTCTAGGCACTGCACTTAAAGATCCAAGGATGGTAAAGTGGGATGATGTAGAAGAATTTGTGTCCATTTATGACAAATATGACGAAGCACACACAAAGGAATTTAGTTTTCCACGTGGAAACATCTGTTGGTGCTCCTTTTCACCTACCGGAAATAGACTGGTAACTAGTGATGGATCTACTGAAGTAAAGTTGTGGGACGTTAACAATGGACGTTTGTTATCATGTTTACAGTCAGATGATGTCGTTAATCGTTGCTCTTTCTTAGATTCTGGTTTGTTTATTACAGCAGAATATGTAAAATATGAGGAATATGAGGATATTTACTTCCACGCATTTATAAAAGTGTTCACTGCATGGAATTCATTAACCTTGGAAAGAATCGACCGACGCTGCGTTGTTGATTACCAAAAATTACAATGCACCGATAAATATTCAGAGCTCTTTGTTGAAGTCATCAATAAGACTTCCTATGTTTTTCAATTCCCAAAGGCAATCGACATTTTTTCTGTTGAAGCATACTATCCAGTAACGTTAATCTCAAATATATCACACCATTATCGTGATTGTACTATTTATCATACTAACAAGGTTGTAAAGCTTTCTGAAATCACTCAGTTGACAAAATACAGCGATCAAGGAGAAATCGAGTTTTGTTTACCAAATGTTTGGTGTCCATGTGTTTATAGGACTTTTGAAAAAGTCCATCCAATCTCGTTTAAGGAATTTTACGTTGTGCCGTATTTTTCCAAGCTTAAAATTTTCAGAACTCATCCCCTATGGAGACCTTCTTTTATCTTTGAGAAATTTAGAATTGAATGTTGTTGTTTTTCACCGGATGGATCTTATTTTGCTGCTTTCGCTGTTGGTGACCACGTCAACATTCATATTTGGAGCATTGAACGCTGCACTATTATTCAAACTGTACCAATGCAACTGGAGTATGCAATTGGATGTTGGTGGTCAGATGGTTTACTGTGGATATGGGATGGTTCTGATCATCTTACGAAGATATCAACTTCGTCTGAAAATTTTGTAGATTCCACGCAGACAAAGCGGATAAGCATTGGATTTGAACCTAAAGAAATCTTAACATTTGGTGATGTCTCAGTTTGTATTCACGAAGAAAGGTTTGTTCAAGTTGTTAGAATTACCAAGGGTAAGATACAATACAACAAAAGACTTCCTGTCGATTGTTCAAAAGTTAAAGCAGCAGCTGTATCACCTGATAATTCTGTTATTTTAACTGTAAACAAAACAGAATACACATTATGGAAATGGAGAAATAACAACAATGTACTTTACTTGAAACCTCGGCATACTGCAAAAATACCCATAACGTCTTTTATTGAAAAATTTGCTCAGGAACAGATAACTGAAACTCGTCTTAAATTCCGTTGCTCTGTAAGTGATAGTAACCAAGCGGTCATTGCATTCACTTTGGAAGACGACAATTACAACCAGAGCACTGCCGTTTATGTAATTAATGTGCATAAAAACAATGACGTGAGTACGATTTTGCATGTCGGATATTTTTTTTGGTCAAGCACAATCATACATAAATCATATTTCATTGGTGAATCTTATGGCTTTTTGGTTGCTGTAGATTTAAACAGTGGTAAACAATGCGCTACATTAAGCGGAACATATCATTTAAGTTCTATTACATTTATGCATTCCAAAACAGATACTATAGCTTACACTTCAGGTGAGGGATATGGAGTTAAATTTTTAAAACTCAATGTACCTGAATGAATCCACTAACTCAACCTTTTTTAGTTATATTAACCTGTTGTATTTACAAACATTACATATCACATAAAACGAACATAAAAAGTTCTTTATATCACAAAAGGACAGTTATTTATGGTATCAACAACGAACTCAAAAATATTGTAGAAAAAATTGTCCATATCCTTTGTTTTAACCCAGGAAAAACTGTCCGTTTTTAATTATAAAAAAATATCACGGACAGAGAGAGAGATTAGTTTCTTGTAATGTCAAGTAAAGATCTTTTTCATCCTATGATTCCCGTCAACTTTCAAATTTATATTTGGAGAATTCAACACTGTAACATTGTCAAAGTTGTGATGAAATTGAGAATATCACACGAAGATGTTGATTTTCGTAAGGATGGTGGCTTGTTTTACATGTGAAAATTACCAAAAGTGAGAAACCTTTGATCTCTGAACGGACTTTATGTCGATGGTTTACTTTTTAATACAAATGTATGGTCAGATAATTTGGTTATTTTTATTATATATTAAACGTTCACTACATAGAAAGGAAAGAATGTCGACAACTCATTCATTGTGAGTCATGATGTAGATGAAGATTATTTTGTTTAAATTATAGAGTGACTTTCTTCAAACATTCTTTCAAAAACTGTAAATAAAATTTACCTTACGCATGTCAATATTGTAGAAACAAGTTTTGTATGATGTTAAAATTTCACATTTATAAAACACTATCATGATATCATGTCATGTCATTGGGTTTTATGGTCATTTATTGAAAAATGTGAGCGATCATTTTTGTACGTTTATTATGTACATATGACCTTAAAGACAGGCGCGGATCCAGCTCCTTAGCTGACCGATGCATTGCGAGCGCCGAAGGCGCGATAGGGGTCTGGGGCATGCTCCCCAGAAAATTTTTGAATTTTCACTATCCGAGAAGCATTTTCCAGCGATTGTATTATATTACATATGAATACAAGTATAAGTGCTGCATAAGTAATATGACATCGTGTATATTTTATGATGATTGTTCGTCGTTATCTACACGACTACACTCTGAGTCTGAAATGAGTACACTATTTACATTTAAAACATGCAAGCATAAAGGTAAATTTACTTACTTTAAAGCTCTTAGTTCTCCACTTTGCCAATGAGCTGTCAAGTGCTTAGGTATTAACATTTCACTTGACATATCTCTCCCATTTTTACCCTTTGAAAAGGGATTCCAAGAAGAGGATTTTGAAATAAAAGTAGCAGCTCTCGTTTCATAGGTTCGACGCACTCCATTAATATCAAATGACTTCTCTTCTCGAAGCAGAGTACACAGATCGTGTTTGATATTCTCGACAGCCATGACTTCGATCGATGATTGCGAGTTATATCAAGTGATCAAACAACAATGCATCCAACTTTGAAGTTCAAAGTTGAATGCATCGGTGCCATGTGCCCACAATCACAAAATTATGGAAAATGCATCGCTCAGCGGCAAAATCTACCGTGACGTGAGGCCCTAAAACAATGGTTTTGCTGATGTCACAGTAGATTTCACGCGGAAAAGGACTCGGGACCGATGCATCGACCGATGCATCGCAAATCTACTGTGACGTAGCGATGCCTCTTCCATCTACCGTGACGTGCTGGCAGAATACTATTAAATTACTTACTAATTATGTATTCACGACAAAATTTCGCTAAATTTTATCGACTTTTCTTTCGCTATTTGTGTCATGGAATACGACAAAATTATCGGAGAACACAAATGTTATTTCTAGAACAAATTTTAGCTTAAAACTGCTAAATCTATAAGTTAACTAAACAATATATCACTGTCAAATGTGCGTTTTAAATAATTCGAAAATAATATTTGCTATTTATTTCATTAAAATGCAAACTCGCAGATTTTGATATCTAAATATTTTGACCGATGCATTCGCATCGGTTGAATCGGTCTAGATCCGCCCCTGCTTAAAGACAGAAAATGTTTTATACTGTCAGCAATTCCCGTATGTAAAACATCTTGATGACGTTATGGAGTTCATTGATACTTCCTTATAGTCACGTGATTAAATGGATGGAACATAGAAAGATGGCGGAATTCCAGTGGAATAGTAATTCATAGAGATGCCTTAGTAAGGTTTTATTTTATTCCTAAATCGTTCAGTCATGCAGAAAAACGTGAAAACAAAGAACGTGTTCCTATCTGGTGCTTTGCAAAGAATTCTACTCGATAAAGAAACACAAAAGTCTCATCATTCACAACTAAAGAAAGCTTGCGAAATGGCTTTAGGTATAAATCCATAAGTAATGATTGTAGTTATTGCTGATGTATTTGGATTCTATTTCCTCTATGTTTTTATGCATTGTCAACCAGTTTCTGCATTTGCTATCAACAAAACATTAAGTGTAGTAATCTTTCATTCAAGATGTCAAAGAACGCTGTCGATAGTATCTTTAAAATTGCTCAATGTATGATTTGTACTTTTTTTATACGTGGCAAACAGTTATTTTTTAGTGTCAATCGCTGGTTCATATTCTTCTTCTTGAGTTATATGTATATATGTTATGGAGAAATGTATGTCAACGTGTGCAATGAATATAATGTACTGCTGTGTTCAGGAATGTTGCTTTACAAAATGATCGCTTTATGATTTTGATCTATTCTAGAGGAAATAAACGCTGTTCAAGGAAATAAAAAATCTACAGGGTAAGTTTGATTATGTAAAGTTGTCTAATTTTCTTTCCAATTTTCCAATTTTAACATGACCAAAATGAGTTATTAACCTTGAATCTTAATAAATTCGCAGTTGTATCCAGACTACGCATGCGCACAAATTTGCTGAATTTTATTGTTCAAAAGTTAGATTTATAAACCAGAATGTTGGTTTGATTTATTTATAATAAAATCTTCAGGAATGTTTCTTCTGCAACTCTACCTCCACTACCTGGTCAGCAAACATTCATTACAGCAGATCAATATTTTCTTCCTTTTGAGTTAACTTGTCAAACAAAATGTGCCAGGATTGTCACCATTGCACTTGACTGTATACAAGTAAGTTGTTTTTGTTTGATGTGTTAGGACACTTGGAGTCTTAAGTTGTAAGAAATGGATTTAATATTGTAAACTCTTTCATCGCATTGTTATTAAGTTATTACAATTTGGTAGCACAAAATAAGTTCCTGCAGTATTTTCTTTTGTTAGTTACCTCCTAAATTTCTCCTAGAAATTGTCAATATTGCTATCCTTATCCATCAACAGTACTCATCCCCAAGCCTCACAACTTCACATGTGTCTTTTCACAACCATTCTTTATTCCTCTATCAACAGTAGTAGTTAACATCTCTGTAGACAAGTTAACAGCAACTCCAGTGAGAGAATTTTAGATCTGAGTTCATGCGATCTAAAAAAAATTAAAGGTTTTTTATCGCAAGTAAATATTAAAGGCTAATGCTAAAATCATACTTTAAAAAAGTAATGATAGAGCTATTTTGTATATGTCAGGTCAATTTAGTTGCTCAAGTTCAATTTGCTCATGTAGTACATAAAGTTATATCAATGAGAGATGACCTTTAATGCATGATCTTTAAGAACAGTTAAGATCTTAGTTAGAGATATCTATAGTATAAATAAAGTTTGTTTGATTTAGGTTTCCTTCTGTAGTAAAACTGGATCAAGAAGATATAAACGAACAGTTTGATACATGTATCTTAGGAACAAAAATAAGTCGAAGTTTCTGTAGTAAAGATATTCATGATGACATGAACTGATAGTACAATATAGATTAGATCAAACCACTCATTTTTAAGTAACATATGATCAATGAGAGTTTTACACATTATCAACATACATCTCAAAAACTGTAGCTAACTTACTTGGGATCCAACGTCCTTCCGCAAGCGGTTTCATCGATAATTTACACAATGACCTAAACACTAAGAATGCATCCTTCTGAGTGATATGTGAAAATCTTTGTTGAGGTGGCTTGCCTTCACTTGACGTCTCGCTGGGCATATCAGACTGAGACTCGGAGACGGAACTACGTGCAGTTTCATTCCCATCATCCTCCTTGGGCTCTGAAACTTCGATAGTTGTCGAGTTATTTGTCTTTGCTTCTGAATCAACATCAACGCTCTTTGGTGGGATTACTTTGGATTCAGATGGATCACTAACATCTTGTACCTGAGTTACACTTGGGGAATCGCCATTAATGGACCCGTCGTTAACATTTGAACTTCAATCGAGAGGTTTTTCTTTGGCAATCTTCGCTGATTCTTCACTTTCTTCCCCTATATTGTCATTTGAAGAAGTCTTAGAAGGCAAGTCATCTACAGCAGCATTGTTCAACTCGTCTGAGTCATTTAAATGCTGTTCTTTGTCAACAGACTCCGAGATATTAGTGTTAACTGTTGTTTCGATATATTCTGTTTTGTGTCATCGTTCACAGCATCACTGACACCATCAACAACATCTTTTACACTCTTCTCTTCAACCAGTGATTCTTCATTCATGATAACTGTATCAATAACATCGTTATCTTTAACCTCCGTGGAAGAAACGGAGACTTCGCTATCTGTAAATGAAAGCCATCAAAGAATATTGAAAAATAAGGATTGGTCAGCAATATCGTCTGTAAAGCGAGTTTTTTAAAACAAAACAAATATGCAAACAGTTTTTTGCACAGGGGGTTGATTATCTCATTAGACAATTTCAGGGGGAGGGTCAAATTTCCAAAAACAAGTAGAAATGCTTCCTTACCGTTCACATCTTCAACTTTATCGTTTGGTAAAAGATTGATGTCAATTTTCTCCTTGTTGCTGATTTCTTCTAATTTAAAATTATCACCATCATCCTTTTCTTCATTTCCATTTTCAGTCTATTGATATACAAAATGATGCAATATTATCAACATTGACATCTCTATTGATATATAATATGATAAAATATTATCGTCATTGACTTCTCTATTGATGTACAATATGATACAATATTATCAACATTGACATGTCTATTGATGTACAATATGATACAATATTATCGTCATTCACTTCTCTATTGATGTACAATGATACAATATGCTTGTCTACATCTCCAAGCCTCACAACTTCACATGTGTCTTTTCACCACCATTTTGTATTCCTTTACAAATCTAGGTCTTGTATTTTGCTTCTATAAATTGGAGTGTTTCAAACATTCTTTGTTCTTAGAAACTCATTGCTTATGGTCATTTTGTTGGCGATACACCAGACTCCATTGAACCAGAGAGGCGTTTAATTGACAGAATTATCGAGACTATTCGTACTTGCTTTACCGGTATAAATACTGATGTAAACGTTCAAATACAAATTATAAAGGTATTTATAAAAAGTAATGTCAAACTGTTAAAGTATTTAATGAGAGAAATGATATATCCTTGAGAAATTTAAAGAGGGTAATGACATATGTATCCCTATGTTTTTTACATTTTTTGTGCCATGAGTTTTTTAAATATCACATTGAATAATTGGATTTCAACAAGATTAAAAAAGTCTATGTGTTAACTGTGGACAGTTGAAAATGATCTTATTTTTATAATGTGTATATTTTTATTATCTATATTTACAGGCTCTTCTAACAGCTGTTACATCAAGTACTGTGAAGTTCATGAAGGAACTTTACTTCAAGCAGTTAGAACAGTTTACAACATTTACCTTGCCAGTAAAAGTCTTATTAGTCAAACAACAGCAAAGGCAACACTGACACAAATGATAAGCCTTGTGTTTCAGAGAATGGAAAGTCAAGCTGTAAGTTTTGTTCTGATGAACAAAATATTTTTATATCATATTGTATGTATCAATAGACATGTCAATGTTGATAATATTGTATCATATTGTACATCAATAGAGATGTCAATGTGGATAATATTGTATCATATTGTACATCAATAGAGATGTCAATGTTGATAATATTGTATCATATTGTACATCAATAGAGATGTCAATGTTGATAATATTGTATAATATTGTACATCAATAGAGATGTCAATGTTGATAATATTGTATAATATTGTACATCAATAGAGATGTCAATGTTGATAATATTGTATAATATTGTACATCAATAGAGATGTCAATGTTGATAATATTGCATCATATTGTACATCAACAGACATGTCATTCTTGATAATATTGTATCATATTGTACATCATTAGACATGTCAATGTTGATAATATTGTATCATATTGTACATCAATAGACATGTCAATGTTGTTAATATTGTATCATATTGTACATCAATAGAGATGTCAATGTGGATAATATTGTATCATATTGTACATCAATAGACATGTCAATGTTGTTAATATTGTATCATATTGTACATCAATAGACATGTCAATGTTGTTAATATTGTATCATATTGTACATCAATAGACATGTCAATGTTGATAATATTGTATCATATTGTACATCAATAGACATGTTAATGTTGATAATATTGCATCATATTGTACATCAATAGACATGTCAATGTTGATAATATTGTATCATATTGTACATCAATAGACATGTCAATGTTAATAATATTGTATCATATTGTACATCAATAGACATGTCAATGTTGATAATATTGTATCATATTGTACATCAATAGACATGTCAATGTTGATAATATTGTATCATATTGTACATCAATAGACATGTCAATGTCAATAATATTGTATCATATTGTACATCAATAGACATGTCAATGTTGATAATATTGTATCATATTGTACATCAATAGACATGTCAATGTTGATAATATTGTATCATATTGTACATCAATAGACATGTCAATGTTGATAATATTGTATCATATTGTACATCAATAGACATGTCAATGTTGATAATATTGTATCATATTGTACATCAATAGACATGTCAATGTTAATATTGTATCATATTGTACATCAATAGACATGTCAATGTTGATAATATTGTATCATATTGTACATCAATAGACATGTCAATGTTGATAATATTGTATCATATTGTACATCAATAGACATGTCAATGTTGATAATATTGTATCATATTGTACATCAATAGAGATGTCAATGTGGATAATATTGTATCATATTGTACATCAATAGAGATGTCAATGTGGATAATATTGTATCATATTGTACATCAATAGACATGTCAATGTTGTTAATATTGTATCATATTGTACATCAATAGACATGTCAATGTTGTTAATATTGTATCATATTGTACATCAATAGACATGTCAATGTTGATAACATTGTATCATATTGTACATCAATAGACATGTCAATGTTGATAATATTGTATCATATTGTACATCAATAGACATGTCATTCTTGATAATATTGTATCATATTGTACATCATTAGACATGTCAATGTTGATAATATTGTATCATATTGTACATCAATAGAGATGTCAATGTTGATAATATTGTATCATATTGTACATCAATAGACATGTCAATGTTGTGAACCGCGTTTATGGCATAACGTTAATGCGCAACAGTAAAAAAGCTCAATCATAAAGAATCAGTTTACCTCGATGATATATTTATTTCTCTTTTGTGGACAAAAAATAATAACCCTTTCATGTAAAATATTTCATGCAATTTTTGGTTGTTGTTATCAGCATGTAAATTTTTTTACTAAATGTATTTTATATTTAGATCACTTTTTTGACTGCTTCTAGATGTCAGGTATTTTTAAACAAAAACAATATAGCATCTATGAAGCATGCTCTCTTTTTTGAGAAAAACTGACTCATTTGAAATGCAAAGTTTGAAGTTTCCTTCTTAGCTCGTCAATAACATCTGCGGAAACTTAACAAATTTGACATGCACTGTTAATTTTAGGGTGTCAAACTAACACCTTTATTGGTGGCAAGCGTCATTTAAGAAAATATGCAACGTAAACCGGCAAATTCAAAATTATTATGACAATAAATGGAATGACATTAAAAATGTATGACACCATCACAAAGTTGAGCAAGTCAAATATGTAAATCGGTAATCAACTTTTACACAAATTAATACGGTTTTTCAGTTCATATCATAACACAAATAAACTCTTAATAAAAACGACATGCAATTATTTGACACGCTTAAGTCAAATAAATTTTCTGTATGTGTTAATTCATTCCATTATTTAGCATTCTCTGGCATCTTTGCCTACGCTGCTAATTTAAACTGAACTAACGGAAACTATGAATTATGTTTTGTATAGTTAGACGCAGTTGCTTTTAACATCTGCTATAAATGAATCCTCTTATCGTGTGGCATAAAAAGAGCGCAGATGGCAAGAATCGGCTATGCTCTGGCGCCGATGATGAATAAAAACAATATGATTTCAGAAAGACTCTTCCATTACAAACTATTGCTTTGCTTACGTTTGACAAGTTATAATAATGACGCGCTGATTGTTATTCATTTGTCATAAACAATGTATTTGTTACCGCTTTTGCTGAACAAATATCTATAGTTTAAATATTTTGGTTCCTTAGTAGATAATTTTATTATTTATTGTAAAACATTATTTTTGACCAGGAATTTCCCTGCGTTATGCTCTCAAAATGAATAACAAGCTAGACCCTGTAAGGGTCTCGAAAGAATAACAGCTTTCTGTATTGCCACAACTTCTGAACCCTTAAGTGAACACACACCAGCAGCTAAGAGTGTCTAAGAGTGAATACTTAATTGAACATGTTTTTTACTTAGAATAGTCTGAATAAACTCACATTATCATTGAATAATCTATTTTATATCAAACTGTATGCTTGTTTTTCTCATGAACTCATACGTATGTATTTATTTGTTGTTTATTAACTAATGAATATCTGTATCACTATTATAAGTTTTCCTTATATTTCGTGAAAAAAAAGCACACAGAAGCTTTTCTTGCTGCACAAATACAAGACTCAAAATAACATCCAAAAGCGTTGATATAACACAAGAAACAGTAATCGCCAAACACCCGTCAATACTGTTAATGTAGTACTTGTATAAAAGTGTTAAATATAGCACCTAAAAAAGATGCTATTTTTGCCATTTCTATTTAACATCTTTTTTGTTGTTGATTTGGCGCTTGAACTTAATGGTGTGTAAATAAATTTTTGTACAATTGCAGTCGTTTCATGGGGCTTATAGAACTCGTAAAAACAGTGACGACCTTCTATGAAAAGGACTGCTTGCATCGTCTGGTGATGCATCTAAAGCAAGTTGAACTATTTAATCATGATTTTAATGCAAGCAATTCTACTTTGCATTTGCGACATAAAATGCAATATAATTAGTTAAACTACATGACAATATCTCCCCCTTTTAAAAACGCAACTTAGTTTGCTACTACTTTAATATCTGTTTAAACTTTGAATAACCTGCATTTGTCACATAGGATACAATTTTTTTGTGTTTATTGTCGTCAGTGAACACAAAGTAGAGTGAAAGAATTCAAGACGGAATTTTATCTTATATTGATAAAAGGAAACATTTTGATATGGTAAGAAAAAAAAGTATTTCACACCCTTCATAGCTATTGATAGTGATAAATATGCCTTTGCCTGAATTTTGTACAATTATCACACTAACTTAGAAAAAGTTCGATATTTGAAAAAATTAAAGTTTAAAACGGGCTAATACGATTTGATATATAGCTTGACAATATTATTTACGTTGTCAGGTTCGATGTTGATGGATATGTTGGGCTCATATGATGCCCACGTACACACAGTTTTTATATTACTTCTTTAAACAAAAACTTGGTTTTTTGGAGCGTTTCTTTTGTAATTTTATTTAAAATACAAGTACATTGGCTAAAAATGTATTAGTGATTTTAAAGGATTAGAATACACCAAAATGGAATTATTTGACAAGATATTTAAAATTTTCCATGTATTCCTTTAGCAACGATCAACATTTTACTTTGTGCGCAAAGGAGAGGGCTGTTTTTTCCAATTCTCCCTTCCCCAGACACACTCAAAGTTCACGATGTCAGCCGCATGACTTGTTTGACATACTCTACATCATTTACAAATGCTGAACTCAAACAAATTGGGTTTGAACTTTCCTTGTAACAAAAGACATTTTCAACTGCTTGTTTATCACGGGAGATTGATTTATTAGTATACGTAATTAAACGCAAGATCTTGAAAAACATAGCGGTTCAAGGTATTTTTGTACAGACAAAGGCTAAAAGATACATGCTGAGTTTTAAGCCAATTAAAGCATGTTTTAGAAATCAAAATAATTTCAAGAAGTATAGGGTATACTATGCGCTACATTTCATGATTTGAACAAACATTGACTTGTGTTGTTATCTATGTGCACGTATATAATACATAGTACAAAATAATATACGTCAAAACAATATGTCTACTATGGATTACAAATCTTTAAAGTTATAAATATTGTTATTTATATATCGTAAGGAGGAGGAAAATTCACAAAAATACAATTTCATCTCGACAAGCCTGTTTCATAAGTTCTCTTTGTTCGGGTGATATTGTTAAATAATTACAGATGCATGTGTTTAAGTATGAATACAATACAAAGTTAAGGTAGAAATTAAGGTATAATGTTCCATGAGATATCGTGATCGATGCTGTTGTCTTTGAGGGTCTATATGTGTTTGCTGAGTTCGGTTAAGCTCCTTAGTTTTTTGTGACGGAAAGAGGCAGTGTGGTTCCTGTGTCGAGTCTTAAATTCGCTTTTTGTAAGTCCGATGTAGGTCTCTGTTGTGTTAGTTTCCATGATTGATCGTTGTACAGATGATTGTGGCAGTTTCTGTTAAGTGCATGGGCAGTTTTGTTTCTGTCGGTAGTGCATGTTTTAGTCTGTGTTTTTTTGTCCTTGGTGGTGTTGTTAGTTCTATAAAGTGTTCAAAATAGTTTCAATAATGTCATGTTTATCGTGATAAAAACAATCTTTTGAATAAGCGCAGTGAACTGTACACGAAGTGTATCCATTCGCGCAACTTCCACGGGGGACGTTTTAAATTACCGCGTGCGTTAGCAATCAAATAGCAAAGCAAGAAACAACCGTTTTTGTATCATTTGTTGCCTGAAGATTGCTTCGGCATGAAACCCCGACTAACAACATTTTAAGAACTGTAATTTCATTTATTATAAATATATGGTCTACTCTGGTATTGAGAACATTTATTTACTTCAAACAGTTTTCACCCATAATCATACATAGACGTGCGTTTTTCTTGAGTAACTGGCATCATATTACGTCTAACTGTAAAAGAAATAAATCATCTATCGTTAAATGCTCTTACATCTGCACCTATATTTTGTTGAAGAAACATAATAAAGCCTTTCCTGTAAAATATAGAATACGATTTTTTGATTTTGTTGTCATCATATAAAATAATTTACAGAATTGCACTGTATATTTACAATGCCTTTGGACTGGGTTTATAAGTCAGTTGTTTTTTAAATAAACCCAACATAGCATATGCTGAGCAGGCTTTCTTTTTCGAAAAAAAATGACACATTTAAAATGCAAATTTGGGCGTATGCACATTTAGTAAGCAAGAAATGAAGAGGACGAATCTTGTGAGGCTCGTGCAAAACGTTTATGCGCTTAAAGGACAATTACTTCATACATCGTCTTGTGATGTATCTGTTCACGGAGTAAAGCAATTTCACTGCTTAGATATATTTTTGATGCAAGCCTCTTGAGTTGGCATTTGCGTCACTAACTTGATATAACTTGTTGAAATACAGTACAATATCCCCCTCCCTACTTAGATTTTACAAACAACAGACATTTGCTGCTTTAAATACAATTTTCACAGTTGTCGCTGTCAGTAAACGCAAATAAGTGGTTTTTGGAGGTCTAGACAGAATCTCTGAAGCAATAAGGAAGACAAAATTTAGTATGGTAATGAAAAAGAACATTTCACATCGAATTATATTTGTCAGATATCAATATTGAAATAATAGCTTAGGGCTTTCTTGTTTGCAAATTTTGATTAAAATTTCGTATTTTGTTCACAATGCGTCGTGTCATTTTCAAATAAATTCTAATTCGATTGGTTTAATGATTTATTATGCTCATTATGTTCAAAATGCATACTGTTATTGGTGTTAGGTATATATTAAAATAATACTGGTATCTACTAAATCTAAACGTTTTTGGAAATGCCAGTATTTTTGCACGAATATTCTAAAAAAATAAATTTGATGAAATCTTATCTCCTAGGAAAAAAATATGATGCCAACACTAGCAAACTTGCTTCTCACATTTATCATTATCTCTTTGCCTGTGCTAATCGTTCTTGGCAATAACGACATTCTCTGCTGTAAGGAAAAATTGGAGACGCTAAAGTATGGCATTCAAAAATGGAAGGATATCTGCGTTGATGAAAATGGCAATGACCTTAAAACAGCTGCATGCAAGGAGTTAAAACTGTACAACAAAGAAATGATGAAATTACTAACACAAATGTGTTTTTACAAGGGTAAGAATATCCACCTTTGTAAATTATGAAAACTTTACAAAAATACTACAAACATCTCACCCATATATTACATAATTCCACAATAATTAATCGTATACTTCTCAAGTTTACCCTTAGGCAGTATTCTGTGGCACAAAAGGCGCTTAGAAAATTAATCCGCCCCAATTGGGCACTACATTTTAACACGATAGATAAGTAGGATATATCATAGAAGGTGTAAATTCACTTGCTTCCACTTTCAAAAAACCCAAGTTTTTGGGTATGTCACCATTGATAATTCAATAATTTGATGTCTTTCGTAATCGATCGACGCCATTTTTTATGTGTAATAGGTGCCCACTTGATATAGGATACGACATAAAGTGCAGATCTAGCTGTTTTACACTCGTTTCTAAATGAAGTTTCCTCAAAATCTTGATATAGGATACGACATAAAGTGCAGATTTAGCAGTTTTACACTCGTTTCTAAATGAAGTTTCCTCAAAATCCGCTGTTTAGCCAAGCTTCAACCAGGAAGCTTTGGATGGCGTTTTACAGTGTTTTGAGCAAAAATTTAACAGTTTTCTAACTGAACTAAATAGAAAATATACATTTAAACTGGTTTGAGATACTGTAGACTATTTCTGTTTTAGGAAGAAAAATTTTTTGGGAAAATCTTGGAAAAATTTAAGAAGCACTAAAATGTAATTTCGTTGACTTTGGCAGATGAAATTATCTGCGTCGTTTCGAATAGCTTTTATTAACCCATTATCAAAATTTGACGCCCCATTCCCTCTTTTTCCCAAAAAGAACAATAGGTACTAGCACAATGGCGACCTGACTGCCAGCATGACACTGCGAGTAGATATAAGCCGTCAAATATACAATATTGAGCTTAGCTTTCGTGATCAGTGTTGGCCTCCATTCATTCGAGCTCTATGTAACATTTAGCTTCACAGTCCGCCTTTTTGCAACAGCAACAAATGGTCGAGCATTTAATCTTACATTTACATGCAAAATTTAGATTCAAAGTAACATTGACGACTCAAGATATGCCTTTTTCATGTCGGGCAAATATTTCGTTAATGTTTTGCCTGCAACATGCAATAGCCTAGTCTAGCTTATACATACAGCTATTTTTGATATGGACGAATAGATCTTCTCTCACCGATTTTTCATGGTTGGAAGTTTGATGATAGAGGACTGCTATAACTTAGATGGCATTCCTACTTGCTCCTCAATCTTTGAATCTGTATCCTGAGACTGAATGTTCGACCATGTTAAGACTGAATGTTCGACCATGCAAAAGGCTGATTTCAGCCATGGAAAAGGCTGAATGCAGTGTTTGAAGATGATAATGACGATGAGAGCTTTCATGAACGTATGATGATGTAAAATAGCAATACATATACAAATCATGTCTTAGTACATCCACCTTGAATCTTAACACATTAATTACCAAATATCGCCAAGGATTTTGCTTAAAAAGAAAATATTTTAGCGTTTGAACATTTCATTTGCAATGTGTTTTTGCAAAACAATCTGTCAAGAAAATAAAACAGACCACGCGAGACTCACGCGAAGCGGTAAAACAACTTCAAATTGGCTTCAGCAAAGACTAGGCATTTTATATACTGTTAACGTTCCAGTCTACTTACAGTTCACTGCGTATCATACATTAAGTATCCTCAAATTACGTAATGAAAATGGCGTCGATTGATTGCGAACATTGAGTTCTATACAATGGACTCTAATACAACTGGAAGGCTAACTCAATAAACACATGCCCTAGACTTGTATGACGCCACTTAGAAGCTGATTTGCTGCTTTGCGTGTATCTCGCGTGGACTGTTTTATTTGCGTGACGGATTGTTTTGCAAAAGCTGCTAACTTGGAAATATAATGCTAGCCTAAATGTTTTAATTTTTTCAAAACCGTTAGCAAAATTTGGTTATTAATGTTTTAAGATGCATTGTGGACGTTCCAAGGCATGTTTTGTATACGTAACGCTATATTATATAAAACATAAAAGTGAGAACTTGCTTCGAAATATGAATTTCTTATTTGTCGTCGAAAGATCAAAAATCTAAGATAAAACTGATAACAGGTAGTCTGTATCTTTGAATGGTATGCAAAATATACACAATCCACCTCAATATAACGTGTTTCATAATAATTTTATTGCTTTTAAAGTTAGACTTGCTTTGTAAGAATTTCATATGCTCTTTGTATTGTGTGAAAAGTGATTATTTGAAATTTTGAACTGTGGGTGATTGTTGGTTCTTGTCATTTACTTTCCCCACTTCTTAAGAACTGGTGGAAGATTTGACATGCATCCATATTTGTGTATTGAGCATTTTATCAGCAAGTTCATGCTTATAAATAAATAGCCAAGTGTACAACATGACAATAATTGCTAATATAGCCTGCTCTAAATAAATTCCAAAAAGCAACCTTCATCCTCAGTGGTTTGAACCAAGTGTTTAAAATGATTATAAAGCAAGCAAAGCTATATCATATATCAAAATGCGAGCTAATTTTTGTCGTAAACACAAAAATTACCGAAAACAGCGTTTTTTCGGTAATTTTTGTGTTTAAAAGACTCAAACTATTTTATAAGGATAGACACGTGTATTTTATATCCTCTTAATGAAAAAAAAACGAGGGGTGTCAGTTTTGTATTCAAGTTATAAGGCATGTTTACACGTGCCAAAACAAAGTTCACTTTTCATCCTTTTAAAAAGCTTAAACATGTACAAAAATCGTTCAAACTTGTTTTTTATTAAAGTCCAAACATTGTTTAAGGATTTTAGATATTAAGCTGGCTCGAAGACCACAGTTTTTTTTGGAAAAAAACCGGCAATTTCGAAGTGATGTATTTCGCCTTCATACCCTCAAAGGCGGCGATCATGCAGGCTTCAAAAATGGCGGCGAAGTTAGCCTTCCAGTTGTTATAGAGTTCACTGGTTATATAAGAAATGGAAGGGGAAACTCATCCCACTCCTAAAACACTTCCCTATAAGCAATTTCATCATCAAAGACTCTTTCTCGTTTGTTGAAGAAATCCTAAATTGCGATATAAACTCCAGTAACGTTGTCCTTGCTAGCTTTGATGTCGTATCCCTATTTACTAACATACCTGTTGACGAAACCATCCACATAATATCCAAAAGCATTTTTAACAACCACCAGTACTTCAACGGACTCACTGCAACAGAATTTGAAAAACTACTCTCTCTAGCTGTTAAGAACTGTCACTTTATATTTAACGGGAAAATGTACCAGCAAATTCATGGTGTGGCTATAGGCAGTCCATTGGGCCCTCTCTTTGCTGATATATTCATGTCCTTTCACGAAAAATCCTGGCTTAATAAATGTCCTTCTTCATTGAAACCACTACTTTTCCGACGCTACGTTGACGACTGTTTTTTACTTTTTCATTCCTCCGATCACGTCCCTCTCTTTCTTGACCATCTGAACCGACAACACCCTAACATCACATTCACAGCTGAAGTCGAACAAAACAGAAAGCTCTCATTTCTGGACATTGATATCTCTCGTACTAATGGAAAATTCACCACTTCCGTCTACCGCAAACCTACTTTCACTGGCCTCTTCACCAACTTCCACAGCTTCATCCCCCACTTACTTACAAACTTTCACTAGTCTCCTGCTTACTTCACCGCATCTTCAATTTTTGTTCTACTTACGAAAATTTTCATACACAACTCAAATTTACCAGAAAATCACTCACCAAAAACGGTTTTCCTTCACATATTATTGACCAAATCACACATCGCTTCCTTAACAACACCTTTACCCCTAAACCAACTGTCTTGACTGCTCACTAAATGCCCATCTATTTCTGTCTTCCTTTCACCGGCATACACTCCCTTCAAATTCGCACACAAATCAATAGCCTTTGTGCTGCAGCCTTCCCACATATATCCATTAAATTTGTTTTCCGCCCTTCTCAACGTATCTCTTCTTTCTTCCCATTTAAGGACAAAATTCCCAAACCTCTGAGATCTGGTGTAGTCTATTTATTCAAGTGTCGAAGCTGCAACGCCTCGTATGTGGGTCAAACCACACGTCATCTACACACCAGATTTTCGGAGCACTTGGGAATATCCCCCCTTACCGGCAACTAAGTTTCCCACCATGCATCATCAAGCATTCTAGCTCACATTAAAGCAACTGGACACACCCCCAACTTAGATGACTTTAAAATAATCTCCTCTTCCAACGATACTTATGAACTCCCCATTCATGAAAGCCCTCTAATCAATAAAGACAAACCTTCACTTAATGTGCAAGGAAACTCCATTCCACTTAACCTCTTTTAATTTCTCTTTATTTTACTACCTATGGAAGTCCTGAGAAGGACTGTTTTTGTTGTTGTTGACTGACGTTTCGACAACCTTAGCGATAGTCATCTTCAGAGTTAAATGAGGAGTAAACGTCAGGATAGCCGTATTTGTTATCTGGTTCTTACGTCATTGTATTGTGTGTATAGGAAATGTGTATTGTCATTGTGAATTAGTGTAAAGTGAAATATGTTTATTTTTAGTTGTGATGTGTGATTTAGGTGTGATGTTTCTAGTTGTAATGTGTGGGTGTCAATTGTGTATTGTCATTGTGAATTAGTGTGAAGTGTAATGTTTTTAGTTGATCGTTTGTATTGTGAATAAGTCGTTTGTAAGGTGCCGGTAATTGCTGTGATCTGGAGGTCAAGTCTTCCTAGCGTATCAAAGTGTCGAGGCTGTCTTAGCGTATCAAAGAGACTTGTCAAGACAACCAAAGACGAGATCAGAAGCAGGATAGCCTCCACTTTACAATCGTCCTCTATACGTGACAACAACTTGACAAAGGACGAACAGCAAGCACTCAAACGACTAAAACACGACAACAACATCGTCATTTTACCAGCAGACAAAGGACGCGTGACTGTGGTCATGGACAGGAATGATTACTTCAACAAAATGGACACCCTTGAACAACGTATGAACAACTCAAACGAGACCCAACACCATCACTAGTACGCAAACTTAACAGCAAGATCTTCTCTATGAGAAAATCTAACATTATATCTGAACGTATTTACTATCGACTCAGATGTTCAGTACCACGACCACCCAGACTATACGCACTACCAAAACTTCACAAACCACAAATACCCATGCGACCAATTGTATCATTCTGTGGTTCGCCTAGTTACGAACTCTCAAAGTACTTGACTGAAATACTGCAACCACTTACAAACAAATCAAAACACAAGCTACAATCCACTGAAACTTTCATTAAAAAACTGAGCACTATACAAATACCGGACAACTATATACTAGTGTCTTTTGATGTGAAATCACTGTTCACCAGTATTCCACTTAATCAGGCACTTACTTGTACAAAAATTGTTATGCAATCTATAGAGGAACGGGCGCTCACGACTTACAAACATGCACTACCTTTTTGGTTTCGCTACGTAGATGACACAATCACAGCACTACATGCAGACGAGATTGATGACTTTCACACTCACATCAACAAACAGAACAGCCACGTACAATTTACCAAATATGTTGAAGAAAACGGAACTCTTCCTTTTCTCGACTGTTTGGTAAAACATGACAATCAAAAACTACGAACAAAAGTTTATCGCAACGCAACACATACTGACCGACTACTAGACCAATCATCTTACAACCCTACATCACACAAAGCCACCACAATCAGAACATTAACAAGATGTGCACAAATCATATGTGATTCACCGGACGCTCTACACAACGAAAATAATTATCTCAAACGTGTTTTGACAAAACAAAAATAACTCTGACTTTATCAAACGCAACACCTACAAACCCAACGAACCCAACGAAACGAGCAACTCAGTGCCAACAGCAACGATACCTTACATCAAAGGTACGTCTGAGACTATCTCGCGTATCTTACGACCATACAACATACGTGTCTCATATAAACCAATCACATTGTTACGACAAGTACTAACGAACATAAAGGACAAACAACAACCCAACGAACGACAAGGTGCAGTTTACAAAATAAATTGCTCCGACTGCTACGCCTCCTATATCGGGGAAACTGGCAGGAACTTAATTATAAGACTTACTGAACACAAACGAGCTACTAAGAATCAAGACAAAACTAATCACATTGCCAAACATCACCGAATCACAAAGCACAACATTGACTGGGACTCGGAAAAATGCATTACTTACTGTACTGACTATAGACAACGGTTTACATTAGAAAGTTGGTATACCAAATTGGAACAAACCCCCCTGAACCGATCACAGCAATTACCGGCACCTTACAAACGACTTATTCACAATACAAACAAACGATCAACCAAAAACATTACACTTCACACTAATTCACAATGACAATACACAATTGACACCCGCACGTTACAACTAAAAACATCACACCTAAATCACACATCACAACTAAAAATAGAAATATTTCACTTCACACTAATTCACAATGACAATACACATTTCCTGTACACACAATACAATGTCGTAAGAACCAGATAACAAATACGGCTAACCTGACGTTTACTCCTCATTTGACTCTGAAGATGACTACCGCTAAGGTTGTCGAAACGTCAGTCAACAACAACAAAAACAGTCCTTCTCAGGACTTCCATAGGTATTATTGTGCAATACTTTGTCTTCTGTAATTGTGTAATGTATGTCAAGAGCAAGATATAATTTTTCAAAATGCTAACCCTTCAAGCGCTGCTACTCTTCTGTTTTGCTTGAACAACTTACAGCTACCAATACTAATTATTTATATGTACAAACTAACAATTGGGAATTAAATGATAAACAACTTTATAAGTCTTTGTATTATACATCAAGCCTTTGAATTTGTCCTTTTATGTCTTGGTAAAAAAATATTAATAACGGACTTACAAATCAATTTTCTCAAAAACAGTATTTGGTGCAAAGAAACTACACATAATTGGAAAGGTCACATGTTGAAGACAGACAGAAATTTATCGGGTGGCTTGTGTTTTAGGTGTATTACTGTTGTCTTGTTATAATTTTGATTTTACTTGTTTAGGTGTTTATCCTGAGCCATACCTAATCATTTTAAAATTTAATAAAATGTACGCAGTTGATATTCTTACCGAAGATTTTCATGTTGATATTATTCATGGATTCAGAGATAGTTTTTATCATATATGTTGCAACCATTATGACATGGAGATCGATGTATCTGAGGACATGATTTACTATATTGAACTTGGAGATATCAAAAGATCAAACCTGGATATGACTGATGTTGAAATTTTTGAAGAAAATGCTTGCGCTCATGATATGACAGTTGACTGGATCGGACGTCGTATATTCTACGTCAAGTCGAATAACATCATCCAGCAAATTTCTTTAAACAGCAAAAATTCAAGCGTTATGAGATTTACACCGGGCTTAAAATTTAATATGATCACATTTGATCCAATCAAGGGGTACATATTGAAAATTTTTCCATCAAATTTCTAAAAGTAAACTTCAGAATCTATTTTGATGTAAAAAATATAATTTATTTTGAACGACTTGTCATATTCTTGACAATGTTACTGTGTTTATTTTCCTTTATGCTGTTTAAGATGTTGCAAATTGTAAATTGTTAGAGTTCTTCTATACAGCTTTTGTATGTTAGATGTTCGAAGAGTTCACGTATATATAAAATGTGCATGAATGACTAGCTAAAGTCAACTGCACTGAACATATATTTAGTCATTTTCTTAAGACAGACCAATAACAAGCATACCAAGTGTTTGTTCTAAAAGCAAAATGAGCAGGTTGCCATCGATTTTATGGGTCAGATGAAACTTTGAAAGGCTAACAAGATACAAAGTCTTATATACTTCCTAAGTTTGCAACAAGGAGCAATAGGCTCAATAATATTATGGGTAATAAATTAAAAATCCTCCCTTTGGAAAAATATCCTTAAAAGGTTCGTAGTTTATGAAGTATGTAGAAATATGTTATCTTTAGTCAAAATTACTATAAATTTGATGAAGAAATCAAAAGAAAAATAAATTTCAGCTTATTTCAAGCATAAAGATGTTTTATACATCTAGAAAACATGCCCAAAATAGATGGGCTTTTCAGTTTTGAGTTAGCTTCGTTGATTTTGATCTATCTCCAAGCATTTCAATGAGCTGACATCTATTGCTGGTTTTCAATTTTTTCCAATACAATTTGTTCTTCCTATGAGCTTTTCATGATATGTCAAATTATAAGTAGGAAGTACTAGCGAATATGAAATATGCCATTGCGATGTGCGACACTGAAATGAGTGTAGCAATAAGCTTGTGGCTTTGAGCGCTGTTTTGGTACCCTATCAAAGTTCAGTTAACATTTATAAGTCCCCCCTTCGGGCCCTTCCACGTCTCAAAAACAGATGTCGGAAGCAAGAGAACACTCCTTTAGGTTAACAAGCGTCTTATTTTTAATATATTCAATCTATTGCTTGTCTCACAATCGTCCGAGTGCTCGAAACTTACATAAATTACAAATAATTTCTGCTTGGTTTCACAAAATATTAAAATAACAATGAACATATACTTGTATACAATGAAATCCAAAATATTTGCAATGCTCCATTGCAATTTGTGAAGCCCTTGCGCGTCTCAAAATTATTTATATCTGGTACAGAACTTTTTGAATATGCTATCTGAAAAATAGCAACAAAATGTCGCTCCAATATTCTCAATACATATACATGTGGTGTATACAAAGTATTTATATAATGTGCCCTCCCGCCTATCACCATATTTAAGGTGACTCCTGCGCTTGGGACACAGAACGTACGGTTACACATTGTATGGATTGTATTGTAGAGTTCCCACAGTGCTCAAACCTATAAACGTGAGCTTTGCATAGCTCATGGATCATTCAATGTACTCCGGTTTACTTAGAAAGAAAACGTACGTTTGAGACACACTGCATAGCAAGTATTTGAGAATTGGAAAACAACTGATTGCACCTTTTAAACAATCTATAGAAATAATAATATATAGTACCAAACTTACACCATACTTTCTAATTAATGTTACTATTTCAGCGAGAACTTTTTGTTTAAGGTATCTTTTCTCAGCAGAAGAAAAATATCATAAAATTTGGATATGGAGTAGGATTTCAAATAATGATCACGTTTCATCAGTTTCTCTTGAGTCAAACGCATATGATCTTACTCTTGACATGGGTGAAGAGAAGTTATATTGGCGAGTTTCCGATGACACTGTGTATTCATGTGATTACCTCGCCAAAATGTGGATGTTTTGCAATATCAGGAGCACGAATAAAAGTATTTGGAAATTTTGTATATGTCATAAATAGTGCAAAGAAAGGCATAGTAACGGCCTATAACACAACAGATAACTTGACTTATAACTTTTCCATCCCTGTGGCTGTGAGTGATGGTCATCATGGTATGGCTGTAGTACAAAGCACTAGTGTAGTGTCAAATGGTAAGTGAAATATCAAATCATTAAACATATGATTCATCAAAACACAAAATAACAAATACTGCTCATAACTCAAACAAACTAACACATGCACTTACGTAAAGTTTAGGCTAGGTAATGATTTATATGAAAAGTCACATTTAAAAAGTCATTGAAAAAGCTAAATTTTTATGATTCACATCCATATCATTATGCTCATATATATTTGAAAAAGCAATTAAAAATCGTTTCGAAGAAACAAGTTTGTAATTCCTGCATTTATCTTTTACATATGTACTTTAATTCTTGTAAACATTTACTGCCATTAGTTAAACTCTACCTATTAAATACCAATATTTAGTGACAAAACCCTTCAATTTTCCCATATGTGGATCCAACACATACTACAACAAAGTTGATGAAACATTAGAATGCAAATGTATGGAAGGATATGAAGGAGAATGTAATTCATGTACAGGTAGATATATGGATTTTTTTATAACAGTACTAAAAGCAGAGCATCTAGCTTGTTCTCTACAATCCAAATTATTTTGCATATGTTTTCATTGTTAAATGGACAAGTGTTTATTTTAGCTATTTTCATTTCTTGTCTTTGGTTTTATATAACTGTCTATCTTAAAAGTATTATCTTTTTAAAATAAGTGGCTTATTATTCACCAACTAAAAAACTTTACATGCTCTAAACATAAATATCATCCTCAATTAGACGTATAAAATGCTACAATTTTGTTCTCAACTTCTTAACTTTGTTGCCGTGCTACTTTACCAGAAACTGTTGTTAGAAAACTGTCTGTAAACCAATACCAACAACTAGTAAGAAGCAGCTTTGAGCTTACTGTGTTTTACATTATTTCTAAATTTATCGACTCGAATTAAACAAACTACAAATCAGTGATAACTTTGAAAACCGTATCTTTGTTCATTCAGTAACTGCTTTATGAATCTGTTATTGTTATTTAAATGACAAATTTGAAATTACATTACTCGCACGTTTTATGTTAATTTTCTACCTTTAATTTAGAGATATGTAAGACAGACATGGTTCTTCTCCTTGATACATCATACTCTATTGGCAAACACAACTTTGATAGGAAAATAAAACCGTTTCTAAAAAAGTTGGTTTTCAGTCCTAAGCTCAAAGTCGGCCCTAACGGAACCCAAATTGCTATCGTTACATTCAGCGATAAACGTCATACGAGATTCTTCTACATTTCTCTGCTAAGACAAAACAGAGTACATAACATTTATAAAACATGTTTTAGTATGGGAGGCTGTTTCTGGTGATAGAACGATGACTGGAACTGGTGCAGGCATTGTGGACAAACAGGTGAATTTCTCCTTTAAGATAGGAAAGCTGTAAAATAACACATCTCTTTGACTGATTACATTGCAAAATACATTTTATTTTACGAACAAGATATTCAAGGAGAGCAGTCCACACAACAACCGACCAAACATCCCTGACGTTGTCTTATTGATAACAGATGGTGAACCAAATGGAAGGAAAAAAGGCGTTGAATTAAAGGACGCTTACAAATATTCAAGGTGATAAATGATGTGTTAAAGTTACTCTTTGATTTTTCTTTAAGTTTTCCATGATAACATTCTCTCGTTACAAATTTATCAACAACCTTTATTTTCATCACAAAAAGATTTATAGCTCTCTACCGTCATCTACCATTCACTAGATTTAATGTATTATATTTTAATCAATTCAATAATATCAGATCAATGAAAGACAAAGGCATTCTTATTGTTGGTGTTGCTGTTGGCTGGCCATCTATGGTGAAAGAGATTAAGCCAGTCATTAAAAAAATATCAACTTCAGAAAAGACAACTTTTGACACAGAAGTTGATTCTCTGAACGAAATACTGAACAAAATTGTTGATCCCTTCTGTACTACTTTTATACCAGGTTTGTATCAATTTACAGTTTTGTTGTTGTTGAAGTCTTATCGTCATTAAATGAAGTCATCAAATGACCTGTCGTGTTTTATAAAGCAAAAACGGAAGTTATATTATTTATAGCTGTTTTATGATGTCTTGTGGCTAGCAAAAAATGATTTTATATGCAAGTTTACTATTTAGCATTGTCATATAAGTAAATATTCCCTTACGTGATGTTGATTTTAGTACTTTCCTATAAAAAGGTCATTGTAGCTGTTTTATGATGTCTTGTGGCTAGCAAAAAATTATTTTATATGCAAGTTTACTATTTAACATTGTCATATAAGTAAATATTCCCTTACGTGATATTGACTTTAGTACTTTCCTATAAAAAGGTCATTGTAGCTGTTTTATGATGTCTTGTGGCTAGCAAAAAATTATTTTATATGCAAGTCTACTATTTAGCATTGTCATATAAGTAAATATTCCCTTACGTGATGTTGATTTTAGTACTTTCCTATAAAAAGGTCACTGTAGCTGTTTTATGATGTCTTGTGGCTAGCAAAAAATTATTTTATATGCAAGTTTACTATTTAGCATTGTCATATAAGTAAATATTCCCTTACGTGATGTTGATTTTAGTACTTTCCTATAAAAAGGTCATTGTAGCTGTTTTATGATGTCTTGTGGCTAGCAAAAAATTATTTTATATGCAAGTCTACTATTTAGCATTGTCATATAAGTAAATATTCCCTTACGTGATGTTGATTTTAGTACTTTCCTATAAAAAGGTCACTGTAGCTGTTTTATGATGTCTTGTGGCTAGCAAAAAATTATTTTATATGCAAGTCTACTATTTAGCATTGTCATATAAGTAAATATTCCCTTACGTGATGTTGATTTTAGTACTTTCCTATAAAAAGATCACTGTAGCTGTTTTATGATGTCTTGTGGCTAGCAAAAAATTATTTTATATGCAAGTTTACTATTTAGCATTGTCATATAAGTAAATATTCCCTTACGTGATGTTGATTTTAATACTTTCCTATAAAATGGTCACTGTAGCTGTTTTATGATGTCTTGTGGCTAGCAAAAAATTATTTTATATGCAAGTTTACTATTTAGCATTGTCATATAAGTAAATATTCCCTTACGTGATGTTGATTTTAGTACTTTCCTATAAAAAGGTCATTGTAGCTGTTTTATGATGTCTTGTGGCTAGCAAAAAATTATTTTATATGCAAGTCTACTATTTAGCATTGTCATATAAGTAAATATTCCCTTACGTGATGTTGATTTTAATACTTTCCTATAAAAAGGTCACTGTAGCTGTTTTATGATGTCTTGTGGCTAGCAAAAAATTATTTTATATGCAAGTTTACTATTTAGCATTGTCATATAAGTAAATATTCCCTTACGTGATGTTGATTTTAATACTTTCCTATAAAATGGTCATTGTAGCTGTTTTATGATGTCTTGTGGCTAGCAAAAAATTATTTTATATGCAAGTTTACTATTTAGCATTGTCATATAAGTAAATATTCCCTTACGTGATGTTGATTTTAGTACTTTCCTATAAAAAGGTCACTGTAGCTGTTCGTCTTTTCAATCTTCAACTGTTTACATTAATTCATCAAAAAAAGCGGTGACTGTAAGTTGGCCGATACCAGTTCGATGTAGAACGAACAGAGTTCCTCAATATACGATGACGATTAAACCAAATATCACATCCCCACACGATTTTGCTGTTGGGAATCATCGTATTGAATATACTTTCACATTCAGAGAAGGATTTTATCTTAAATGTTACATAGATATTAAAGTTGAAAGTAAGTATTGACGAAAAGTATTTGTAAGCTTTAAATATCCCAATGGAAACTATATCATTTCTCTGTAAAGTATTTCATCACCACAAAAACGGACATATATGTCGTCTTAGTTTGTATTTTAAAAACCGTTCTTTTCTCTGTTGTTCATTCATCAATACCTTCACTGACACACATTACCTTACTTAGTTTATATTTTAAAGACCGCTCTTTTCTCTGTTGTTCATTCATCAATACCTTCCCTGACACTCATTACCTTACGTAGTTTATATTTTAAAGATCGCTCTTTTCTCTGTTGTTCATTCATCAATACCCTCACTGACACACATTACCTTACTTAGTTTATATTTTAAAGACCACTCTTTTCTCTGTTGTTCATTCATCAATACGCTCACTGACACATTACCTTAGTTTATATTTTAAAGACCGCTCTTTTCTCTGTTGTTCATTCATCAATACCTCACTGACACATTACCTTACATAGTTTATATTTTAAGACCGCTCTTTTCTCTTTCATTCATCAATACCCTCACTGACACACATTACCTTACTTAGTTTATATTTTAAAGACCGCTCTTTTCTCTGTTGTTCATTCATCAATACCCTCACTGACACACATTACCTTACATAGTTTATATTTTAAAGATCGCTCTTTTCTCTGTTGTTCATTCATCAATACCTTCACTGACACACATTACCTTACATAGTTTATATTTTAAAGACCGCTCTTTTCTCTGTTGTTCATTCATCAATACCTTCACTGACACACATTACCTTACGTAGTTTATAATTTTGGAATTATAAATACTGTTCTCTTTTTCTCTTATTCGTTTATCTTTACTGACAGTTGCACAAGTTATCTTAGTTTTGTTTTAGATTGTGTAAAAATAGTTTTTGTTCTCTTTTCTTCGTTTATCACCATCTATACTCACAAACATCATTTAATGAATATTTTAGTGTGTGTAAAGACTGTTCTCGTTTTCTATAATCCATTCATCACTACTTGCACTAACATATGTTTTATTAGTTATATTTTGGGTAAGATAAAAACATTTCTTGTTCTTACTCACAGCATGTGAATGCCAAAGTGCAGCACCAATAACAAAGAATATTAGGAAGAACAACCGTTGTATATGTTAAACGGAACGAGCCAAAACCAAAGTGTCCACATACACTGATTAGTCTGTCACCATCAGGAGCAATTTTAGGCGAAGGAAATTTTGGAATTGGGAAATATGACATTACTTATGATTTCGCCATTAGAGGTAACGGAAAAAGCTTTGTTTTTAGCTGTCGATTAACGATCAAGGTCCGCGGATAAATTGAACAATATGTTTCTTTCTTTTTTTTTCGTTTGAATTACATGTATCCATGAATCACATTAAGGAGATTTATTGATTTAGTTCTAAGTATGAGTATGTACTATGTAGTGTGTAAATGTATGTTGTAGTATGTGTATGTACTTTGTAGAATATTTTAAAGTTATTGCACTACCATGCTATGTTGTCATCGTTTCAAATACACACGTTCTTAAAGAAACAAAACAAAATAGGTTGTAAGAAAACTTATAAAATATTCAACTTTTGCTGTGTATAAGATCGTCTAAAGCGCGCGATACTTCTCAAATTGAGAACATGGTATGAATGTGATGGAGGAAATCTTTTAAGCGTTCTCGTTGACGCCATATCTGATTTATATGTATATATGTCATTGAACTGTATAATAACTGCAGCGGCTTGGTGGACTGGGTCAATAATGCTAAAACATGGATGACAATTAATCTTTTTCCGCTGAAATGATCGCTTTGCAGTAAAAATAATATTCTCGACCTCCCCTTTGTATCTATAGTCAATTATATGGAATTATTTAAAAAGGAGCGCGATATCTTTTTACGTATTTTTTTCATAATGCCAAACCTTCAATAGCTCAGTTTTTAGGTATCGTAATGTCCACAAAAAGGAGCATGTCGCTTTCACTGGTGAGATATTTGCTTGTAGAAATATTCTTACTATCTCACATGCAAAATATATATAAGAGCTAAATTATAATCACAGTCACGGTCACCAAATTCTGAAGCCTTGCATCTTTGTATCTTCTGTCGACATATAAATTGCTTGTAAATGATGCTAATATGTTCACAGGCATGTTTTCATCGTTGAAATCTTGGTGTTGGGTAGTATTAATTCGCATCTCAACAACTTTGAGGTATTAAAATTGAACAAGCGGGAACATGGAAACATATGGCACAGCAGAAAGCATCACCTTACCCTCATTTGGTTGGACCAAGATTTTGTGGCTAACCATAATGTAAATTGTTTTGGAGACAAAAAGCATGATGGGAAGATTTGCATTTAGACTTTCGGATTTTCATAGTTTTCAAGTGTTCTTAAATATGGGCTTAAGAATATCGTTAATTTTTTCCTTTTTTCGGGGGAGGGGGAGGGGGAAGAGCTCTTCATCTATTCATCAAAAAGCAAGTTAATTTTTTTTTTAAATCCAGCTTTTTTTCAGGCTTATAACATAAATACATGAATTTGACCCCCTCCCTCCCACAATTATCAGTTTTCCTACCCCAGCATGCTCTCATATTCTGCAAAGTAATCGTGGCTTGTTATAGCAAGTTTACTATCGAGTGAGTTTAACAACACTGATATATCTTTTTACTCGCACTCAGGATCTTTTTCAAAACAGTTTTCTGAGAATTTCTATTTTACGCGTCACTAGTTTTATCAAAATGTCCAAAGCACTATGGGCAAAGTGAGCACAAAATTATGTTTTTTAAAAAACCAGTTATACGTATATGTTTTTTGTATTTCCTGTAGTTTTCTCTCTTTTTCATTATAATTATAGCTATTCGTGGCTTTTGTCAATATTGTGTAATTTTTAGAATTAATTTATTGAGAAAGTTGGGAGCCAAAACCAGCAAATAAGCTATAAAGTATATTTAGTCGTTAACTCATTACTGGAATATTTGCTATGATATTCACTAGCATTCCCCAATCTAAATCACTGTATCCTACCAATTCTAAAGGGTTCTCGCTCTTTCTAAACGTTAGATTTAATTGTGGTGTCCCCTTAAGGTATCTTAGGACATGCTTTGCTGCATTTAATGATGCAACAGTCGGTTTGGACATGTATTGAGACAGTTTGGTAACTACATAGCATAAGTCCGGCCTAGTGCCTATCATAATGTAAATCAGTGGGTGCGAACGTCTCATGATAGTCAATTTTTGAGACTTGAGAATAACCCTTAGCTACATACCTAGCCTTAAACGTCTCCTCATTGTTCATGCCTGTTTTGATTGTGTACACCATTTTCCACCCACTATTTCACGATTTGGGGGTAACTCAGTAGGTGTGAAAGTGTTATTATCCACTAATGAGGTAAACTCATCGTCCATGGCGTTTTTCCACTGGACTGACTCTTTAGAACTTACAGCTTCTGAATAAGAAGTGGGTAAATCATTCAACCTGTAACAATAATCGACTGCAAGCTTAGTTGTGGTATCGGTTATGTTTTCAACTACACACTCATCTAGATATGCTGGCCTATTCCGGGTTCGGGTTGGATACCTTACAGTGTCATTCCCTTCTAAATTATCAGGTTTCCCCCCTATTTCTGCAGTAGGCTGTTCTGACGTAGGTGTTGCGTAAGAAGGTTGGTAAATTTCATCGTCCGTTGGAGTCTTCTCAATCTCATCATGGATACTATCAAAAAACTTTACGCATCTTACTCTCTCTACTTTCATGTTTCCCGGGTAATATACCAGGTATGCAGGGCAACACTTATCATACCCAATGAAAATCCCCTTCTTGCTTCTAGGTTCAAGCTTTTTCGGATTTTGCACTTAGGCATAGCACTTCCCATAGCTCATACTTATTTTCATCTCCATTGAACATTATTGCTCTCCTGGGCCCACAACCTGTTGGGTTTGATGCAGTGGCCATGATAAATAATCACACTGATGTCTGGAGGTTTTATTACATTTATTCCTACATATAGAAGAAAAACTAGCACACGACAACTAACTGATACACATAATGATACATCTATTTACATACGTGACGCTAAACTATGATTGGTCATTTTCTTTCCTCAGCTCTTGTTACAAATAATATCGATTACGTTTACAATCATTTCTATAGTTAAATATGTAGGAAGTTAACACACACTTTACAAGATACACGTATACACATCACATGAGAGCATAACCTAACAGTTATTATTGAAGAACCTAGTGGAGCAGTATTTTATAGACACGTATGGGACGTCTATGGATCGTGAAAAAGTCAATGCTAAGTTGGAGAAGAGATTTGATTTACAAGAAGAAAGTCATTATAAGAGAAATTACTGCTTAGTCCCCAAATTTCTCGACATTTTTATATAAAAACTCTCTTATACCTTTTGGTTTCATTCATTCAACACCACTACCAATCCCCTCTCTAAAAGTTGCCACGTTCATGTCATTGCTAGAGAAAACCTAAAAACAGCAAAAGCATCTCAAGAGAGTGTGCTGCAAGTCTGCAGTTGTAAGTCTGCAGTTGTAAGTCTGCAGTTGTAAGTCTATATTAAGAGAAATTATAAGAAGCCTTTTTTGAGCGTTAATTGCTTGCGCTTCAACGGTGTCTACAGTTAAATGCGAACTGAAGTTTAGCCTAATATATGAAAGGAGCTCATTCTTAGCCTAGAAGTGGGAAGATTTAACTAAAATATATATAAATATAACTAATTATTGACTCATGAGAGCTGACATTTACATACCTTTTCCATTCTCGTATACAATAAGGCTCTAGCTACGGCCTTGTTTGTTGCATTGAACCCTTAATCGACCACATCTTTTTTTTAATCACAACTCATTTGGTTTAGTGATTGTTGCAGATATGCTAAACGGGAGTTCGGGGACCATACAGGGTTATTAAAGAGCTGTTTCTCAGCCATAGAATGCTGTGCTGAAGTATGAAAAAGTCACGTGACGTTGAACCGTTTAAAAAATGGCGGTAGATAAAGAGGTATCAAGAAGTATAAAGAAGCAAGAAGCAATCAGCAAAGCTCCCCACGATTTTTTTTGTGAGCAGAAATTTAATCGTCCGTTCAGGTAAAATTTATCAATTATTTTAACTCTTCAACGATAAGTAATGTCAAATTTTCATTTTATGTGTAGGTTATAATATTGTTTGGCTGTGTAGTTCAGATTAGATTTTAGTGGCTACTTTAAAAATGTTAGGTACCTTGCCATGTATCAGAGTTTTTTGTGGTTTAATTATTCTTTGCCAATGGGTAGTATTGCTAAATGTAATGGTCCTAATTATCATTTACGCAATATGATAATAACATATTCCAGAAGAATGCATTCATTTTTCCATATGATATATGTATGATAATATAATAAAAACTTTATTGTATTATGTAAAATTTATTATAGGATGATACACAAGTCATTCCATACTTACTTCAACTTGTGTTTCTCCCTATACCATATTTCATACTTTATTGGCACTCCTTAAGCATCAACCAGTTTATCTATATGATGTTGTTTACACTAGCTACAACTCTCACTACAAAAACTTCTTTCAATATTATCATTTAGTATACATATGTACATTTTGAATTATTATGATTGGTAATAACAGCTTGTGGATGATTTTCTTTGGCAACCCCTGATTAGTGATAAGCCGAAAGAAAATAAATTTAATAGCTTCTCATGCATATTTACTACTGTATTTTATACTATGTATATGAAGTTTTATATCAGAGTTTCCATGACTGAATTCTTTGTGTTAAGTTTCACATTGCTTCTGCAGAATCATATATTTTTCTTGTTACCTATTTCTTGAATACCTCTTTTTGGAGTTTTCTAATTTTTCATTTCTAATCTTTTAATGTGATAACTTTTATGTTAGAACCATGCCTTAAATTGTCTATCTTTCTTCTTATTTAGAAACTTGATTTCATTGTTTAGACAAACACAAAATATTTGCAAAGTACATGTAAAAAATCAGGCATTCATTGGGAAACATAGTAAACATTTTTATTGATAATCCATTAGCCACCCTTTCTCTAGATTGACTATTATGTTTTTTAAATTCTGTTATACTTATACTATTATTATGAGATATTTTTGTCAATGAGCACCATTTAAAGCAGTTTACCATTGCTTTTACTTTATAGCTTACTACATTAATCTTTGTAGGCAAATTTGCTATCCTTATAGGCATTGCTAGGATGGCTATGTGGCCACTACCCCATGCGAATCAGTCCCTGCTAATTATTGAATTTGCTAAACTATTAATTATTATCCGTTTTCTATCTGATTCATCATCTGTTGATAATGTAAATGTTTTATTAGTTTATGATTTATATTCACCAATATATGTCATCGGCACTAGGATATTACTGTGTTTTTAGTCCAATGATGGATTAAGGTGATGTTTGAAGGGGGGAGTGCACCTTCAAGCCTAGGCAAGAATGAGTGTAAGATGGGTGCAAATTTCCAAAGAATTATTGAATGCAACAAGCAGTTCATCTAAAGCAATTGACATTGAAGTTCAAAGTAGCACATGTACGTCAAAATTTTACAGTTATGTTCTGCATTTTTGATATTCGTCTTACATATGTCTCCCAAATTTGTTTGATACGTTTGCTTCATATAACAAAAACGTCTGACTACCACAGTCCATTTTTCTGTTTCATGCTTTAAATTATTTTTGACCAATCAAGAGTGAAAATGCAATGAGGTAGTCAAAATTAGAACAGATCTTGTTCAACAAGAGTAAGACCAAAAATAGTTGCCTTAACGGATTGTGATGCGTCGTCAAATCCTGTGGGAACGGGGGAGACATGTCCCCTCACACTTAAAAATCATCGATTTCAATTTAGGAAAAGTTTTAATTTTCTGACCCCGCCCCCACCCCACCAATTTTCGAAACAGCACTAAATAGAATATTACTGTGGAAGATGGATTCTTGCGGGCTACCTTAGACTTACAAGGTTATTTGGTCACCAGAAAAAAATAGCAAATTTAAAAAATATTTTTATAATCTTTTTATAGAATATGCACGAGCAAACTCTACAGTCAGCAAAATGCACGAAGAATAAACATAGAAGTACGCATAAGTAGACAGGCACGAAGAATAAACATAGAAGTACGCATAAGTAGACAGGCACGAAGAATAAACATAGAAGTACATAAGTAGACATGCACGAAGAATAAACATAGAAGTACGCAGTAGACATGCACGAAGAATAAACATAGAAGTACGCATAAGTAGACATGCACGAAGAATAAACATAGAAGTACGCATAAGTAGACATGCACGAAGAATAAACATAGAAGTACGCATAAGTAGACAGGCACGAAGAATAAACATAGAAGTACGCATAAGTAGACATGCACGAAGAATAAACATAGAAGTACGCATAAGTAGACAGGCACGAAGAATAAACATAGAAGTACGCATAAGTAGACAGGCACGAAGAATAAACATAGAAGTGCATAAGTAGAAAGGCACGAAGAATAAACATAGAAGTACGCATAAGTAGAAGGCATGAAGAATAAACATAGAAGTACATAAGTAGACAGGCTGAAGAATAAACATAGAAGTACATATAAGGACAGGCACGAAGAATAAACATAGAAGTACATAAGTAGACAGGCACGAAGAATAAACATAGTAGCTAAGTAGACATGCACGAAGAATAAACATAGAAGTACATAAAGTAGACAGGCACGAAGAATAAACATAGAAGTACATAAGTAGACAGGCACGAAGAATAAACATAGAAGTACATAAGTAGACAGGCACGAAGAATAAACATAGAAGTACATAAGTAGACATGCACGAAGAATAAACATAGAAGTACATAAGTAGACATGCACGAAGAATAAACATAGAAGTACGCATAAGTAGACATGCACGAAGAATAAACATAGAAGTACACATAAGTAGACATGCACGAAGAATAAACATAGAAGTACATAAGTAGACATGCACGAAGAATAAACATAGAAGTACGCATAAGTAGACATGCACGAAGAATAAACATAGAAGTACGCATAAGTAGACAGGCACGAAGAATAAACATAGAAGTACACATAAGTAGACAGGCACGAAGAATAAACATAGAAGTACGCATAAGTAGACATGCACGAAGAATAAACATAGAAGTACGCATAAGTAGACAGGCACGAAGAATAAACATAGAAGTATAAGTAGACATGCACGAAGAATAAACATAGAAGTACATAAATAGACATGCACGAAGAATAAACATAGAAGTACATAAGTAGACATGCACGAAGAATAAACATAGAAGTACACATAAGTAGACAGGCACGAAGAATAAACATAGAAGTACATAAGTAGACATGCACGAAGAATAAACATAGAAGTACATAAGTAGACAGGCACGAAGAATAAACATAGAAGTACATAAGTAGACAGGCACGAAGAATAAACATAGAAGTACACATAAGTAGACAGGCACGAAGAATAAACATAGAAGTACATAAGTAGACAGGCACGAAGAATAAACATAGAAGTACATAAGTAGACATGCACGAAGAATAAACATAGAAGTACATAAGTAAACAGGCACGAAGAATAAACATAGAAGTGCATAAGTAGACAGGCACGAAGAATAAACAAGAACGCATAAGTAGAAGGCACGAAGAATAAACATAGAAGTATAAGTAGACATGCACGAAGAATAAACATAGAAGTGCATAAGTAGACAGGCTGAAGAATAAACATAGAAGTACGCATAAGTAGACAGGCACGAAGAATAAACATAGAAGTACATAAGTAGACAGGCACGAAGAATAAACATAGAAGTACATAAGTAGACATGCACGAAGAATAAACATAGAAGTACGCATAAGTAAACAGGCACGAAGAATAAACATAGTAGTGCATAAATAGACAGGCACGAAGAATAAACATAGAAGTACATAAGTAGAAAGGCACGAAGAATAAACATAGAAGTACATAAGTAGACATGCACGAAGAATAAACATAGAAGTACGCATAAGTAGACAGGAACGAAGAATAAACATAGAAGTACATAAGTAGACAGGCACGAAGAATAAACATAGAAGTGCATAAGTAGACATGCACGAAGAATAAACATAAGTACGCATAAGTAGACATGCACGAAGAATAAACATAGAAGTACACATAAGTAGACATGCACGAAGAATAAACATAGAAGTACATAAGTAGACAGGCACGAAGAATAAACAAAGAAGTACGCATAAGTAGAAAGCACGAAGAATAAACATAGAAGTATAACTAGACAGGCACGAAGAATAAACATAGAAGTACATAAGTAGACAGGCACGAAGAATAAACATAGAAGTACATAACTAGACATGCACGAAGAATAAACATAGAAGTACATAAGTAGACAGGCACGAAGAATAAACATAGAAGTACATATAACTAGACATGCACGAAGAATAAACATAGAAGTACACATAAGTAGACAGGCACGAAGAATAAACATAGAAGTACACATAAGTAGACATGCACGAAGAATAAACATAGAAGTACACATAAGTAGACATGCACGAAGAATAAACATAGAAGTTACATAAGTAGACATGCACGAAGAATAAACATAGAAGTACATAAGTAGACAGGCACGAAGAATAAACATAGAAGTACACATAAGTAGACAGGCACGAAGAATAAACATAGAAGTACGCATAAGTAGACATGCACGAAGAATAAACATAGAAGTACACATAAGTAGACAGGCACGAAGAATAAACATAGATGTACGCATAAGTAGAAAGGCACGAAGAATAAACATAGAAGTACGCATAAGTAGACATGCACGAAGAATAAACATAGAAGTACGCATAAGTAGACAGGCAAGCGTTCAAAGTAGACAATGAAAAAATTTTCAGTATACTACCACAAAGTATGTGATACGAATGGACCATGGTTATTATTCCTCTCAAACCTTCTCTGTACTATGCTGTCTTTGAATAAAGGGTGGTCGTTAACCATCACGTAACGCATGCTAAGCTTACATTTATATATAAGATTATGTTTGATATTGTTAGGAAACTTATTTGCTAGAAAATCTTCCTTGTTAAATAATTATATTTAGCTCTGTCTGCATGCTTTCAAGAATTTTTTCGTAAGTTAAAAATTGTTGATAAGAATCACAAAGTGAGTCGTATCCGCTTATTGAATCCAAAAGACTGCTATTCAAAGCATGAATCAGGAAGAAAGGACTGCCTTTAACTATATTTTAGTGTTTTTGTTAGCATTTCTCCACATTCTCATTGCTAACTTAGTTATATGCTCATAATAGCGATTCTCGTGTTGAAATATAGACAAGGTGACAAAAATGGATTTTTAATCATAGTTCTTGAAATAATTAGAATTTAGTTATGAATGCTTATGTTTGAGTACAACCAAATATTAGAAACTACAAAATTATCCTACGCCATTATGGCATTGTGATTATACAAAAGCTAAAGTTTTAAAAAATTGTTTAGGATATTCACTCCTTCGCAGATATGAAGGATGTTTCATCATAAATTGGGTTAGCCTGATGCATGACTACCACCTGTCGACTCTGTCCTCTTGTCTCTAAAAGTTCAAAAGATAACATAAAAATTTAATTTAATTTATAATCAATAAGCTCCAAATAATTCTCAATGTTTGCAATAGTTCCATCTGAATATATTAATATCAGAATTCATAAGCGCAATGTATTTTTTTCGATGAGTGGTTGGGTCTGAAAGTTTTTATTCCGGATTTCAGATTCCGGTATCGGAAGCCCGTATAGTTTTCAAGGATGTGTAAATTGTTTTAAAGTTTCTGTTTACTTCAACTGTTTGCAGTGACAATGAGATATAGTTTGTGTGCACGTGACCTCAAGGGTTCATAGTACGTCATTTCGGGGAAGTGAAGAACCAACATTGCTTCCAGTAATGCAAAACAGTCCATAATCATAGAATGAGGAAACACAGAAAGCTCACTCCATTGAATTTTCTTTTGTGCATATCTTATTACGCATTTGTTTACCATAATGGCGGGCCAGTCAATTGGCCTGTTTTGATTCAATTTGAAAGTCTAACTAAAAATAATCAACGTAAATAATTTTAGAATGAAAGGTCCTACCTAAACCGTGTCATACCTTCTTCTGAAACATCGTCTGTACAGAATAACTATTACCGATATTATGAGGATTAAGCCAAAGCATTCACCCACTGATGGTAAGACGATGTTGAAAATCAAGTTGTTCTTGTCTGTAGTCCTCGTTTTCGTCGATACGAAGAATTTGGAAGAAAACACGATTTTCACTTGGGTTGTGTTCCTAAAACTTGCCCCTCCAGAAATATTAAACAAATGAACAAAAATGTAGACGTCTTTTTCATTTTCTGGTATGGAGTAAAATTGAAGTCGCATAGATGAATTCCACTGGCCTTCCCTCATAAGCACTTCTCCTAATTCAGGAGATACTTTGAATGAACTTTGTTGAAACTCGACTTTCCACGATATATTTATATCTCCGGTCGAACCTTTGAGTCTCATCAGTGGTAAAAACATTTGTTTACTATGAAGTTTAGGATCGTACATCACACTGTCGTTTTTGTCAATGTATCCATAAGGCATCGTGGGCGACATATCTGATTTATAATTTCATGTCAGCAGTAGTAGATGCGTAGTTGCTCCCACCGACAATCTTGCATTTGTTCTTTGCAAAAAAAATTTTACGTCAAAAACCCTTGAGATGATTGTAGGGTATAAAAATGCTTAGAAGTTTTAAAATTTAAAACAAGCAATGTTAAAAACGTTGACTTTGTTGTGAAATGCAGCTGCATCAGGTTTACATAAAGTACACATTTATATATTCACCCATTTACAAATTTATAAATTCAGAACATATGATTATTAAGATACTTGATGGTTTACCCAAGCTAAGGAGCCAGAGCTTTCCCAATTAGCAAGTTGCAGTAAATATAATTCAATCTGCCGTATTAAAGGACATTGGCAACGAAAATTTTTTTTCATACGTTTATCATAATCATAGATAGCTATGGAATACTTAATTTCGTGTTTTCGTGTCTCTTTTGAATTTTGCTGTTGAGAAAATTTGACATCTCAATGAAGATGGTTTGAAAGAATTTAGACTATGTTTTGATTAAATAAACCTCTTAAAACTTTTTTGCGTTCACCACTAAAACCTGTGATCAAGTGATTTAAAAAGGAGAAAGCAATCATCGACATATCCTCTGTAGAGAATAGGTTTGAATTTGTGGGGGCAGTTTTTCATTCAGTTTTGTTCATGGAAATACATGAATATGTTGGCAAAAAGAGGGCCAAGGGGACTTTCCATAGCAACACCATCAATTTCGTGGTATAAGCTGTCGTTAACATAAAGTGGCAATTTCTTACAGATAGCGTGTATTGTAAGTTTGTTCACCAATTGATTTCGTTTTCTTGCGTTGTTTGAGTAATGATTTCAACTGGGTTTCACGTTGTAGGGTGACTTTCACAGAGTCTTCGTTTATGAGTTCAAATTTGGAGGAATCGGAGAGGATTTCTGACATTTTGTTATAGTAGTCGGTTTTATCAAAAATGACACGCTATACTAACTCATTAATGTCAAGTATTCTTTCTCATAGTAACTCCTCCAACCACCCTGCTTCTCCAGATGATTTTAAAATCATCTCATCCTGCTCCAACATATTCGAACACCCAAGGCAGCTCCATCCCTCTTAAGCTTTTCTAGTCTCAACACCTCACCCTAACTATACATCACCATCACACTTACACATTCACAGTAATCTGATACCTCAAACTATGTAAATAGCTCGATATTATATCTTTTCATTTTTGAATTTTAATGACTTTTCTTACACTGAAACAATCATTACTAACTGAGAATCACCTAATTGAAAACGAGGCATCTTAGGCCCCGTCTACACGTATCCGGATTCATTCGTATCCGCAAATATTTTGTTGCAGTTACACTTATCGTCCAACCGTATTCAGCGAAAACGCCAGTGCCTTTTTTAAGGAATTTTTACTTGAAAGCGCGATTCTCTTACAAAAAAAATTCCATTGTATTGTATAATTTATAGTAGTTGACAACCGCAGTACTTGATAGAGTAATGGAGGATCTGACGTAAGTGCATAAAAAATCTGGGACTTATCGCACCCCTGAGTTGGCCTTCTGTTCATTTCCTATTTTGTGCTTTAACGTAAGTCAGGTCCATTTAACTTTGTAGAGATGAAATGTAAGTACTTTGTATTTACTGGCGAAGTAAGAAATTTATGGAAGAAATGGTTATAATCTTTGTAATGTGAATGGTTTTACTATTCGCAACTAAAAAGTTAAATTTATAGTGGTAAATATGTTGTGAAAGGACGGTCCATGATATCTGTACTGTAAGGGTTAAATAGGGAGGTTACACCATAAATTAATAATATAAAGTTATTAAAAGAACATTGTATAGCGTCATTTGTATGTGAACATTTACATTGAGGTAGGAAAAATGACTATACTCTATAAAGATGAAAAGTGGAGAATGAAAAACATGATCCAGGTTTTATAGAATTTCAATGAGTTGATATGTGTTAAATTTTGTTTGAAATAATATGAGGTTATTATGAAGGATCACGGTGGTCTATTTTTACAATTTGAATACAAACAAAAGAAATCATCTTTAAACTAGAGTTTTGTGACCAAATCTTTCAATCTGTAGTTGTCAATATAAAGAGACCACGTCTTGACCTCATTCAACGCGTTTAAATTAAAAATATCGTTAAAATGTTACGATTTCTTCTGCGTTTTAATGTCGTTATGCAAAAGTAACGATGCATGACGTTGTAGGGTAGGTTAGGATTCATTAGACCTTAATGAATTTAAAAACTGGACTTTAATTTTGACCAAATCTTCATTGAATCTTGCAGTCATATCTTGATAAGTTAAGGTTCTGAGAATGGTTTAAGGGCGTTCTGATTGACGTCACCAACATCTTCAAGCTCAAAATTATAATATTAGCGTTATTTAATAGGCTAATTATATTTAATTAATAAATAATTGGCGTAATATCGCTTAATAATGGTCAATTGTTACTAGCATTTTATGTATATTAATGTAGGGAGAGCACAGTTCTTTTGTTTGGCAACAATACGTTTTGTTTTTAAAAATTAGATTTCATAGATATCCGATAATTTGTTCAAGTACAAACAATGTATTTTAACCCTATAGAGGCCGTTGTTGCTCACAGGCAACAATCACCAAACGAGATGTGTAAGAACTTTTGAAAAGGCACGGCTCCCAGAGGGTTAAACAATCATGTGGAACAAATACATATAATGACATGCTTAACACTATTTATAAAGATATTATTCACTTTAAGCCACATATAAACCACGAGGCGTCATGGAAGGTAAATGTTGTTCATATGAGATGGAACAAGACTTTACACATAGACGACAAGTATAAAGATTTGAGATTGTGCCAAGCACAATAAAGTTGTTGCCTTCAACTCTCCTCGAAGACAAGTTACCGAAACAAGTCTCATTTGATTGCAGATGTATTTAAACGTGTTGATAAAAAATCAAGACCGCCAATATCTAAATGCTACTGAACAAGGACATACTGCACATATTTAAACATTTGAAAGCCACGATGTACAGATATATACTATCAGTATTACGTCTTAAATGTTGATAGCAGCAGCAAAAAGAAACTTCAAAATCCTGTATGAAAATAGATCCTACGGCTGGAAACTACAAATGTAAGTGTCTAAACTGACGATAATTGATAGTTTGTTTTTGGATTTATCTCTATTGTTCTTGTGAAACTCTCAATGGTTTTTATTGATGCTACTTATTTCTGGTTTGTTTCTTCAATATCACATTAGTTATAACTGAATATATGCAATGAATATAAATAGACTAAATTTGCCATCTGTCTCCAATGCACTTTGTGGTTGAGTGCATAGAAGTGCAGCTTTCATAGATTAAGGTGTAGACTTGCAATGAACGAAAGCCGTAATTGTTTTTATGCTCGTTTTTCTACGACTCTCTACTATATTTTTAGTAGTAGAACCTCGGGGATAACAGAAGCCCTTAAATTTTTTCCTAACCTTAACTTAGCAACATATGACTGCAAGATTCAATGAATATTTGGACAAAAATAAACTCTAGTATATAAATTCATTATCGTCTCATGAATCTTAACCTACAACATCATGCATCTTTGCTTTGCGTAATGACATTAAAATGCAAAAAATTGTAGATTCTAATAAATTTCTTTGTTCAAATAGATAGATGTGGTTACATATTGTCTCTGTGAAAGGTGAAAAGCTCAAAGCAGCCAATCACAATAAAAAATTTTAGTCATGACGTAATTTAAACAAATGTTAACAACGGAAACTTAGTAACTTTAACGTTGTAGAAAGAAAGGTGAATTCTGTCTTTTTACTGACGAAGTACTGAAGTATGAGTTGCATGGAATAATCAACTAGTCTTAATGATAGTACTCATAATATGAAAGCTTTCAATGTAAAATGCTTTGATAACGATGTAAAGCCTTTGATCCTTTGAAACTTGTTACATCTTTCAACTTAACCGGCTAAAGATATTTGTGCAATGTTGTGAATGTTCTACCATTTGGATAGTCAAAAGAAAACATATAACAATTTGCTCATTCGCAATACATCTGATTAAGAATTTAAAAACGCAAACTAACGTCATATGTAGAGTTCTTCGTCATGAAATGTCGTAGATATGTTTCATATTTTTTTATATTGTAGATCCCACATGGATAGAGTTGTGAAAGTCCCTTTACCACCTGTGACTTTCACTTCAATTACTCTTACTAGTTTGTCATTACTCATGTGCCATGGTGATTCAAGGCGAAAAATGTTCATTTGCAGTTTGGACTCTTTGTGGATGTCAGTTGTTTGTTCATATAATGATGATGGGCCCCATTTTTATATGAGCCCACCAAAAGGTGGTCAGCTGACATTCATAGGAAATCAAATCTGCACTAAGCATTATTTGAGTGATGATATAACTGGGGTATTGAAGTGATCTTTTTTCCTTCACTTGAAGTTACCATAAGAGTGCATTGTAAACAGTAATCTATCGAAATGGTGATTCATAATGCCAGTAGCCCCTTTATTGGTTACGTCGATTACTTTGTGTATGGAATGGTATAAACATATTGAATGGATATTCCATAACGGCATTTGTACATGTGAGCATTAAAATTGAAATGATTGGACCATAATCTACGAAGATGGAAAACAAGCGAGTGGAAAAACATGATCTATGTCTTGTGGTTTGTAAGTTGAGTAGATAAGGATTAAAATTAACTTATAGCTATGAGTAACTGCATGAGATATTCAAAAATGATCCCGATGGTCTATTTTTATAATTTGAATTATAATCATGAAAAACACCCATATTAGTTAAAAAAAGTCGATAAAAGACGTCAATTGCTGTGAGAAAATAGCTGGCTTTCACTCTCTACTTTTATAAATTTATTAAACGTTTATAAACAAAATTGCAATGCTGCAAGTAGGGTTCATTAAATTTTTAAGATAAATATGTTACGATATACACGTTACAAGATACACGTTACCATATACACGTAAAAACTGCGCTGTTAAAAAGTGGAAGAGACCTACTAAGATGCCTGGATCAGACGGACCAGGACAATGCTTGAAAATCAGGTATTAAAGTTTTGTTCTTTTTTAAAATATATAATTTCTGTTTTTATTCATTCATTATGCTGACATTTATAATGTGTTTTTTATAGAGTAGCTATGTCTGTAGGCGTAATAACTAGACATTGAATGAACGTTCAAGTTGGACAGAAGCACGAAGAAACAAGCATCCTTATTGAAAGATTCCCACTTGCGACTTTCGTTATGCATACTATTAATCAGCATAACGCATTTTTAAATTCAACCGTTAAAAATTTCCGTAAAACTAAATTTTCACGATTGTTAAATTTTCGGACAAAACACACGAGTGAAAGCCAGCTATTAATGAAGGTCTTAATAAAGCAACATAGAAATTTTGATAGAATGAAATCTAGTAGACATCAAAAATAATTTGTATGCAAGTCACGAGACGTCACTTTGGTCATTTCATTTTTTATTGTTTGTTGGTCTGTGAATGATCAGGTCGAACGTATTGAATGAATTTTTCATATGATTTCATTTCTTTTCTTCAAACACAAACAAATAGTGTAGTCAGCCCACTTTTTTGTCGCCGCTTTTTTTGTCGCTTTGCAAATTAAGATACGAACGACGAAGCTACGGTCTGACTACGCTGCATGCTAAAGTAGATCATCGGGATCATTGAAAACAACAAAAATATGAAACATTTTAAAACAACAAAAATTTTACTAAATTTTTCGAAATTTTGATCTTTTTATTTATTGGAGGGTTTTTTACCAGATCCACCGGTTTTCCCTCCCATTTCGTTTTGTGTTGGAAAAAAAACAGTGTCCACATTTGGGGCCAAGGAAGTCATTTGTAATAACATTATTTATTGTAGCTATCATGAATATTCACGTTTATTTTGTATTTCTCGGCCTTTGGGTATATTTCCCAAAACACTGCGTTTAATAAATATAATGGCATATATTTTGAAAGAAATATGTACGCAAGTTTTGTGCTCAGTCAGATCTTCTGAGACAAATTTTTTTAATCTTCCGCATCAACCGACTTAGCGAGAAAATAAAAATAATTTTAAACAGTATGGAAGTGTGATTTGCGTACATGATGAAAACTCCATGATTCTTTCATCTCACTAAGGAGTCCTTTTTACTTAAAATATTGCTTTAAACATGAGCAGAGACAAATTTTTACATTACTCACGGTAATACGCTTAGCCTAATAATATTAGCACACACCATTCGACAATTTTCTTTCCTACCATGAAGTGAGATGTTTTATGTCTATACCAAATACATTCGCAATGATATAGAGAGAAATGATAACACCAAATACACAGAGATTATTCTTGATAATAGATAGTTTGAGATTGAGATTTTTAAACTACAATGTGCTTCTCAGCGTCACTGCACATCTGAGGTTAGCATTATCTTAATGACTATTTTCATTACATCCTTTACTGTTGTATCGACAGTGTTTTTTCTCATAGCTAAGTAATTATAATTGCGTGCGGTTGATGTTTGAAATGTTTTCGTAAGTTACAATGGTTTATTCAATAATAAAGGTTCTTTATAATATGAACTGACTTGTGCAAGAATATGCATGTATGGATTTTTGCTCAATGAAGTAAAAAAATCCGTTTACAGCTTTCAAAATCGTGTCATAATCATTGACATTTAAATCTTGTCTTAGATCAGTGATCATCTATTCCTGCGTTAAAACTTGTGAAACTTTATAATATTTAGCAGTAGTCCTTCGGAATTTGACTAATCTCAATGTTATTATGTACTTTGCGTGAGATTCTTATTTATGTATTTTTATTTCTATAACAATTGTTTTTAGTCAGTGATGTATACTTAGTTATATAACTAGAATGTTCTACACAGATGTCATAAATGTTTTATAATACTGTTTGTTAAAGGAAATCCTGGCTCACTCTTCATCTTCGTTCGTTATTTAAATGTGTTTATGAAACAAAACTTACATGGATAAAAGATTGTTGTAACAATAAGGTATGAATTAAGATCGCTATTTTTTAGTGATATTGATATTTATGTGGTCGCGTACTTTATATTAAATCTCTCGTCTTTGTAATGTATGCGACATGTAAAGAACTAAAGCAAGCATAATTTTGTCTACACGGTCGTCATATATGAAGTCTTATTGCTAAAACAAAGATAATTTGTTGAAAGTAAAGTGAGATTCTGAAACTATATTACTAACTTTACATAACAAATTTGCTACTAAAGCATCTCGATAATGTATGAACAAACATGCATGAGAAATCATATTTAAGTTGATATACCAACTTTCTAACTATTGAAAATAAGCTGGATGGTAAAGGAACAGTAAAACCTGTTCAAACGTATGGGGAAAAGCAGAATAACAGCAGAATAAACTGTAACTGACACTAGTGGCAGTCCCCAAGAATCGAAACAATATTTTTGTTAATGTAAACTTACGAACGCGTAATTTATTAGTACTTCTAACTCTTTATGGAAAATATTCGAGTCATTGCGATCTGGATATAAACGTGAACAATCGGTAATGATACTTTACTTATATCTAATTCTAAGTACATTTTCTGTATGTATCTAGTTGACATCTACTATCAATAATACCAAATGTTGCGTGTGGGTGCCAGAACTTTTATACCGTAGGAGTTATACAAACTATACTTGTCTATAGAAAAATGAGAATACGTGAAAATTTATGTAGAGGGGAACATGTCCAATTCGAAAATTAAACTCGACTTACCTGAAGTCGAGGTTTGATTGAAATTCTATGAGTTACTGTTCAGGAACTAGGAAGTCATGTGAGATAGAGCGCGCGATATCAAGATAAGTTTTTCAAAAATTTGTGAATGTCCACATACATATTGGGGAGGCAAGTAGCATTTAACATCATTTGAAAAGAAGCAAGTTAGTAGTTGGGTGGGTGACTTCCTAGTTCCTGAACAGTAACTCATAGAATTTCAATCAAACTTCGACTTCAGGTAACTCTCGTTTAATTTTCTAATTCTATTTCGTCACTATTCTACGTAACTAAGAAGTCATATGAGATTTTAAAGCAATGTGGACATGAGCAATAACTAATCACAAAACAATATAATTGAAATTTCACATTTCATGTCTCACAAATTGCAGAGAGTATATCATTGCCAAAGTTCTTCGCCTCAATTGGTTTATTAAGTTTGTAAAGTTTGTTCATTACGCCATGTAACTGCATTCATAATAGTGTTCATAGAAATTTTCAATGCGTTTGCCGCAGAAGTTGATGCAGTTCTAGTACTGTGTGCACTGTAAACCTCAGTATTTATACCAGCATCTTTTAACACGTATTTTAACCATGGGGAAATGGTCGCTAAAGTGACCGAATGATAAGGTTTTTGATAGCTCAATAGGAGTTGTCTTGCACCATTTCATATGGGTGCAGTGGAATTTAGAAATAGGGACAAGTAATTAAATACACATAACTCAGGCTCTGGTGGATAAGACCGAAATTCTAAAGGAGCAGCATGCTTAACAGGTTTAGATGTTTTGAGCAGTTGGTGCACATGAAAAACTATTCGATCTTTCTTGTCCATATGAGAAATATCCAATGCATGAAGTGTTCGGCATCGCTGACCAGATAATAAAGCTAAAAGAATTACTGTTTTTAGTGTTAATGATTTCAAACTGAAATCGTTCGAAGGGTGGAGATTTCGCAGATGTTTGAATACCACTGAAACGTTTCAGACCATGGTATATCTAGGAAGAGCTGGTCTAGCAACAAATACACCTTTAAAAACCTAGCAACGAGTGGATGTGTATCAAACGAGATGCTACTTGGTAGCATTAGGATAGTAGATAAGGCGCTCCTTGCAGTATTAATACCGCTGTAGGATAAACTTCTTGGTATAATTTTGTAAGAAAATTAATGCTCTCTTCTACAGAGGACGCGACAGGAACGATATTGTTTGCGTTGCAATATTGTTGCCAACGGTTAAGGTATGTAGAATAGTAATTCTTGGTACCGGTCCGCCAAGACTGTTGGATGATTTGAGAAGCCTCTGGTGAAATGCCTCTATCAGCGAGGAGTTCCCCGATAAAGGGCAAAGTAGTAGCTCCAGTTTTGTATGGAGAGGGGGGATTTGATCCGAATGCGCTGGAAGAGTTAAGATCAGTCTTTCTCTAGGTAAAACAACAGGATGTGCTATAAGCATCTGCATTAAAGCTGGCCAGTAACTTTGTGTTGGCCAGTTAGGGACTAAGACTAGTCCTGTGCTTTTATCTTGTACTATTTTTTGTAACACTTGCGAAATTATGCTAAAAGGTGGGAACGCATGAAATGTATAAATGGCCCACGATATCGTAAAGGCGTTGACAGATATAGCATACGAGACAAGTTAGTATGAAACATAGGGTTTCACTTGATTATTCAACCTTGACGCAAACAAATCATTGTTCGGAGTTACGTCTAGTTTTTGAATGGCGCACGTAAACAGAGTCAAGTTCAACTGCCATTCTGTTTCTGCGTGATATTTGAGATTCTCCATCCGCAATGACATTTTGTAATCCTGGAATGTGCGCTGCTGTCAACCAAATATCATACGAAATGCAGCAGGTCCAAACATTGCATGTCAACTTGTGAATAGACCTTGAGTGGCATGTGCCCATTTGATTAATTCAAGTTACAGCGGTAGTATTATCAATTAATACCTTAACATGCTGACCTTTTGTTCTGAAGAAAACGACTCAAGGGCAAACAATACCGCAAGAATTTCCAAATAATTTATATGATTTGAAGCCTCCAAGAGCGTACAGCTACCCCCTGCACATACACCATTTAGGGAGCAGCCCCACCCTGTCGACGACGCATCTATTGTTAGGCATATGCTAGGTTCATTGTGTTATGTTTATTAATTTATGTTAATTTAATAGGATTTACGTTATTAGTTATGTTAATGGTTATAAAGCTTAAATATATAAAAGGAGTTAACTTGTACTATCTAGGCAGTGGTAAAATACACATAACTGAAATATGCAACACTACACATTGTGAGTAACTTGCCTGTATGTCGTGCATATTGATGACTGCCACCATCGTAAATCATGTATGGCCTCTAAAGACAAGGTCATTGTCTTGTCAAAATTACCCCGGTTTAACTTAAGGGCATCGCTTTTATCCATTTCCAGCCAGCGATAATGCAACTGACCGTACATTACGCCCAAGAGACTCGAAGTGAGAGTGCTCAAAACCGGAGAAACATCTCTTATTTTTGGGTGAGAAACTTGTAGCAACTCATGACACATGCGTTTTATCTTCTCAGCTCGATCTGTCGTCACAGATATTTGCATAAGAACGGAGTTAAGTCGGAAACCCAAAAAAGTAATTACTTGTGAGGGAACTAAAACTGACTTATCCGGATGTACGTAAAACTCCACTTTACTAAATAAGCAGATGGTATCTCGAATATTCCAAACGCAGGAAGCATATGTGTCAGCCAAGTATCATCAATAATCCAACCAAAATATGTCCTTTTTGACGTAACTTTGAAAAAACAGGTCTAGGGAGTTTTGTAAATTTTCGTGGGCAGATGGCTAGGCCGTTAGGAAAACAGACCAATTTATATAGTTTCCCTCTCCACCAAAATTTAAGAAATTTTTGATATGCTGGGTGAATAGGTACAGAATAGTAAGCATCTTTGAGATCGATGGATGCCAAGAAAAAATTTGGTTTCATAGGCCTAATAGCTGACCAAACACACTCTATTTTAAAGTAGTGATATCTGATAGGCCTTTTCAAGGATTTCAGATTAAGAATCATGCGAAAAGAACTGTCTTTTTGGGGCAAGTGAAAATTGGAGATACAAATTCCCGATTCAGGGTGAGAAATCTGCAAAACGCTTTTTTTGCGTAATTTGTTTATTTCTAAATCAATATTGTTCATTTCAACCTCGGGTAGCTGTATTTGCTTGGGTAAAGCTCTTTGAATCGGAATTGTGTCAAATTCAATTTTTTTCCTGACACTGTCTCTAAGATTTTCTTATCAGAAGTGAGTGTTTCCCATGCACTTGAAAAATATGATATGCTGCCAGCCTGATAGGTCTCCAAGCTTTTATTTAAATACGCTATTAGCGTGGGTACAAAAGAAGAATACTGGTTCACCTGTACAGTCTTAAAATTTTTTAAAAATTCAGTCCTTCCTACTTGCAATCATTCATTGTGTCCGATCGTTTCTTCTCGAATTGTTTCATCTTCGGCCGATAGGGGTGTTGCCCTGATGACAGGATAAAAAAGGGCGCCATTGTCGTTTCCCTTGTTTAGAATGTTGCTGCCAAGTGGTATTAGAAGAACTTGTTGTCGCGTTGCCAATCTTGTTGGAAGTGCGAATGTGATTAATTTGGGTTTGCAATTCATCTCCAAACAAATATTCCGTAATGAGAACATGCGATGCGCATAAAGTACTAAATTCTCGATGGAGATTGGGACGTATAGCGTCACATCGTCGTTGAGACAATTCAAAACTTACATGTACCAGGATCGCTATGATATCAGCGTTCATACGAAAAAGATTATCAATATTCAGTTCGCTGCCCTTATTTCGAGCAACCAACAGATCATTCGTGGTTTGTGCTGCTACACGACCAACATTCGTATCTGATGGAATGGCACACAATTGTAAATTACGCCCTCTAGCTGTGCGGTCTAATTTTCCCCAAATTTAGGGGCTTACCTTAGGTACAATAATGGGATCGCAGTTCTTAGGCCTAAAATATTTAGCCCGTTTTTTCTTCAATTGCTCGTCACTAAGCTTATCCAGCCAACGCTGGTTGATAATTGAGGCGAGCTTCTCGTTTTCGATTGGTGAAGTTTTCTCGGTTTCGTCTAGAGTCTGCAAAATGTCTTCCAGAAACGGGTCCACTGCTAGTTGTTCTGCTTCAGATTTGCGCTTGGTCGAAGGTTCTTCGTTTTGTGCCGACAAGATTTCACAATCTGCATCATGCCCTGATTAAGGAATTAAAGCACTTGCTTTTCTCTTACGAGTAGATTCTACTGTAGAAGATACTAGAAGATTCACTCATTGCAGTCATTGCTTCACTCATCCTACAAAGGGTGGTTGCCACCTTCAAATTCTTTGATGTGACTTGCACTTCTTCGCTTTCTTCCATCATTTCACCTTGATCATCGTGTTCAGCAAAACCCAGGAGTGCTGCTTCATCTCCGACATCATCTCTTGTCGTATACTCTTCACTTGTAGAAGCCATAATTCAAGAAATTTGTAATATAGTGTGGAAAGGAACTTTTTGTAACTGATCGCTGTGAAATCTACGCTCGAACTGATCTTGATATCGCGCGCTCTATCTCACATGACTTCCTAGTGACGTAGAACAGTGACGAAATGGAATTATAGATTTATAGTGCCATTGTCGCACAACCTAAGCTTTCTGTTGTGCGGGATGCTAAATCACGATTCTTTTGACGACAAACGTTGGTTTATTACCACGAGTATTAATATCCAAAAATGCGTATCCAATTCGTCTTTTCAAGACTTTATCTCAATGCGTCACCATGCATTCATCAAATGCGTCGATAAAATGCGACCATCAAAAATGCGTATTGAAACAACCAGAAACAGCGTTTGCAGCCTCTATATATACTAAACATTCAACAAGATAAAATTACAAAGTTTCCTCTTTGCCACGATTGGAAAGAAGGTCTTCCTTAGCAACTCAATGCTTTAAACTTCTCATGACAAATGCATGTGCGTAATTTAACGTAAATAGTTCACATTTTACCATGCTTTTACTTCTTTAGTAATGTTCGTGCTTACAGAAAGAGAAAGATACTTCACTTGTTTTGATTACTTATGAAAATTTCTTGCCGTATATTATTTTATACTGATAAGTTTTACATCGTCCATATTATTATTGATAAATTTATAAAATTTACGACAAGCCAGGTCACGTTGCCAGAAAAACTGTCTGTTGCTCATTTCTTTTGCTGTTTTTCAGTTTTTCCAATTTTTATGAGCACAAAACGGTTAAAGCCACAAAGAATTCAACATAATTTATGTATTTTTTTAATGATCCTTTTATTCGTTTGAAAATGACTGACTCAAGTAGTACCAGCTATTGTCTGACTATAACTGCTGATCTTTGTTTGGAAACTCATACTTTGACAAAAAATGGCCATTTGGATCGATGTTTAGATAAATTTTGGCCTATTTTCTATTCTAATAATTTTTCAGAATCATATTGGTAATTTATTATAAAAGTCTATTTAAGAAACATAAATCTGGTGAGAACCATATATGGACAATGAACATGATTATTGTCTACATTTCAGCTGTATCCAATTACAAGGAAGTGAATCAGAATGATCTCGTGATGAGCCCATCCTTTACATTTGAATACACACGTCTACACTACAATACAACGAAAGACAAAAATGAAGAAATATTTCATTATAAAACTGTGAATTTACGTTGTGCAACGAAGAAATAAGTGTTGAAACGTAGAAATAGTCGTTTTGGGTCATATTTGGTAAGTAAAATTCTATAAAACATTGATTTTAAAACATTGTTTAGCTACTCTCAGCTTTTACTATCACTATCACAGCTTTTACTAACGTTTTATATTTGAACTTTGATATAAGTTTTTCAGTTGGCGGTTGATTTATTTAATTTTAAAGTTTTGTAACCTATTTTTTTCCATTATTTTTCTTCGTTTTTAGTTTGAAATTCAAACAAAGGCTTCTCGATTAAAACCAAACATTGTTCATTAAAGTAATTCAGAGTATTTACAGCATTATATTCTAAATAAACTTCTTGTTTGAAAATGGCTTCACCACCTCAAAAACTGAAGATTGAAGCAAACGGATCTCGTTTAAGTAAACTCTTGATAAATAAAGGAACACAAGCTTTGAAAACAACATTGCAGTTTATTATAAATTTTCGTTCGTCAAACCTAAGCGATGAACTTAATAAAGCCTCAAATAAAACTACATTGGAATCATTAAGAAAAAGAAGCGTCATCAACAAAGAGCAATGGGACCTTCTTTACCCATCAACTGGTTTGCCAAACCTTCAAAACTTTGATATTTCATTATTGACTGTCTTATTGCGTAACATATGTTGTCTAACAGCGCCACATGGTGGATGGGATAATATTCCTTTCTCTTCAGATACTTCAATCTCAGCAAATATTGCAAGAATAAAGTTTTATCGAAACAAAGTGTACAGTCACATAACCACGACTAGTGTAGATGACAGTGAGTTTGAGCATTTGTGGCAGGAAATTTCAAAAGCATTGGTTGGTCTGGGTATTCAACAAACTGAAATAGATGAATTGAAGGAAGCTCGTCTCAGTCCTGATGAAGCAAATTATATTGAAATGTTAAAAAACTGGTGTACTGTTGCTAAGAAAACAAAAGAAGATGTGGAAAATATAAAAAATGACGTGGAGGAAATTAAAGAAATCGTGTCAACAAAAGCTGATGTTGTTGGAGTAAGAGAAACGATACAGGACAAAACATATTCAGATGTCGAAAAGCTTGGAAAGTGTAAATTCAACGGTCTTATAAAAGATCTTAACATGAAATATCTTGAAGGCACTAGACAATGGTTATTTGAAAAACTCAACACTTGGTTTAAAGATAGAAGTGAAGATGCTACTAATGTCATGATTTTAATAGCCGGTCCTGGTGTGGGTAAAAGTGTGTTTGCTGCTGAGGTGTGTCGACGTTATTCTAAAAAGAAGAAACTTGCAGCTTGTCATTTCTGCAGATATAATCGATCAGATTATAGAAATCCTCGAAAATTAATAGAATCATTGGCTAGTAGCATGTGTGATACAATATCAAATTTTAAAAGTAAACTGAATGAAGAATTACAGAGAAACAATTCCAAAGAATCGATCACCGATGAATTCCTTGTTTTATTAAATAATCCATTGCATTCATTGGAAGATCATGAACCAATGCTTTTGGTTATTGATGCCTTAGATGAAAGCCAAGTTGATGGCAAAAGTGAATTGTTGGAATTGATTGCAGAAGAGTTTGACCGACTACCTAAATGGATTAAAATCTTCATCACCAGTCGTCCAGAACTTCCTGTTCAAAAGGAGTTTAAAGACATGAATCCTGTGGAAATTACAACAAAACCTCGTGATGAAAACAACGAAAAAGACCTGCACAAGTATTTGAGACATCAGTTGAATGATCAGGTGCAGGAAAATCGCTACCTTCTTCACTCATTAGTTAAAAAGTGTGAGGGATCATTTCTTTACGCTTATCACGCACAACTGAGCTTCAAGAAAGAAGAAATTGAGCTTACATACGAGAAAATTGATCAATTGGTCCCTAGTGGGTTAAGCCGTGTTTACACAAAGCAATTTAAAAGAGTAACAGAATTGTTAACGAAGAAAAGTACCAAAAAATCTGTTATCTCAGAAACTACTTTCGTGCAATTTCTTGAATTGTTGGCTGCCTCTCGGGAGTTTTTGCCATTAACTTTCCTGTTCAGCTTTTTAGGTTTTTCTGATGACATCAAGTTTGAAGTCCGCAGTAAAATCATTGAACCGTTATCTCAAATTTTGCCAATTTACGATGATTATTTGACCGTGTATCACAAATCTCTAATTGATTGGTTGAAATCAGATGGTTACGAACAGCATGAGTTTACAGTTGATCCAAAAAATGGTCATAAGTTTTTATGGCCTGCTTGTGAGAAAGTGTTTAAACAAATTAAGTCGATGAACCTTTTTAAAGATCAGATGAACACTGCTATGATTAAATATGCTTTGAAGAATGGAGTCCACCATATGATAGAATGTGGCGAAAATGTTCACTTTAGTTGGGCAGTTGATGTCAAAGTGGTTTGTGCAAGGTTAATGGGTGTAGAAGACATTGGCATGTATACCATTGACTCTGAATTGCGTGAAATTATTGAGGAGCGGCGTACTTTCTTGAAAAAAGATGTACTTGAGGAGCTACTATTTCATTTATTGATGAAGTCAATGAGAATGAGATATAAGTTTGGTCATAGCTTAATTTATTTACAAATTATTGCAAACGGAATTGATAGGAAAAACGAAAGAAGATTATTGGCAAGGGATTTATTGAAACAAGGAAAGTTTGTTTGGTTTGAGGATTTAGACTCAACATATTTAACAAACCATCATCATTTGACTGTCTCCTTGCGTGCTAACGTTACATCTCTTTGTGTGTCGTCCAATGACGAACTTCTTGCTGTAGGATATGAAAATGGTCAAATATCAATTTTTGAACTTCCTGAATTCAAACAACGATTCACTCTTGGCACTGCACTCGATGATTCAAGGTTAAATAAGTTAAATGTAAGCAAAATTATGTCCCGGTATAACATCTATCACAATTCAACAACATCAAACGAATCGTGTTTTGTACGTGGAAACATCTGTCGTTGCTCCTTTTCACCTACCGGAAATAGACTGGTAACTAGTGATGGATCTACTGAAGTAAAGTTGTGGGACGTTAACAATGGACGTTTGTTATTATGTTTACAGTCAGATGATGTCGTTGATCGTTGCTCTTTCTCAGATTCAGGTTTGTTTATTACAGCAAGAAATGATGAAGGTTTTCAGTTTAAGTTCACTGCATGGAATTCATTAACTTTGCAAAGAATTGATCGACGCTGCGTTGTTGATTACCAAAAACTACAATGCACCGATAAATATGCAGAGTTCTTTTTTACAGTCTTTGGATATCGTTCGTATGTTTTTCAATTCCCAAAGGCAATCGATATTTTGGCAAGAAAAAATAGGTATTCACTATCTTCAAATTCAAAGACAACCCACCATTATCGTAATTGTTTTTATTATCATACAAGCCAGCTTGTAAAGCTTTCTGAAATCACTCAGTTGACAAAATACAACAATCAAGGAGAAATCGAGTTTTGTTTACCAAATGTTAGTTGTCAATGTCTTCGTAGGAATCTTAACAAAGTGCATCCAATCTCGTTTAAGGAATTTTATGTTGTGCCGTATTTTTCCAAGCTTAAAATTTTCAAAACTGATCATCTTTGGAGACCTTCATTTATCTTTGAGAAATCTGAAATTGAATGTTGTTGTTTTTCGCCGGATGGATCTTTTTTGGCTGCTTTCGCTGTTGGTGATCACGTCAACATTCGTATTTGGAGCATTGAACGTTGCACTATTATTCAAACTGTACCAATGCAACTGAAGAATGCATGGGGATGTTGGTGGTCAGATGGTTTACTGTGTATATGGGATGGTTCTGATCATCTTTGAAGATATCAACTTCGTCTGAAAATTTTGTAGATTCATCTCAAGCAAAGCAAGTTAACTTTGGATTTGAACCTAAGAAAATCTTAACATTTGGTGATGTCTTAGTTTGTCAAGACCATAAAGGTTTTGTTCAAGTTGTTAGAATTACCAAGGGTGAGATAAAATACAACAAAAGACTTCCTGTCGACAGTTTTGAATTGAAAGCAGCAGCTGTATCACCTGATAATTCTGTTATTTTAACTGTAAACAAAACAGAATACACATTATGGAAATGGGAAAATAACAACAATGAACTTTACTTAAAACCTTGGCATACTGCAGAAATACCCATAACAGCTGTCATTAAAACATTTGTTTGGAAACAGATAACTGTAAATGATCTAGAGTTCACTTGCTGTATAAGTGATAGTAAACAAGCAGTCATAACATTTTGCAAAGGCATCAGATGTATGGGCATTTATGTAATTAATGTTCACGAGAATGGTGATGTGAATGCCATTTTCCATGATGTCGGTAAATTATATTTGGAATCCAACCTAGTCGTACACAAATCTTATTGCATTGTAGTGTCTTTTGAGTCATTGCGTGCTGTAGATTTAAAGAGTGGTGAAACGTGCGCTAAATTTCGCGAAGGAGATTATTTTATGCCTAATATAACTATTCATTCCAACACAGGAACTTTAGCTTTGGTTGACAATATAGATTGCCGAATTCAATTTTTAAAACTTAATGTTCCTGAATAAATACATCAACTCAAACCTTAATAGTAAATTCAAAAAGCTGTTGAGAAAATTGCACATAGATGTTGATGGTCGTAAGGATGATTGCTTGTTTCCACCTACTATAGTTTTCTACTGAAGAAGTTTACTTATTCAACCAGGCAATCTTTAAGAAACTATTTATATTTACCAAAAATAAATTTGGACCAATTTTGGAAACGATTTTTTAAATTTATCGGTACTATTTCTTGCAATGTCTTACCTCCTGCTATTAAAAAATGTAAAACATCTATGTTTTGCAATAATCTGAAACGATGTATAATTGCTTTTTATAACACAAATGACTTGTATTTAAAAAGAGCGCTTCTTTACTAATTGATCATGAATATTTGTTTATTCCTTTCTAAGATTCTACTTGTAATCTTCATAAATGAATTGTCATTTAAACAGGGCATTCTCTAGATTAAACTACTACTGTAAGATGCTCTGTCAAACTTATTATTATGTATTGTATCTCTGAACAAATTTCATGTTGATGATTTACTTTTTAATAAAAATGTATGGTTAGATAATTTGGTTATTTTTATTTAACAAATAGATAACATTTAACAGTTGTCTATACAGTTATAGATACACTGGTATGACGTCATTGTGATAAAAACTGAGTGGCCACGAGCCGCCGGGCAAATCAATGTTTGAAAACCGGATTTTTTCCTTTTCTTTTTGCTCAAATGCATCCAATGCTTCAACTAGGCATTCTTAATTTGTTTATTTGCCCATTCAGGGATATATTCAGGTAAATATTCAAATAATTCTCCGTTCGTTTGTGATTTAAAAACAAAGAATTTTCTGTGAGTTCAATTCCGTGCGTCTGTCCTGTTATAGAACATTGCTCTGGAGTTTTATGGTCATTAGTTGAAAAATGTGAGAGACCATTTTTGTTCCTCTATTATGTACAAATGAACTTAAAGAAACAAAATTTTATATAATGTTAAAAATTCCCGTATAAAAAACATCATCATGACGTCATGTCAATAACTGTGATGAAAATCAATAAAACTTTTACGTTTTTGACATAAGTTCATTTGAATTAAGAAATTAAATTTTTTTGGATAATATTTTCTTGATTAAAATATTGAAGAATATTAATTCTCACTTTCTGTCTTCAATGGTTAAAATAAAATTTATCATCCTGATGTTGGGGTTTATACAACGTTAAATGTACAGTTTCAACTTGTGACAATTGTAAACATAACAATAAACATTTTACTTATTATAAATATTTAAGCTCAGCAAAGTGCTTTTAAAAGAGCCATTCAATACAAAAATGACGTATAAAAAGGAATATTTATTTAGTAGCGTAACGTTTCCTCTTAATTCTCAAGACATCATCAGACAATATTGAATTACAAGTATATAGGTATTTATATATATAATAAGTATTTACATAGTATTATATTACATGTTGAGATGAAAAAGGTGAAAGTAAAAGTGGGATAAGATGGTATGAAGTGGGATAAGTGGAAATCACGAAAGAAACAAAAACACACACAATCACAAAATATACAGACATGGAGTTTCCTTGTGAATTCCATTTATCCCTGGGCTTTATTATTTATAATAAGAATTTGCTTTCCGCCTGGTATATCCCAGGTCACTATTCTGAAGAAACATTTTACTAATGATTTTAAAGATCCTTGTGCTTTAAACACTCCACAGATTTTTCTAGTTCTAAGTTTGGGGCATCTTATAAAAAACAGGTACGCATAGCGTACATTTTGTTGTCTTTAGATGACTAAGGTAAACATTGGAGTTCTTCAAAATAAACATGTTTTAACATTTCGTGATGTCATCTTCAGTATTGGTGACAATATTATGTAAATGATACAACATATATGATAGTAATGTGATACAGTGATAGTTTATTTAAATATAAGTAGATTATATACAGTAAAATATTGACATGAATTAATGATAAATGTGTTTACAAGTTCTTCTCTAATTTAAAATTTTAAAATCTTAAGTTTTTAATTTTTTCTAACTTTACAAATATTAAGGGATAACTAAGGACAGAGTAATAAAATTAAGGCAATCTCTTGAGCAGATGCAACCCTCAACCTTTCGTCTCCGGTTTGCACTGATCTGCTTTTGAGTTCTCCCAAAGTTCTCCTCGGTTTACATAAGCCTGTGTAAAAACATGAAACATCTTTTCTTTCTTAATTGCATGATCATGTTACATTGAGGCTTCATTTGACAAAATTTAAGGCTTTGGCTGCGTTTACACTATGTACCAGATTTGCCCATCAAGATATCTTCATTTGGGTTCAAGAGGTAACAGCTTGGAGTAAATGCTTATTAAGTTGATAGATTTTAGTCAATTTAATTGTGTTTTTTGCATTTAACGATATCACTGACTTTTAATTTATAGAAAATTTAACCTGCAACGATAGCAATTCTATACAGTAAACAGGGCCTTATTTTAGTTCACAAGTATAAAGTTCGATGTTTGGAACGAGCGTAAAAATTTTGTTTAAAGACGTTAGAGGGTTAATGATTGCATGTTTGAAAGTCATATGCACCTCGAGCCAATAAAAGTAAAAAATTTTATCGTGACGTCAATTTCAGAAGTGTTGAAGTATTTAAATTCGTATGTGTTTACTTTAACGTCAGTCAAGTCGCTTTAACTTTATAGAGAGGAAATGTAAGAGCTGTGTATTTACTGGTGAACAGGCGAAGTAAGATATATATGGAAGAATTTAACAGGTCTTGTTAAGCTTTCGTAGTGTGAAGGATTTTACTATTCGCGACTAAAAAGGTCAAATTTAGAATCGGAAATATGTTCAGAAAGGATGTCCATGACGTCTGTACTGTATTGGTTAAGTGTTGAGGTTACACCACAAATGGAATGATAAAAAGTTATTAAAAGAACATTGTATAACATGTATGAACATTTATGTTGGACTATGAAGACGGACTACATTCTACAAATATGGAAAAGGGGCAGATACAAAAGAGGAGAATGGAGAAACATGATCCAGGTTTTATAGTTCGTAATTAGAGTTGACAAGTTTTAAATTTAGTGTGCATGAATATCAGGTTATTATAATGGATCACGGTGGTCTATTTTTACAATTTGAAGATAAATAAAAATATCATGTTTAAACTAGGATTTTGTGATTAAATCTTTCAATTTTTTGTTGTCAATATAAGAGGCCAAGTGCTGCAAGTAAATAGCTGGTTTTCACTAGTTATTTTTTTTTTAAATGCATACTAAAATATTTCAGTTTCTGAAGAAAAATTACAACAAAATAGTCTATTTTAAAAAGCGTTCATTGAGTTTCTAAGAGAAAAAAATGTCGCTAAGTAATTGCACGAAGCATAAAAACTTATGCGATCAACAAAAAAGCAAGAGACATCAAGTAACTGGAGTCAGATTAGAAAAGAAAAATTTTAAACTACGACGTTATTTGAAACTGAATCAAAGGTTTTACCAAAATCAAAGGAGACCACTCGAAATCTGTATGCTCGTTCAACCATTTTAACCAAAGATACCGACGTTTGTAACCTTTACAACTTAACTAACACATGTTACTGAAATTACTTAACAAAAAACCGAAAATGCCAAATGAGAAATTAATTTAACCTAGAGCAGAGAAGCCTATACCTCATCAAAGGAACCTTTGTTAAAAGATATTATATCTTTTCTTACATGAAGTACGACAACTCAATGTTTCCTGTTTCTAGCATCGAGTTCTATAATAACTGGAGGGGAAACGTCAACAAAATTAGTATAAATTATTAGCGCGCGGCCGCGTGGTCAAAAACATGGCGGATTTTGGTGGTCAAAGTCAGCGGAGAGACGCGGTTTCATGAAATAAAATTTTTGTCGCCCACCCTGATTTGACCACCACGATTGCGAGTATAGAAAATATCAAAACTATTTATTTTCCTAACATAAACACTTTTTTAAAACTTTATTTATTAAACTGCCAACTTTTGTGGTTTGCGGATGCTGAAATAGCGACAGAAAAGGAACATTTCTTGACTCCGGTAAGTAGCACAGTTTTACTATTTTGTTTTTAACACGATACTTGAAGAGTGTTTCTACTACTAAGTTTTAATTTAAAGTTATTTTGGTCCAGTCTTGTTTGTTCTTCACTTAATCGCTCGCCAGACGTGGCGAAGCTGTCAATTTTTATCGAGTATTGCATCCATCTTGTATCATGATCAAGGCATCAAGCTAAACTCTCCTGATTTGAATTGAGTTTACCTCCCAAAAATGGGGCATAATTTGTTCATGTTTTTTTTTGAAAAGATGAAGGGAAGGTTTACAACAGAGTTGTGTTGAAATTGAATGCAGTGCCATGCAAAATTAATGAAAACCATGGTATATGTTGTATAATAAAAATAACTATTAAACTATTTGCCTGCTCAATTTGACTGACTGTATGGTGTAGACAATTATAATGAGATTGGAAAGTTGGATTTATGCAAACAATTTTAAAGTACTACTTAGCGTTTCTGTAAATGAAAGTAGTGTGTTGAACAATGTGCTAAGATTTGTTTCTACCTTGAAATTTTTGTTCTACAGTAGCTTATGATTATATCATTAATATGCATGAAAAATTAAACATATTATTGTCTCATCTCATTAAATCCATACTTGGTATGATTCCAGGTGATCCACAAATTCACATTGGATGCATTGGTTACAATGAAGTTGAATGTAGAAGAAGCAAAAATAGATGGCAAAGAAATTCTTTGTGTCTTATGAAGAATTACTAGAAATCAATAAAAATATTCTTTAAACAAATTGTAAACAAATTTAAATTTCCTCTTGGTCAAGCAAATTAGTCAAAGAAGCAAAGTCTGTCTTCAACATATGACCTTTCCAATTATTTAGTTTCTTTGTACAAAATACTATTTTCGAGAAACTTGATTTGTAAGTCTTTCATTAATATTTTTTTACCAAGAGATAAAAGGAACTAATTCAAAGGCTTGATGTAAAATACAAAGATTTAACAAGTTGTTTATCATTTAATTCCCAAATGTTAGTTTTGTTAGCTGTAAGTTGTTTAAGCAAAACAGAAGAGTAGTAGTGCTCAAAGGGGTTAGCATTTTTGAGAAATTATATCTTGTTCATGACATATATTACACAATTCCAAAAAAACTGTAAGTAATGCACAATAATTTCTATAGAACTCGATAAATTTCTTCACATACTCTGTCAAATAACTATTTTGCCTTCATGCAGCAATAGACAGTGTTTTTGTCAGAGAAGCACTTTAGTTTCCAAGTTTGTAATTTCAATGGAAAATTAATGTAGTTCTGTTCAGTAATAGATCCAAGATTCTGCCAAGCTGTTTACAAAATACAAATTACCAAGCAACAGTGTCATGGTGTTTTGAATTTTTTTCTTTTTTGTAGCTCTTCTAGTTCAACATAATTTCTTTATGAGTTTTCAGTAGATTTATCAGGTAATGACAATACACATATGATACTTATCCATGGTAAACTTTCAGTTGACTTATTTCGTAGGACTGAAGCAAACATTTTCTCGCTTCCTTAGGAGCATTTTTACACAGATTTTTCCATTTGAAGCAAGAAAAATAGGTGCACCAAACTGTTTACAAACAGTCAAACACACAAAAGCATGAAATAATGTATAGGTTTGACGAGATTGACAGGTCTAGTAACGAATGTCGTTTGATTTTCACTTTTTAAAGGCTAAAATGTCATAAAATAACTTAAATGTTACATCCAAAATATGCGTTTCTCTACCGTCGATCTTCTTTATTTTGATGTTTGTCTGTACTGTGTTTTTCACGCAATGCTGAAGCATTATTTTCACATGATATGCTGTCGGCATCGGAATTGTTTTTTTTCTCACTTGTTTTCGTTCATACAAACAGTATTTGAAATCAGGAGGGAGTGAATATTGAAAAAAATTTTTAAAGTGGAAGTTTTGACCACCAAAATCCGCCCAGTGAACTCGACATTTGAATAACTGGAATGATAACCGAAGCCAAAAATTGAAGCCAAAAAAATATTTGTCGTCATCATTCGTCATCACCATTGAGTTCTATAATAACTGGAGCGGCTATCTTAGATATCTGATGACGCCAAAAAAATGGCGGATTTCGTCCTTTGCCGCTGAGATTTACCGAAATTGATCGGTAAATGTTTTGTTTTTCCTATATTTGCAAATAAGTACACAATTTGAATGATTAACACAGTTTTCACCTCAATAATAAATTTCATAAGCAGTTGGTAGTGCATTTTGTTCTCTGAGTATCCACATCTGGTGTTTTGTTCATACAAGAATGATGAAGTGCAAGTAGATATGTCATAGCAAGGCAATATAACCAAATGAATCAAATACCTATAGTGTACTTTTATGCTAGAAGCTTATAAAGTTATTAGGATTATATTAACCATATATCATCAATCTCATGAAAAGAAATAAGAAGCAAAAAATTTGTAGGAAAGCTTTGAAAAGTGAAAAACTTTTCGTTAGAAAAGTAGCAATAATGCATTTGATAAATCTCCATTCTGTACTTTACTAGGTAAATAAGCTCAAACTGTTTCTTAAAGCAAAAACTGTTATAATGAAGAAATATACAGTACAGTAACTTTAAAAGTTTCATCACTGAATCTTTAATGCTTCAGTGTAGTGCATTAGATATTAGTAACATTTATACAACACTCAACTAAAATATTTTGATAAAGATATGACATGATTTAAACATTAAGTTATATAAAACCCAATGGCTTATACAGTTTGATGCTTCACATCTGCATCAAGTCATCAATCTCAGTACAAATGTTTACATAGACACAAACTTTATGGCTTTCCCATTTTATATCTTTGTGAATTAACAATTCATTAAGCATCAAAACACACACAACCTTGCCATCTTTCTTTGGTTCATGAACTTTAACTTCAAAGCATTCAAGGCATCCTTAGTGAATCCATTGTCTCCATCCATAGAATTTGACCATGATCAAATTAAATAACTCTGGATAAGGCAGACAATAAATCAATTATCTTTACAGCATTATCATTTTTTTAAGACTCTGCCTGGTCAATAACATCTTCCAGTCATCTTTACTCCTTGGTCTTCCCTGCATGTTGTCAGCAAATAGAACATAACAAGCTCTGCTCCAAATCATGGGTACTGATGGGGCTGATCATTTCTTTTTGATACTTTTCACAGAGCAAAATGTGTGCAGGGTCTTTTTTGCTTTAGGGAAACTATTTTGCAAATAGATAGGTAAATTTACGATTTCATGCATTAACAAATGACAGAAAAGTATGCAGAATTTTATAGACAAAACAGGAAAACATCAGTATATTTGGCGTTCAAGTCAGTCTTAAAAAATACGATCTTTAATATGTATTTTATGGCTTTTCAAGTGCATGTATAATTGCTTTTCAATCGTTGACGGACTAACAAAACAAACAACTACCTCACCTGTGAGAAGCGATATGTACCTTTTTGTGGAAACAACGACATCCAACAATTGAACGATTGAAGTGTTGGCATTATAAAAGAAATGCCAAAAAAGAATCGTCACAGAATATGGAACTAACGATATCAATATTCTGTGATATCGTGTTTGTTTTTGAAAAATTCTTTATAATTTACTATAGACACCAGGGGGAGGTCGAGAATATTATTTTTCTGCAAAGCGATCATTTCAGCGGAAATACGTCCGTTGGCTGCCATTTTTTTGGCGACCTCGCCCCAGTAAAGATAGCCGCTCCAGTTATTATAGAACTCAATGGTCATCACAGTCCCTCGCGTGTTCATTTTAATTTTTTTAAATCTTTTGTCCCTTGGTAATGGTAGAGTTCGGATCTTAATCAGAGCGTAAAAATAACGAAATTTTTGGAATGAAAAGGTTCACGGAAAGTGAATCAAAGTGATAAATCGAGAAGCAGGGTGAGGTGAACTTGGTCGATCTGCTTTTACGCTGCGGTTTTCCTTTAAAACATATCAAAGTCTTTAAGGATATTCAATAATTGATATCGAGATGACAACCATTTAGTATTTCAATCACTATCAAAATCGATGAAAGATACAATCCCTCTGTAAAAAGTAAAATGCGAGTTATAGACTCAACATTTTTTATGAACCTGGATATTCCAGTTTCTTTTTTCTTCGGAAAAACAGATCTTTAAATCCATTGAAACGACAAAAAAGATAAACACTGTCTGACACTGTTTGAAAATTTACCTTCCGACGAAAGAAAAATTCATGCTTGAATATTTTCTCGTCATATTTTCTTATTGTATTGCCTTTTGAGCATAAAGTGTAATTTTCAGTTGGCTTTTCCTCGTTACAAGTTGTAAGTTACAACGAACTCACTGTAGTAAAGTTTTAGCTGTAAAAAATAACCTTTTGCGAAGAGTTGGCCTAGTGTGTTGTTTGTCGTGATGTTGTTTATATGTTTATGCTTTTGCAGTTTGTATTCAAATTTATATTGGCCGTGTATGTTTGGCACTCAGGGGAATGAAACTGACGTACAAACCGCGTGAATATTAGACTTTGAAGGACTGGAACTGACGTACAAACCGCGCAAGAGACTAGGACTTTGGCTTCAATTTTATATCTATAAAATGTATTGTAGTTATCATTCCAGATATATATATATATGGAGTTCACTGAATCCGCCATTACCGCCATGTTTTTGACCACGGGGTCCAGGCCCCTTTGCCCCTCCAGGTCTTATAGAGCTCAATGGTTTCTAGTTTGTTATTTGTATTTTCATTTGAGGGAGAAACTTTTCCTTCTTGTTTCAATGTAATAAACCATATTTAATCATTTCTACCTTGCTTGAAGTTTTATCTTATGCCAAAGAAGGCAAGTACCTCCAAAGGTTGAACGCTTCTACCAAGGTATTTATATAAACAACTAATATTTGAAATACCATCGATCAATTTTCTATAAAAGCGATTGTGTTAAGTAGCGTAGTCAGGTCTCAAGTTTAGTCACGCTATGAAAATTTCGGAACTTTATGATCATTTATTTCCTTGGAAACCTTTTGTTTTCATTGAGAGTCTTTCACTGATCATCAGAAAGTTTAATAAAATCAATTGTGATTTTTTAATGTACACCGTGAATGTTTAACGACATCAAAACTCAATGTTCTAAAGCTATTCATCCGACATCACTATTTACTTAATAAAAACTTAAACTGTGTTTGTATTAGCCTGAACAAACGTGCGTATCTGAGCTACATCAATTATATCAATCAAAGATAATTTGCAAATGAATCATGAATACATGTTAGAGAAAAATTTCAAACTCTTTTCTTGAAGTTGTCTGTTTCGCATTACTATTATTTACAAAAGAACTAAAAGATGTTTTTTGTGTTTGTACTGGCTTATGCAAACCTTGAGATTTTGGTGAGAACTCTCTAGCTGGTGCAAACCGTCAACTTTCGGTGTAAAGCTTGCACTGACATTGTCTCAAGTTCTACCAAATGTCTCTTCCATTTGCTTAACCATGTACAAAAATTAAGCATCTTTTATTTCCAAATCCCATCCTATATTCAATCTTTACAATTCTCTCTTTCGAATTTTCTTCGTGGGTGTACAAGAGGTGAGGTGTAACCTTTCCCTTACTAATTATCAATATACCAACAATTAAATTTTGATTTTATCTTCTTGTCATCCATTAATATCCATTCATATTAGCCATTAATGTTCATTTGTGTACTTTATTGCAGACGCACAGATGGTTGTTGATATATATTTAAATTACGACTGTGAATTGGCTTTGTCGAATATCTTTCAAAGATTGATCAATGATTTGTCTAAAGTTGTCAAGGACGTCAAGGCATTGAATTAGGAGCGACACCAGTAAGTTGATGAATATGTTTCATAATGTTTACTTCTCTACATTCTCTTGTTCATATGCATGCTACTCGAAAAGGACTGGAACATAGTCTATTATTATGAAAAGGACTGGGACATAGTATATCAACATGAAAAAACTGGAACATAGTCTATTAACATGAAAAGGACTAGAACATGTCTCTAATATTTTGTGCTGACAATGTTGATTAAAATACATTTTTTATCACGTTTTTATATGAATAGTATGAATGTCGTCTTATTTTTATATGATTTTTCCAGGTTCAAGAACGCAGTATTCGTATCAAAGGTCTGGAATGTCTCGTTTCTATTCTTAAATGTATGGTAGAATGGAGCAGGGATCTTTACTTTAAACCTGATTCTCAGGTGGACGATAATTTTGGTGAGTTTTAACATCTTTATGAAATTAAAGAAACTCGCATGTAGCGAATATAAACTTAATATTGTTATACATTTCGATAAGTTATCGCTTTATGATCCATTGTACCCCTCTTTTGATATTGGCTACACTGACGATTTTTGTCTCCATCAAGATTCCATCTTTCTATACTCTGTATCCCCTATTTATCGAAGGTACTCCATTATTTTCTTATACACACGTTAATGTTCTTAATCGTAACTAGTTGTTCGACAATTGTAGTTAACCTCTCAGGATCTAAGTTATCCCTTAGTTATCTTTTTTACCCTTGCTGGTCTCGCGGTGCATCAAGGCTATATCTTAATGTTTGTAGTTACTCATTATTGAACCATGCTACCGTCAATGTTCTAGTCTTTCTCTCAATAATCTATACTATCTTCCAGATCATCTAGGCTATCTGTTAATGATCTATGCTAACCTCTTAATGATCCACGCGATCCCTTATTGATCTCCAAATCATCATAGTTATTCCTCAATACTTCTGTTTAATCTCTTCCATATAAATTTCCTGACAGATCTGGTTGATGATGCACCAACAATTTCTTGAAAAGGAAGCACCGAGGAGAATGAAAACGGAGGGGAACCCGGTGATTTACAATCTCAAAAAACGGCGGGTAGTCAGTCGTCTCTTAATAGTACAAAAGCCATCAATAATGCTGATAAATTTGAGAGTCTTAAACAGAAGAAGGAGACGAAAGAAAAGGGAATTCAATTGTAAGTTTGGTCAACAATTTTGCTTATCTTTTGTACTTTATTCAATTTTACGATTTACTTTAAGATTAAACAAGAATCCATCAAAAGGTATAAAATTTCTTCAATCTGAAGGTCTCATTGGTGAGACAGCAACTAAAGTTGCTCAATTCTTACACACAGATGATACACTAGACAAGGTGATGATCATTTTAGACCATCTATATCCCTTGCAATCCTTTTGTTTATGATACACTAGACAAGGTGATGATCATTGTACTCCATTTATATCCCTTGCAATCGTTTAGTTTATGATACACTAGACAAAATGATGATCATTTTAGACCATCTATATCCCTTGCAATCCTTATGTTTCATTTCACATGATGTTGTCTTCTTTCACTAAAGTTTTCATTTTGTCACATTTTCACGCTATCTTTGAGGAATTTGTAGAAACATTAAATGTTGCTTTAGATTTTGACCCAGTGTTGCGTTATATGGTTTTAGACTATGATTGGTGAGCTGATTGGTGATCCAGGACAGTAAGTATGTTTTTTCACATCTCTCTCGCGTGACAAACACGTGAAAATCGCGTTAAGACGTTTGATTCTCATCTTAAGTATTTATTTCAACATAAATTGAGTCAAGAAAAGTTGATTATGTTAATTTGCCATGAAGCCCATGGATGGTTTGCTCATGATACATGAAATAGTAAATCAGAAAATTTAATCGTAAAATCAAGAATGTTTAATTATGTTTAAGGTTGCATTAAACTCCATGTAAAAGGACAAAAGCTGTTTGAAACTAAGCATTATCTTCAAATCTCTTGGTTATTTTGTCCATAAAAAGCAAAACAATCTTTTTATATGTTCAAAATTTCTCCATCCAGTGAATAATATTGACAGAATTCAGTAAGATTTGCTACTGTTCAAAATAAGCAAACAATAATAGACTTAGATCTATTATTCGTCATGTCCTCAACTGTTCTTCATAACCTCAACTGTTCCTCGTGTCTTCCTATACTTCTTAGATATGAACGGGAGATAATGTACGCCTATATAGATCAGTTGGATTTCACTGGTACCAATCTTGTGCAAGCTCTGCGATTACTTCCGGCTTACATAACTTCCGGCTTCCCGGTGAAGCGCAAAAGATCGATCGACTCATGGAGAAGTTTGCGAGTAGGTTCTGTGAAACGAACCCAAAGTAAGGACATGATTTGTGTCTTGTTATCTGTTGTTTTACATCTCGCATTGCATGCTGGTTAGTGAAACTTACGTAATGACTTTTGTCTATGAACCATGTGTTAATTTTTTTTTCATTTAACATCAACAATAATTTAAGACTATTTTTTGACGATTTTTGTTTTTTTTAAGTATTTTCACATCGAACTTTTATCATTCGAGTTTTGAGGACTGCAATCTGCTGTTAGATAGATGTAAAGTGAGTTGTTTGAACTGGGAGTATTGTTACATGTTTATAGATGTAGATCATCCAGGATTGTAGAGTCCTGAGAAGGACTGTTGTTGTTGATGTTGACTGACGTTTCTACAACCTTACTCATGTACAAACATGTCTTGATATAGCTAGGTTAGACTGTCTATGATAAACTTTTATTTTATATTTTTCATTTATATTTTAGTGACGATGTGTTTGCTTGTGCAGACGCTGCCTACGTTCTGGCTTATTCTATCATCATGTTGACTACTGATCTACATAGTTCACAGGTTACACAGACTTACTTTATTTGCAATGGTTTTCTATAAAAGTGACTTTATGTCTAAGATCAAGTGACTCCATTGTGGTCACGCGAGATTTTCATGGCGTTGATATGGAACCTTCATTACTATCACGTGACAAACTAGCCTTTAGTGGGGACATCGTAATCATGTGAAATTTTGTTTTAGGTTAAACGGAAAATATTGAAAGAACAGTACATTCAAATAAATCGTGGTATAAATGACAGTAAAGATCTTCCATCTGAATATCTTGAAGCAATTTATGATGATATTGCACAGAATGAAATCAAGATGAAACATACACCAAAAGTGAACAGTAGATACGATGCTACACGTATGTATTGGAACATTAATACGAGAATCAAGGCTTAACTGAAAAAATTGTACAGATGCTAGGTAAAGGTGTTGACTGCGAAGTGTAGAGTCCTAGTTCTGAGATGAAGGTGAAGGTCTTGAGATGGAGGTGTTGGTCTTGAGATGGGTGTAGGAAAGGGGCTTATAATGGATATTGTGATGTTCGGTGTTGGTCTTAAGAGAGCTCCAATGCATTTTCATGAAAGTAAAGAGATTTTTATTGTGCTTCCACTTTACAGATTTGCAAAGTGAGAAACATCGTCGTATATTGTATTCTATGGAAATGTGGGAGATGGCGGAAAACGCCAAAACACAAATGGATGACGTGAGTCATATTCAGGCGAATTTTGTCACGGCGACACAGAATGGTCACGTGAAGACAATGTTCAAGGTAGGGGGTGGAGTCTGGAGGATAATGTATGTGGTGTATGTAAGGATTGATTAACGAAGCGTTAATTGTGATGTCAACTTATATGGACAGTGCCAAGTACGGGTGGCGTAGATTTCAAAACATGATGACATTCATCTTAATCTTGTTAAAGAAAAGACTTAGATTTTATGTAATGAATGTTTGCGATGACGAAGAGTAAATCTGTTTTATAATCTAATATTTTAGCTGACCAATGAATGATTTGACTGGATTTTCTATTGAGATAATCCACTACTTAAGCTAAATCTGCTTCTTACAACCGGCCCCAGTCCCCATTGTTGACCATTTTGTTTTGTGTGTTTAAGGTTGCATGGAGTCCGTTTCTTGCCGCGTTCAACGTCAATCTACAAGGCAACGACAATCCTTCTGTTGCTTCATTTTGTCTTGATGGAATCCGCTGTGCAATACGAATATCTTGCATATTCAGCATGCCTGTAAGTTGATAAACACCCAACATTCTGTTCATTTTTGTATATTTGGGTATGAAATAGCGACATTAACGCCTGTGCATACCTTTTCATCCCCTGGTGACCCTTTTCCGGACATAAATATTTATTCAAAAATATGTTGAAAGTTGAATTGTTGAAATTTATGAATATATTTACGTAGTTACATACACGTCGTGTTCTTTGCGTGTTATATGTTCAAGGTTTAGATGATACTCATATGTATACAATAAAAACAGAAGTTTGTTACCTTTGAATTAATTGTCTGTTTGTGTACATATATGGATATATCAGGATGCACGTGAATGTGAAATAATCTTTTCTTAAAAGTTTTTCAATGATTACAGTTAGTTACAATGATGTTAGGGAATATGAATGGAGATTCTTTACCATTAAGTTCATTTTTCGATACTCCTAATAACTCTTTTCACATTGTAGTTGGAAAGAGATGCTTTTGTACAAGCGCTATCCAGGTTCATTTTACTTACTGCGACCAGTGGCACACATATTCATGAAATGAAAGCGAAGAACAACGAGACGATCAAGATACTTTTACCATCGCTCAAACGGATTGTACTTACATCAGGAAGTTTTGGCTCGAGGTAGAGAGAATCATCTTGCTATATATTATGGCTGGTGTCTACGACTGAAAATTTGATCGATTGTTTTTTTCATCAAAGGAAAAAGTCTAGGTCTTATCTGTAGTGGTAACTTCACGATATTGCTACAGTCTTTACTTTTCATTTTTCTAAGTGATTTGTTGACCGTATTTCATACCCTTCACTCACAGCATTCACCGCAAGCAACAAGACATTTTATGATATAACCTCAGGTTGCTTATAACATTGTTGTGACGCTTATAGTGTGTTGTATCATAACATTATTGACTGACGTTTTGACATCATTAGCGGTAGTCATCTTCAGGCTCAAGTGAACCAGAGAACCTTGAACATAAACATGAAAATAAAATTTTGAAGAACTCCTGCACTGTCCATACGTTATGTTTTCTCAGCAGAATATCTTCATCTCAACTTCTTCATTTTGTTTTATTTCGTTTAGAGTTTTCACGGGATCAGTGAAACTGGATGGTGATGCTATCGGTAGGTTTGCATGTATACATTAAACTGCATCTTACATAATATTTTTGTACATCTAACTTGACCATAATTCACTGACCATCCTTTATCCCAAGTATCCAAATCTCCAATACTCGAAATCCCAAGTACCCAAATTTCTAGTACCCAAATCCCCTGTTCCCAAATACTAAATCCCCAGTGTCCCAAATATCCACTATCTAAATCCCCAGTATCCAAATCCCCAGTTCTCAAATCCCAAGTATGGTTATCTCTTGTACCCAAATCTCAAATAGTTTTCGTTTTTGTCCTAAGTCGATTTCGTGGAAGGCTTACGTCAAGTCTCGGAAGTTGAGCTTTCCAATCCTACAATGATAAGTATGTTTAGTCTGCAGAAGATCGTAGAGATTGTATATTACAATATGGGTCGTATTCGGCTGCAATGGTCACGAATATGGACTGTGTTGGGAGATCATTTTAACAAGGTTAGCGATGATTAACGACTAAGATTGTATCTTGATATTATGGATAATAACATCACGTTTTTATGATGTACTCTGGTATAGTAACAAGATAATCATTGTCTTCAATCTTCTACCAACTAAACTACAAGATCAACTGTGAACTATGATGATATTTTAAAACACAGTTGTAGTTTCTTTCATATGTCACGTATAAAAACAAGATAATCAATGCCTTCATCTCCAATGTTCTACCAACTATGGTACTTCTCCATCTTAGATAATTTATGTGCCATTTTAGTGTTGTTGTAACCCTAATGAAGAAGTTGCGTTCTTCTGTGTCGACTCTTTGCGACAATTATCTATGAATTTCTTGGAAAAAGGCGAATTGCCAAATTTCCGACTTCAAAAGGATTTTCTCCGACCCTTTGAATACATAGTGAAGAAAAACAGGTAAATTTATGCAAGAGTCAATTCTATCAGAAAATGTAAAGTTTCTTGCAGCTTGAAAATCTTTCTTTCAAATAAACAAAATTTGTGGCAGACTTTGCAGATTCTTTTCCAAGTTGAAATTTTACGAATAATTTTACAAAGGAATTCTTTCAATCAATCGCTCTGTTTTGTCTAAAATGAGACATCAGCTGTGAATGTTTTGAAATTTGGGATGTTTCTTGATAGAAATCAGAATGGATGACAACAACTTGTAATCACGCTCTATATGCTATCATCGATGTTTTTACTCAGGTATTTGATATTCTTGCTGAAATTCTTCTTGATGATATGTATGGCCATCTAGAGTGGTGTGTCAAACAAGGTAAGCTTGAGATTACGCTACGTGTTTGTGCTTGGCATTTGCCTTGGTGATTTGTTCGTTGTGTCAGAGTTTGTGATTGGTTTGAAGTATGAGAGTTTGTGATTGGTTTGAGGTACATTAGTATACAAGAAGTATCAGAGTTTCTTACAGGCTCCACTGTAAGTGGAGCTTTAGAACTATACTTTTTCGAGGTAGGAAAACCACACATATTACTAAACAACTTTTTCACAAAACATTTTCTTGTGTAGGAGACTTTACTGGACATTTAAGAGAAAACGAAAGTCGTTCGAATGATGGCAATGTCATTAATGCGTTAAAAAATTTCAAATTTCAAAACTCGCATACAGAAATAACACAGCGATGTTTTCACGTTACTGTAACAACATTTCATATAGCCAAGATAAATTCCAGTGGCTCATTCTCAGATATTTTTACATTTCAAGAAATGTAAAAACACCATGTCTTGCTTTGCTCGTTCATTCAATACATGTCTTTAGATAACGAGCATTTAGCGAGGTCTGGTACCAATTGTTTGGAAAATCTCGTCATATCCAATGGCAACACGTTCTCGGAAGACGTCTGGGAAAAAACATGTCAATGTGTAAAGACGATATTTGAATCAACCGTACCTCACGAACTATTGAAATGGAAACCCGCTGACCAACAAGTAATGAGTCTACCCACACCTGATGTCACTCCTGCGTCATCACCACTCAAGGTAAGTTACACTTAGGGCCTGATTATATGGAGGCGAGTTTGCCCGGATAGCGAGCTAGCCCGATGATTTCAAGTGATTGAAAAGAGCCAAAACTTCAAGGTTAAAAATTACAACTGTTTGCGAAGCGCCACACTTCATTCCGGTTGTAATTCTCAAATTATGACAAAATGGTTGTTTTAATTTTAAATGTTTTGCGTAGTTATTAAATCAAAATATTGTGAAATTGCTTGAGAAAATTTATCTGATGATAAGTATTGAATTGTTTCCATTTGCCAAAATCATTTAACGCTTGGCTGAATCCCGGCTACCGGGATCTAGTAATCGGCCCCTTAGTAAATTTTATGAAGTTTTAAAGCCCGACACCCTAAAATTATAGACAAACTTTTATAACTATTCTGTTTGTTTTATGTATTTATTACCCTTAAAATTGACGTATATTTGTAGATAATGTCACCTGTCGACCTGGAGGATGATATCGTGCCCAAATATCCGGAAGGTAAATAAAAAGTTTTTGAATTCTTTTAAAGGAAAATTTTTGTTTCAATTGTCTCCATAATTATAAGATTGGAAAATATTTCATGGTAAGCTAAAGCTCGCATTTTAAAAAAGCTCATTTGAACCAAAAGCTCATATGAAGCAAAAGTTTGCATATTGCAATATAGCTCGTGTGAATCTTTAACTCGTATGGACCAACAGCTTGCATTCTTGGAGTAACAAGTGAAAATTGTTCCGTATTATTTTTCAGACGAGGACGAACAAATGCCTCAAGAAACAGTTGAAGAAACCAAGGAACAAGACAGCATTAGTCTACATAGTACGCCTAGTTTACGATTTGAACCTGTCAAAGAACACGAACCAGGTAACTATGTGTTAGAAATCAATTGAGATTAATAATTTGTTGTCACAGCCTGCTGCCATTTACGTGTTTAATTTACTTTGGTTTGTTGGAAAGGCGTAGGAAAAACTTATAATTGATATATGCGTTTGAAAATCTTCTAATAAGATAAATTAACCCCTTTGTTTGGCATATTTTTACCGACAAATGAAAAAAATCGTCTGAGCGTGAATACGGAAATGTTCAACCAACACCCGAGTGACATTTTTAAATTTTTTCATGTATGTACTTTAACGTCGTAAAATCATCTCATTATTTTAGTTGTGCAGACAGAGAAGAGGCTGTTCAATTCATTGATCATTAAGTGTGTCGTTCAATTGGAACTTATCCAAATGATCGACAATATTGTCTTTTTCCCAAGCACCAGCAAGCGAGAAGATGAATATGCTATGGCTGAATTACAGGTCAGTTGTAATTACGGTCATTGTAGGTAATACTGAGATAAATCGCTTTGTCGTAATGTTGTTATGCCAGAGTTCCCCTTGGTGGCATAACAAAGTTCTTAGCTGAAGCACAGAATATCTAATATACAGAAAAGACACTTGACATCTTTAGTTGTTAGGAATAAATTTAATCAAGGAAAAAGTTTGTCAAACATAATGTGCCAGGATTGTTACCATTGCACTTGACTGTATACAAGTAAGTTGTTTTTGTTTGATGTGTTAGGACACTTGGAGTCTTTAGTTGTAAGAAATAGATTTAATCTCGAAACATTGTCATTTCGTTGTCTCTAAACCATTACAATTGGATAGCGCAAAATAAGGTTGCTAAGGAACATTTTTTGTTACTTTCCTCCTAAATTCCTCCCAGAATAATCTAGAGGATCCATACTTCAAAAAATTTGTCATTATTGCTATCCTTATCTGTCCACAGTACTTACTCATATCCAATCCTCCAAGTTCCCATGTGTCTTTTCACCAAAATCCTTTATCCCTCCATATGTCTATGTAGGTCATGTATTCATCTTATATAAAGTTCTATATTTCATATTCTTTGTTCTTAGAAACTCATTGCTTATGGTCATATTGTTGGGAATACACCAGACTCTATTGAACCAGAGAGGCGTTTAATTGACAGAATTATCGAGACTATTTGCAGTCGCTTTACTGTTATAAATACTGTTGTGAACGTTCAAATACAAATTATAAAATGTTTATAAAAGTAATCTCAAACTGTTATAGTATGTAATGAGGGAAATGATATATCCTTGACGAATTTAACGAGGGTAACGTCATATGTTTTTTACTATTTTAGTCTAATTTTTTATTATTTTTAATATTACGTCACCTACACCAGATATAACATAGAGTTCACAAAAAATATTCTCGTACTATATTGAACTTGCAGGAACGATGTCTCTTTCAAGGGAAAGAGCTACTTGTTATATAAATATAAGAAAAAATATGCTAGGAAGACAATTTGATCTTTTATAAAAACGGGACATTAATTTAATTATCAAATTTTCTGTTTTATGAAGTTATTATAAATTACTTACAAAAATCATCACAGAAAAGAGTATCCAACCGTGTATCAAAACCGTATGAGGTACATACCCATATTTTTCAAGGTATTTTAATGAAGTTAATCATTTATTGAATCTAAAAGTTTTGTAAAAATTTTCGTAGATTCTTTACAATACAACAATAAGAAATTGAAGGTCTGTTATGCCGATCGGTGCTTAGTACCTATTACATCAATACATCTCTTGATCTTTGACCCTGGAATTTCGGAAAAATAGTTTGGTCATTTCCATTTGGACAATTTTTGGTTTTTATTCTCTTCAAATTTTTTTAAAATTTATACTGGAGCCTGTTGCACAAAGCCTGGATAGCGTTATCCATTGGATAGTAGTTTTTTAAATTTGTGAATGTGCATGGTTATATTTTGTTTATGATGATGAAACTTTGTAATTCTAGAACCAATATTGTATTTCATTTATTGTTCAGTTCGAATCTTTGATTTTTCTCTTTTAAGATATTTTTGAAGCGCTCAAAACCGTTGCTACTCAGTTCAATGGATAGCGTTATTCGACCTTCGTGTAACTGATCTCTTCTTTGGTAATTTATTGGTAAAGTCTCTGTAAAAATATATATCTGGTGAGAACCATATATGGACAATGAACATTATTATTGTCTACTCTTCAGCTGTATCCAGTTACAAGTGCGGAAGTGAATCACAATGATCTCGTGATGAGCCCATCCTTTACATTTCAATGATGTGTACATTACAATACGAAGAAAGGGAAAATCGAAGAAATATTTCAATATAAAACTGTGACTCTACGATGTAGAACGAAAAAATAAGTGTGGGAATGACGAAATAGTCGCTTTGATCATATTTGTGAGTAAAATTGTGTAAAACATTGATTTTAAAGCCGTATTTAACTACTCGTTGTATTGTAAGGTTTGACTAAATGGCAGAATACTCGTCCACTTGGATATATTGACTGTGTATCGACATTTTCAGTAGATACACAGATGATTTTATACCGTATGTAAGATGATTTTAAATTCTGAGAAAAGAAAAATCAACGTGAAACGAAACTATAAGATAAATAGTGCTACATCTATTGGACAATACGATAATATACATTTATGCTTAGTATATCAAATTGCGTTTCATCATATAAACACAAATGATCTGTTTACCTATCAAAACGACTATATTTTATTATTTAAATCAACCACGAACGATTTGCATCAATTATACATTACCACATTGATAGGTAATTATAGATTTATAGTGCCATTGTCGCACAACCTAAGCGTTCTGTTGTGCGGGATGCTAAATCACGATTCTTTTGACGACAAACGTTGGTTCATTACCACGAGTATTAAAATCAAAAAATGCTTATCCAATTCGTCTCTTCAAGACTTCAACTCAATGCGTTACAATGCATTAATCAAATGCGTCGATAAAATGCGACAATCAAAAAGGCGTATTGAAACAACCAGAAACAGCGTTTGCAGCCTCTATATATACTAAACATTCAACAATATAAAATTACAAAGTTTCCTCTTTGCCACGATTGAAAAGAAGGTCTTCCTCAGTAACTCAATGCTTTGAACTTCCCATGACAAATGCATGTGCGTAATTTAACGTAAATAGTTCACATTTTACCATGCTCTTACTTCTTTAGTAATGTTCATGCTTACAGAAAGAGAAAGATACTTCACTTGTTTTGCATATTTATGAACATTTCTTCCGTATACTATTTTATTCTGATAAGTTTTACATCGTCCATATTATTATTGATAAATTGATAAAATTTACGACAAACCAGGTAACGTGGCCAGAAAAACTGCCTGTTGCTCATTTCTTTTGCTGTTTTTTAGTTTTTCCAATTTTTATGAGCACAAAATGGTTAAAGCCACAAAGAATTCAACATAATTTATGTATTTTTTTAATGATCCTTTTATTCGTTTGAAAATGACTGACTCAAGTAGTACCAACTATTGTCTGACTATAGCTGCTGATCTTTGGTTTGAAACTCAACCTTTGACAAAAAATGGCCATTTGGATCGATATTTGGATACATTTTGGCCTATTTTCTATTCTAATAACTTTTCAGAATCAAATTGGTAATTTATTATAAAAGTCTATGTAAAAAACATAAATCTGGTGAGAACCATATGTGGACAATGAACATGATCGTTAACTACTTTTCAGCTGTATCCAGTTACAAGGAAGGGAATAAGAATCATCTCGTGATGAGCTCATCCTTTACATTTGAATACACACGTCTACACTACAATACAACGAAAGACAAAAATGAAGAAATATTTCATTATAAAACTGTGAATTTACGTTGTGGAACGAAGGAATGAATGTTGAAATGTAGAAATAGTCGTTTTGGTCATATTTGGTGAGTAAAATTTTACAAAACATAGATTTTAAAACATTATTGTTTAGCTACTCGTTATATTGTATCACAGATTTTACTAACGTTTTATATTTGAGCTTTGATGTAAGTTTTTCAGTTGGCCGTTGATTTGTTTCATTTTAAAGTTTTGTAACTTATTTTTGTACCATTATTTTTCTTGTTTTTAGTTTGAAGTTCAAACAAATGCTTCATAATTAAAACCAAACATTCTCCATTAAAAGTAAGTCAGAGTATTCACAACAATATATTCTAAATAAATTTCTTGTTTGAAAATGGCTTCACCACCTGATAAACTGAAGATTGAGGCGAATGGATCTCGTTTAAGTAAACTTTTGATAAATAAAGGAACCCAAGCTTTGAAAACAACATTGCAATTTAGTTTTAACTTTCGATCATCAAGTTTGATCAAAGAACTTAAAGATCTTTCAACAATGAACAAATTGACTTTATTAAAAAACAAAAGTGTCATCAGTAAAGAGCAATGGGAGCTTCTTTACCCATCAAAAGGCTCATCACCTGACATTGACAACTTTGACATCTCATTATTGACTGTCTTATTGCGAAATATATGTAGACTAGCACCGCCAAATGGTGGATGGGATAATCCTTCACCTTCAGATACTTCAATTTCAGCAAATATTGCAAGAATAAAGTTGTATCGAAACAAAGTGTACGGTCACATAACCACAACTAGTGTAAACGACAGTGAGTTTGAGCATTTGTGGCAGGAAATTTCAAAAGCATTGGTTGGTCTGGGTATTCAACAAACTGAAATAGATGAAGCAAAGAAAGCTCCCCTCAGTCCTGATGAAGCAAACCATATTGAATTATTGAAAAACTGGTATGAAAAAGAAAAGCAGTTAATCGATGTCGCTGAAGAAACTAAAGAGGTTGTAACAGAATTAAAAAAAGATTTTGAAGTTATGAAAAATAAAGTTAAAGAAATTAAAGAAAACATGGCAACAAAAGCTGATGTAGAAATGCTAGAGGACAAAATATGCTCAGATCTTCAGAAGCTTAGAAAGTGCAATTTTAATGGTCTTATAAAAGATCTTAACAAGAAATACCTTGAAGGCACTAGACAATGGTTATTTGAAAAACTTGACACTTGGTTTACCGACAAAAACGAAGATGTTTCTAATGTCATGATTTTGATTGCCGGTCCTGGCGTTGGTAAAAGTGTGTTTGCTGCTGAGGTGTGTCGACGATATTCTGAAAAGAAGAAACTTGCTGCTTCTCATTTCTGCAGATATAATAGATCAGATTATAGAAATCCTCGAGTGTTGATAGAATCATTGGCTATTAGCATGTGTGATACAATATCAAATTTTAAAAGTAAACTGAATGAAGAATTACAGAGAAACAATTCCAAAGAATCGATCACCGATAAATTCCTTGTTTTATTAAATAATCCATTGCATTCATTGGAAGATCATAAGCCAATGCTTTTGGTTATTGATGCCTTAGATGAAAGCCAAGTTGATGGCAAAAGTGAATTGTTAGAATTAATTGCAGAAGAGTTTGACAGACTGCCTAAATGGATTAAAATCTTCATCACCAGTCGTCCAGAACTTCCTGTTCAAAAGGAGTTGAAAGACATGAATCCCGTGGAAATTACAATTCGTCCTCGTGATGAAAACAACTTAAAAGACTTGCACAAGTATTTGAGAATTCAGTTAAATAATCAGGTACAAGAAGATCGCTACGTTCTTCAGTTTTTAGTTGAAAAATGCGAGGGATCATTTCTTTACGCTTACCACGCACAACTGAGCTTGAATAAAGAAAATATTGAGCTTACTTACCAAAACATTAGACAATTGGTCCCTGGTGGGTTAAGCAGTGTTTACACAAAGCAATTCAAAAGAGTAAAAGAATTGTTAACGAAGGAAAGTACCAGAAATTCTGTTATCTCAGAAACTACTTTCATGCAATTTCTTGAATTGTTGGCTGCCTGTCGGGAGTCTTTACCATTAACTTTATTGCTTGGCTATTTAGGTTTTTCTGGTGACATCAAGTTTGAAGTCCGCAGTAAAATCATTGAACCGTTATCTCAAATTTTGCCAGTTTACAATGATTGTTTAACCGTGTATCACAAATCTCTAATTGATTGGTTGAAATCAGATGGTTATGAAGAGCATGAGTTTACAGTTGATCCAAAAAATGGTCATAAGTTTTTATGGCATGCTTGTGAGGAAGTGTTTGAACACATCAAGTCGATGAACATTTTTGAAGATCAGATGAACACTACTATGATTGAATATGCATTGGAGAATGGAATTTATCATTTGTCAGAATGTGGCGAAAATGTTGACTTTATCTGTGCAGTAGATGTCAAAGTGACATTTTCGAGGTTAATGCGTGTGAAAGGCATTAACGTGCGGTTAATAACCATTGGTTTTGAATTATCTGAAATCATTAAGGAACGATTTACTTTCTTAAAAAAAAATGTACTTGAGAAACTACTATTCCATTTGAGCATGCTCGAAGTTTTCCAATATTTTAATTTTACTTATCAAAGTTGTTTTCAATTACATGAAAGCATAAGTTATCTTCAATTTATTGCAAACAGCATTCATGGCAATAACGAAAAAAGATTATTGGCAAGGAATTTATTGAAACAAGGAAATTTTGTTTGGTTTGAGGATTTAGACTCAACATATTTAACAAACCATCATCATTTGACTGTCTCCATGCGTGCTAACGTTACATCTCTTTGTGTGTCGTCCAATGAAGAACTTCTTGCTGCAGGATATGAAAATGGTCAAATATCTATTTATGAGCTTCCTGAATTCGAGCAACGATACACTCTAGGCACTGCAATCGATGTTTCAAGGTTGGATAAGTGGAATGATGTAGAAAAATGTATGTTACTGTATGACAACTATAATTATCCAACATTAGAGAAATTTGGTTTTGTACGTGGAAACATCTGTTGTTGCTCCTTTTCACCTACCGGAAATAGACTGGTAACCAGTGATGGATCTACTGAGGTAAAGTTGTGGGACGTTAACAATGGAAGTTTGTTATTATGTTTACAGTCACATGATGTCGTTAATCATTGCTCTTTCTCAGATTCTGGTTTGTTTATTACAGCAAGATATGTTGAATGGTATTCTAAAGATGTGTTCACAGCATGGAATTCATTAACTTTGCAAAGAATCGATCGACGCTGCGTTGTTGATTACCAAGAACTACAATGCACCGATAAATATTCAGAGTTCTGTGTTGCAGAATTCGACGAGACTTCGGATGTTTTTCAATTCCCAAAGTCAATCAATATAAGTAAAAAGTATTGTCCACTACCTGCACATATAATGACAAGACACCATTATCGTGATTGTATTTTTTATCATACAAGCCAGAATGGAAAGCTTTCTGAAATCACTCAGTTGACAAAATACAAGGAGAAATGGAGAAATGGAGTTTCAAATCAAGGAGAAATGGAGTTTTGTTTACCAGATGTTAGGTGTCCATGTGTTCTTAGGACTCTTGACAAAGTCCATCGAATCTCGTTAAAGGAATTTTACGTTGTACCGTTTTTTTCCATGCTTAAAATTTTCAAAACTGATCATCTTTGGAGACCTTCATTTATCTTTGAGGAATTTAGAATTAAATGTTGTTGTTTTTCACCGGATGGATCTTTTTTTGCTGCTTTCGCTGTTGGTGACCACGTCAACATTCATATTTGGAGCATTGAACGTTGCACTATTATTCAAACTGTACCAATGCAACTGAAGAATGCATTAGGATGTTGGTGGTCAGATGGTTTACTGTGGATATGGGATGGTTCTGATCATCTCATGAAGATATCAACTTCGTCTGAAAATTTTGTAGATTCTACTAAAGCAAAGCATGTTAACATTGGATTTAAACCTAAGGAAATCTTAACATTTGGTGATGTCTTAGTTTGTAAAGTCCTTATGCATTTTTGGCCATATAAAGACTTTGTTCAAGTTGTTAGAATTACTAAGGGTGAGATACAATACAACGAAAGACTTCCTGTTGATAGTTCAAAATTTAAAGCAGCAGCTGTATCACCTGATAATTCTGTTATTTTAACTGTAAACAAAACAGAATACACATTATTGAATTGGGGAAATACCAACAATGAACTTTACTTGAAACCTTGGCATACTGCAGAAATACCCAAATTAGCTGTCATTGAAAAATTTGTTCGAGAACAGATAACTGTAAATGATCTAGAGTTCAACTGCTGTATAAGTGATAGTAAACAAGCGGTCATGGCATTTTGCGAAGGCATCAAAAGTAAGGGCATTTATGTAATTAATGTTCACGAGAATGGTGATGTGAATGCCATTTTGCATGATGTCAGTAAATATTTATGGGACTCCAACCTAATCGTACACAAATCTTATTGCATTGCAGTGTTTAATCATTCATTGGTTGCTGTAGATTTAAAGAGTGCTAAAGTATGCACTAAATTTCACGGACGTTATTTTGAGTCTATTATAACTATGCATTCGAATACAGGAACTTTAGCTATTGTTGAGAGTTTAGATTGCACAATTCAATTTTTAAAACTTAATGTTCCTGAATAAATACATCAACTCAAACTTTAATAGTAAATTCAAAAAGCTGTTGAGAAAATTGCACATAGATGTTGAAGGTCGTAAGGATGATTGCTTGTTTCCACCTGCTATAGTTTTCTACAGAAGAAGTATACTTATTCTACCAAATAGTACCTAAATTTATTGGTACTATTTCTTGGAATGTCTTACCTCCTGCTATTAAAGAATGTAAATATTATCTATGTTTTGCAATAATCTGAAACGATGTATAATTGCTTTTTATAACACAAATGACTTGTATTTAAAAAGAACGCTTCTATACTAATTGATCATGAATATTTGTTTATTCCTTTCTAAGATTCTACTTGTAATCTTCATAAATGAATTGTCATATACAAAAAATTGAATTTTTTTCATTTTTAAAGATAGTTGTAAGAAACTATCAGTATTTGAAAGACTTTAATGAAGAGAATTAACTAATGGATAAAAAAATTAGAAAATCACTAATTACACTAATTATCCAACATGGCGGCCACTAATTAGCCAATAAATTAACTTCGCTGCGAACATGATATCTTGGGAACCAATGATCCAAATTCAATGAGTAATGTTTTTTTTTAAAGCTTAGAACATAATCTAGTGCTTGACACTTTTCAATTTTTTACTAATTCTTTATAAACAAAAATATATTCCAAAATTTGATTTACTTCAGTAATTTTGCATTTTTGGTACACATTTTATGACATAACGAGTAAATATTTCATCAATGCAAAATTTCAAAATTTGAAAAATGTCAAGCATTAGATAATATTACTAGCCTTCAACATACAAAATTTCAGTCATCTCTGACAAATAACAAAGATATTATGATGTCACAAAGTTCTTACTACGTGCTAAAAACACCTAAAATGAGAAAACAGCATTTAAAGTTTACGTAACCTATATTATACCTCTGGAAGCCCTAAAAATTGCCAGCTTCATACATAAGTAACTCCTTGCTTATGTTTAGCATTGTCAATATAATTCTTTCTAATGTTTCTTAATGTTTTTCTTTGCTTCTTCACCTTCTCTGAGCTCTTCTTTGCCGACAACCTTATCCGATGATGATCACATTCTTGAGCCCCTTTACCTTGAAACATTCCAGGAGTTGTGTCCAGTTCACTTAATATCTTTAACAAATTTATGTCCTCATCATTAAATTTAATTATAGCCAAGTATGTAGCAAGAGCAACTGTCTCTTGTTCAACATATGTGGTCTTCGGACATCTTTCCCATATCACGGCCTCTCTTGCCATGTACCATCCAAAGATATTCCACATTCTGGTGCTCCATTCTCCTCTTTAACATGCATAGCATTGCTGAGCATGTTGTCATTGGCCAATTGTTGAACAACTGGTAATAGCTTTCCATTTTGGATCACTTTAAAACTTCGGCAAGTTGGTGGTGGAGCCATATTCATGACCTTGCTGAATGTGACCATTGCAGCTTTCCCTCAACCCATTTCTCGAAATGCTAGGACTACTTGGACATTAACTTCGTGTGAACAGCCTTGCTTTTTAAATGTGTTGAAACTATACTTCCACTCACATTCTTTATTCTTACATTGAAGAACAATATAATGTGCATAGCTTTCCCTTTTCCTCAAGTCAACATGGGATTCCACACTGCTTTCGCAATCAGGGCATTTTAAAATTTCATGAAAAACAGCGAAGACAAGTCCATAAACACGGTGCCTTCTTTTGCAATGTGTAGATTATTAAAAGCTTCGCCAATGCTCCTCGTTTGATGACTTATTTTCTTTCCAGAAGGTCCAGGATTTGCGTCATTGTTTCCGCCATATTTTGACTTCTTTGCCATTTTCGATGGCGGAGTTTTAACAGCTTTTCTCTTTCTATTTCGACTATTCCTCATTATTTTTCACTCTGATTATTAACGTAATAACAAAAGGAAAGGTCCGAAATACTAACAAAAAGACTTTTCTCCTTAGAGATACAAAATTATAATGTTTTTTGAAGAGCAACTTTTCGAACAATGCGAGCACGCATCTTTGATTTGAAATTCTAAGAGTTACCATGGTGCCAAATTGCAACCAATCACGATGTAACTTAACGAGAAGGCTTTGAATAACATCCACCAAAAGTAGAAACAAAAAATTCGCTTTAGAAGGGGAGTTTTTAGGGTGAAATTTGGGTAAAAATCCGTTGCTAAGGCGTTGCTATGAAACAAAAACTATAAGAAGACAACTTGGAAAGCATTTTTCGTGGGTAAATGATAGTTTTAACGAAAAACGATTAGAATATTCATAAAAATCACAGCATAAAGTACCGATAATGATAAAAAAAAATTTTGAGTTTTTAGAAAAAATAGTGCCTTCAACTTGTATATGACCACCTTAAACAGGACATCCTCTAGATTAGACTACTACTGTAAGATGCTCTGCCAAACTTATTATTATGTATTGTATCTCTGAACAAATTTCATGTTGATGATTTACTTTTTAATAAAAATGCATGGTTAGATAATTTGGTTATTTTTATTTAACAAATAGATAACATTTAACCGTTGTCTATACAGTTATATATACACGGGTATGACGTCATTGTGATAAAAACTGAGTGGCCACGAGCCGCCGGGGCAAATCAATGTTTGAAAACCGGATTTTTTCTTTTCTTTTTGCTCAAATACGTCCAATGCTTCAACTGGGCATTCTTAATTTCTTTATTTGCCCATTCAGGGATATATTCAGGTAAATATTCAAATAAATTCTCCGTTCGTTTGTCATTTAAAAACCAGGAATTTTCTGTGACCTGAATTCCGTGTATCTGTCCTGTTATAGATCATAGCTCTCGAGCAATGAATTTGCTCAAAATTTTCCGGTTATTATATAATATTATATATTAAACGTCGAGAACTCATTCATTTTGAGTCATTTGACAATATGGTGTTGTTGTAGATGAAGATTATTTTGTTTATATCATAGAGTGACTTTCTTTGAACATTCTTTCAAAAACTGTAAATAAAATTTACCTTAAGCATGTTAATATCGTGAAAACAAGTTTTGTATGATGTTAAAAATTCACATTTATAAAACACCATCATTATGTCATGTCATGTCATTGGGTTTTATGGTCATTAGTTGAAAAATGTGAGAGATCATTTTTGTACGTTTATTATGTACATATGACCTTAAAGACAGAAAATGTTATATACTGTCAACAATTCCCGTATGTAAAAACATCATCATGACGTCATGTAAATAACTGAGATGAAAATTAATGAATAAAGCTTTTACCATTTTGACACAAGTTCATTTGAACTTAAGAATTGATTTTTTTTGAGTAAAACTTTTTTGATTAAAATATTGAAGAATGATAAACTTCACTTTCTATTTTCATTTTTTAAAATAAAATTTGTCATAATGTTGATGGACTATACCAGTCCCGAGAACAGCCCTGTCGAAACGTCAGTCAACAAGGCTCAGTTTGACTCTGAAGATGACTACCGCTAAGGTTGCCGAAACGTCAGTCAACAAGGCTCAGTTTGACTCTGAAGATGACTACCGCCAAGGTTGTCGAAACATCCGTAAACAACAACAAAAACAGTCCTTCTCAGGACTATACCAACCTGGACGATCTTCATTTACAAACATGTAGCGATACTCCCGGGTTCAAACCATTTAGTTTAAAGTAACAAGTCTTGTTAAAACTTTCGTAATGTGAAGGATTTTACTATTCGCGACTAAAAGGGTTAAATTAAGAAGAAGACTGACTACATTCTGCAAAGATGGAAAAGAGGCAAATGCAAAAGAGGAGAATGGAGAAACATGATCCAGGTTTTAAAGTTGGTAATTAGAGTTGACAAGTTTTAAATTTAGTTTGCATGAGTATGAGGTTATTATGAAGGATCACGGTGGTCTATTTTTACAATTTGAAGATAAATAAAAATCATCTTTAAACTAGGATTTTGTGATTTTAAATATTTCTATTTTTTGTTGTCAATATAAAAGGCCAAGTGTGCAAGTAAATAGTTGGTTTTCACTATTTATTTCTTTTTAAATGCATACTAAAATATTTCAGTTTCTAAAGAAAAATTACAACACAATAATCTATTTAAAAAAGCGTTCATTGAATTTCTAAGAGAAAAAAATGTCGCTAAGTAATTGCACGAAGCATAAAAACTTATGCGATCAACAAAAAAGGCAAGAGACACCAAGTAACCGGAGTCAGATTGGAAAAGAAAAATTTTAAACTACGACGTTATTTGAAACTGAATCAAAGGTTTTACTAAAATCAAAGGAGACCACTCGAACAAAATCTGTATGCTCGTTCAACCATTTTAACCAAAGATACCGACGTTTGTAACCCTTACAACTTAACTAACATATGTTACTGAAAGTACTTCACAAAAAACGGAAAATGCCAAATGAGAAATTAATTTAACCTAGTGCAGAGAAGCTTATACCTCATCAAAGGAGCCTTTGTTAAAAGATATTATATCTTTTCTTACATGAAGTACGACAACTCAATGTTTTCTGTTTCTAATTTGTTATTTTCATTTTTATTTGAGGGAGAAAATTTTCCTTCTTGTTTCAATGTAATAAACCATATTTAATCATTTCTACTTTGCTTGAAGTTTTCTCTTATGCCAAAGAAGACAAGTACCTCCAAAGTTTGAAAGCTTCTACCAAGGTATTTATATAAACAACTAATATTTGAAAAACCATCGATCAATTTTCTATAAAAGCGATTGTGTTAAGTAGCGTAGTCAGTTCTCAAGTTTAGTCACGCTATGAAAATTTCGGAACTTTATGATCATTTATTTCTTTGGAAACCTTTTGTTTTCATTGAGAGTCTTTCACTGATCATCAGAAAGTTGAATAAAATCAATTGTGTTTTTTTAATGTACACCGTGAATGTTTAACGACATCAAAACTCAATGTTCTAAAGCTATTCATCCGACATGGCGACATCACTATTTACTTAATAAAAACTTAAACTGTGTTTGCATTAGCCTGTACAAACGTGCGTATCTGAGCTACATCAATTATATCAATCAAAGATAATTTGCAAATGAATCATAAATACATGTTAGAGAAAAATTTTAAACTTTTTTCTTAAAGTTGTCTGTTTCGCATTACTATTATTTACAAAGAACTAAAAGATGTTTTTTTGGTTTGTACTGGCTTATGCAAACCTTGAGACTTTTGTGAGAACTCTCTAGCTGGTGCAAACCGTCAACTTTCGGTGTAAAGCTTGCACTGACATTGTCTCCAGTTCTACCAAATGTCTCCTCTGTTTGCTTAACCCTGTACAACAATTAAGCATCTTTTATTTCCAAATCCCATCCTATATTCAGTCTTCACAATTCTCTCATTGGAATTTTCTTCGTGGGTGTGCAAGAGGTGAGGTGTGACCTTTCCCTTACTAATTATCAATATACCAAACAACAAATTTTTGATTTTATCTTTGATTAAATCAAATTTTTGATTTTATCAACAATTACGACTGTGAATTGGCTTTGTCGAATATCTTTAAAAGATTGATCAATGATTTGTCTAAAGTTGCCCAAGGACGTCAAGTTATTGAATTAGGAGCGACACCAGTAAGTTGATGAATATGTTTCATAATGTTTACTTCTATACATTCTCTTGTTCATATCTATGCCACTCGAAAAGGACTGGAACATAGTCTATTGTTATGAAAAGTACTGGGACATAGTCCATCAACATGAAAAAACCGGAGCATAGTCTATCAACATGAAAAGGACTGGGACATAGTCTATCAACATGAAAAGGACTTGAACATGTCTCTAATATTTTGTGCTGACAAAGTTGATTATAATACATCTTTTTATCACGTTTTTATATGAATAGTATCAATGTCGTCTTATTTTTATATGATTTCTCCAGGTTCAAGGACGCAGTATTCGTATCCAAGTTTTGGAATGTCTCTTTTCTATTCTTAAATGTATGGTAGATTGGAGCAGGGATCTTTACTTTAAACCTGATTCTCAGGTGGACGATAATTTTGGTGAGTTTTAACATCTTTATGAAACTGAAGAAACTCGCTTGTAACGAATATAAACTTTATATTGTTATACATTTCGATAAGTTATCGCTTTATGATCCCTTGTACGCCTCGTTTGATATCTGCTACACTGACGATTTTTGTCTCCATCAAGATTCCATCTTTCTATACGCTGTATCCCCTATTTATCGAAGGTACTCCATTATTTTCTTGTACACACATTAATGTTCTTAATCGTAACTAGTTGTTCAACAATTGTAGTTAACCTCTCAGGATCTAAGCTATCCCTTAGTTATCTTACTTACCCTTGCTGGTCTCGCGGTGGATCTAGGCTATACCTTAATGTTTATAGTTACTCATTATTGACCCATGCTACCCTCAATGTTCTAGTCTATCTCTCAATAATCTATACTATCTTCCCGATGATCTAGGCTATCTGTTAATGATCTATGCTAACCTCTTACATTTGAGATTTACAATCTCAAAAAACGGGGGGTAGTCAGTCGTCTTTTAATAGTACAAAAGCCATCGCTAATGTTGAAGAATTTGAGAGTCTTAAACAGAAGAAGGAGACAAAAGAAAAGGGAATTCAATTGTAAGTTTGGTCAACAATTTTGTTTATCTTTCGTAGTTTTATTCAATTTTGTGATTTGCTTTAAGATTTAACAAGAATCCATCAAAAGGTGTAAAATTCCTTCAATCTGAAGGTCTCCTTGGTGAGACAGCAACCGAAGTCGCTCAATTCTTACACACAGATGATACATTAGACAAGGTGATGATCATTTTAGTCCATCTATATCCCTTGCAATCCTTTTGTTTATGATGTACTAGACAAAGTGATGATCATTTTAGACCATCTATATCCCTTGCAGTTCTTATTTTTCATTTCACATGATGTTGTCTTCTTTCACTAAAGTTTTCATTTTGTCTCATTTGCACGCTATCTTTAAGGAATTTGTAGAAACATTAAATGCTGCTTTGGATTTTGACCCAGTGTTGCGTTTTATGGTTTTAGACTATGATTGGTGAGCTGATTGGTGATCCAGGACAGTAAGTATGTTTTTTCACATCTCCCTCGCGTGACAAACACGTGAAAATCACGTTACGACGTTTGATTCTCATCTTAAGTATTTATTTCAACATAAATTGAGTCAAGAAAAGTTGATTATGTGAATTTGCCATGAAGCCCATGGATGGTTTGCTCATGATACATGAAATAGTAAATCAGAAAATTTAATCGCAAAATCAAAAGTTTTTAAAATGTGTTTAAGGTTGCATTAAACTCCATGTAAAAGGACAAAAGCTGTTTGAAACTAAGCATTATCTTCAAATCTCTTGGTTATTTTGTTCATAAAAAACAAAACAATCTTTTTAAATGCTTGAAATTTCTCTATCCAGTGGATAATATTGACAGAATTCAGTAAGATTTGCCACTGTTCAAAATAATCAAACAATAGTAGACTTAGATCTATTATTCGTCATGTCCTCACCTGTTCTTCATATCCTCAACTGTTCTTCACATCCTTAACTGTTCCTCGTGTCTTCCTATACTTCTTAGGTATGAACGGGAGATAATGTACGCCTATATAGATCAGTTGGATTTCACTGGTACCAATCTTGTGCAAGCTCTGCGATTGTTCTTACATAACTTCTGGCTTCCCGGTGAAGCGCAAAAGATCGATCGACTCATGGAGAAGTTTGCGAGTAGGTTCTGTGAAACGAACCCAAAGTAAGGACATGATTTGTGTCATTTATCTGTTGTTTTACATCTCGCATTGCATGCTGGTTCGTGAAACTTACGAAAAGACTTTTGTCTATGAACCATGTGTTAATTTTTTTCTTTATTTACCATCAACAGTAATTTAGGACAGGTTTTTGACGATTTTTGTTTTTTTTTTAAGTATTTTCTCATCGAACTTTTATTATTCGAGTTTTGAGGGCTGCAATCTGCTGTTAGATAGATGTAAAGTGAGTTGTTTGAACTGGGAGTATTGTTACATGTTTGTAGATGTAGATCATCCAGGTTTGTAGAGTCCTGAGAAAGACTGTTGTTGTTGATGTTTACTGACGTTTCTACAACCTTACTCATGAACAAACATGTCTAGATATAGCTAGGTTAGACTGTCTATGATAAACTTTTATTTTATATTTATCATTTATATTTTAGTGACGATGTGTTTGCTAGTGCAGACGCTGCCTACGTTCTGGCTTATTCCATCATCATGTTGACTACTGATCTACATAGTTCACAGGTTACACAGACTTACTTCATTTGCAATGGTTTTCTATAAAAGTGACTTTATGTCTAAGATCACGTGACTCCATTGTGGTCACGCTAGATTTTCATGGCGTTGATATGGAGCCTTCATTGGAATCACGTGAAAATTTAGCCTTTAGATGTGACATCGTAATCACGTGAAATTTTCTTTAAGATTAAACGGGAGATAACGAAAGAGCAGTATATTTAAATGAATCGTGGTATAGATGACAGTAAAGATCTTCCATCTGAATATCTTGAAGCAATTTATGATGATATTGCACAGAATGAAATCAAGATGAAACATACACCAAAAGTGAACAGTAGATACGATGCTACATGTATGTATTGGAACATTAATACGAGAATCATGGCTTAACTGAAAAAAATGTACAGATGCTAGGTAAAGGTCTTGACTGCGAAGTGTAGAGTCCTAGCTCTGAGATGAAGGTGGAGGTCTTGAGATGAAGGTGTTGGTCTTAAGATGGGTGTAGGAAAGGGGCTTATAATGGATATTGTGATGTTCGTTGTTGGTCTTAAGAGAGCTCCAATGCATTTTCATGAAACTAAAGAGATTTTTTATTGTGCTTCCACTTTACAGATTTGAAAAGTGAGAAACATCGTCGTATGTTCTATTCTATGGAAATGGAGCAGATGGCGGAAAACGCCAAAACACAAATGGAAGACGTGAGTCATATTCAGACGGATTTTGTCACGACGACACAGATTGGTCACGTGAAGACAATGTTGAAGGTACGGTGTTTGTGGTGTATGTAAGGATTGATTAACGAAGCGTTAATTGTGATGTCAACTTATACGGACAATGCCAAGTGCGGGAAGCGTAGATTCCAAAACATGATGAATTCATCTTAATCTTTTTAAAGAAAAGACTTAGATTATATGTAATGAATATTTGCGACGACTAAGAGTAAATTTGTTTGATAATCTAATCTTTAAACTTACCAATGAATGATTTAACTGGATTTTCTATTGAGAAAATCCACTACTTTAAATCTGCTTCTTACAACCGGCCCCAGTCCCCATTGTTGACCAATTTGTTTTGTGTGTTTAAGGTTGCATGGAGTCCGTTTCTTGCCGCGTTCAGCGTCAATCTACAACACAACGACGATTCTTCTGTTGCTTCATTTTGTCTTGATGGAATCCGCTGTGCAATACGAATATCTTGCATATTCAGCATGCCTGTAAGTTGATAAACACACAACATTCTGTTCATTTTAATATATTTGGTTATGATATAACGACATTAATGTCTCTGCATACCTTTTCATCCCCTGGTGACCCTTTCCCGGACATAAATATATATTCAAAAATATGTTGAATGTTGAATTGTTGAAATTTATAAATATATTTACGTAGTTACATACACGTCGTGTTCTTTGCGTGTTATATGTTTTAGGTTTAGATGATACTCATATGTATACTATAAAAACAGATTTTGTTTACCTTTGAATTAATTGTCTGTTTGTGTACATATATGGATATATCAGGATCCATGTGAATGTGAAATAGTCTTTTATTAAAAGTTTTTTAATGATTACAGTTAGTTATAATGATGTTAGGGAATATGAATGGAGATTCTTTACCATTAAGGTCATTTTTCGATACTCCTAATAACTCGTTTCACATTGTAGTTGGAAAGAGATGATTTCGTACCAGCGCTATCCAGGTTCATTCTAGTTACTGCGACCAGTGCCACGCATATTTATGAAATGAAAACGAAGAATATCGAGACGATCAAGACACTTCTTACCATCGCTCAAACGGATAGTAATTACATCGGGAAATCTTGGCTTGAGGTAGAGAGAATCAACTTGAACATAAACATAAAAATATAATTTTGAAGAACTCGTGCACTGTCCATACGTTATGTTCTCTCAGCAGAATATCTTCATCTCAACTTCTTCATTGTGTTTTATTACGTTTAGAGTTTTCACGGGATCAGTGGAACTGGATGGTGATGCTATCGGTAGATTTGCATGTATACATTAAACTGCATCTTACATAAGATTTTTATACATCTAACTTGACCATAATTCACTGACCATCCTTTATCCCAAGTGCCCAAATCTCCAATACTCGAAATCCCAAGTACCCAAATTTCTAGTACCCAAATCCCCTGTTCCCAAATACTAAATCCCAAGCATCCAAATCCCAAGTATCCCAAATCCCCAGTATCCAAATCCCCAGTTCTCAAATCCTAAGTATCGTTATCCTCTGTATCCAACTCTCGAAATGTTATCGTTTTTCTCCTAAGTCGATTTCGTGGAAGGCTTACGTCAAGTTTCGGAAGTTGAGCTTTCCAATCCTACAATGATACGTATGTTTAGTCTGCAGAAGATCGTAGAGATTGCTTATTGCAATATGGGTCGTATTCGGCTACAATGGTCACGAATATGGGCTGTGTTTGGAGATCATTTTAACAAGGTTAGCGATTATTAACGACTAAGATTGTATCTTTATATTATGGATAATAACATCACGTTGTTATGATGTATTCAGGTATAGTAACAAGATAATCATTGTCTTTAATGTTCTACCAACTAAACTACAAGATCAACTGTGAACTATGATGATATTTCAAAAGACAGTCCTAGTTTCTTTCATATCTCAATTATAAAAACAAGATAATCATTGCCTTCATCTCCAATGTTCTACCAACTATAGTACTTCTCCATCTTAGATAATTTATGTGCCATTTTAGTGTGGTTGTAACCCTAATGAAGAAGTTGCGTTCTTCGGTGTCGACTCTTTGCGACAATTATCCATGAAGTTCTTGGAAAAGGGGGAATTGCCAAATTTTCGATTTCAAAATGATTTTCTCCGACCTTTTGAATACATAGTGAAGAAAAACAGGTAAGTTTATGCAGGAGTCAATTCTGTCAGAAAATGTAAAGTTCTGGCAGCTTGAAAATCTTTCTCTCAAATAAACAAAACTTGTGGCAGACTTTGCAGATTCTTTTCCAAGTTGAAATTTTACGAAGAATTTTACAAATGACGTCTTTCAATCAATCGCTCTGTTTTGTCTGTTATAATTCGAAGGATTTGATTCAAATTTTTTCTTCGATATCTTTATGAACTTGGCAACAAGGACTGCAATTTTCAGTCTACGATTTGCTTGAATCAACAACTGAATTTTTCACATTTTAGTTCTTCCACAATTCGAGATATGGTCGTACGATGTGTTACACAAATGGTGCATTCGCAAGCCGCAAACATTAAATCTGGTTGGAAAAATGTTTTCTCCGTTTTTCATTTGGCTGCGTCCGATCATGATGAAGGAATCGTGGAACTCGCTTTTCAAACAACAGGTTTGAAGTTTAAGGAAGGAGCTTTTTCTTCTAATCTTACCGCCGACCTGTCTGTTGTTCTCTTGGGTAAGGTTCTTGTATCGATGCAAATTTTAAAATTTTAAAATAAAAATGGTTGCATATGTTTGATGACATGATGGTGAATCCGTTTCCAAGCTTGAACTACTTAGAAATCTGTAAAATATTATTAAATTAAATTCAAATTGAATTTGAATATCGTTCAAGTAAATGTGTTTCTCGGATGTGACAGAGAACTTCGTTTATTTTGTAACAAGAATTTTCTGTGTTGTTCTTTTCATGGTAATTCAGCCATATTTGTATAAGTTTTTAAGGTAAACATTTATTTACCATGAAGTCGATGGATGTTCGCCTCATGATGCATGAATGAAAATTAAACGAGAGTTAATGAAGAAATGAAATAAATGTATGAAACATTTTTAGTTGATGCAAATTACGAGTCAAAAGGCAGAGTTATTTTAACTTTCCTAGCCCTGTTTCTCTACTGTTTCAACGGCACTTGTAAATCAAAGCTTTGACAGATTCATTTATCCCACAAGATTATCAGTGTATAAATTTCACATCCCCCATTTTCTCTTTCAGCCACGATTTTTGAAAAATATTTCTCCGCGACCATCGACTCTTTCCAAGTTTCCGTCAAGTGTTTCTCGGAATTCGCATGCAACGCAAGTTTCCTGGACACGAGTATTTAAGCAATGATACGAAATGGCGCCAAATTTTTTTCCGAAAATCTTGTGGTACGACGATTGCAAATCTACTTTCTTTTCACCTTTGAAATGATTTAAAATTTTGCAAAATCACATCAAAGCTAACCACTTTGAATCAAATCAAATCCAAATCATCTATTTCAATCGCTTTTTCGTGTAGCATTTTCCAATGGCGTCTGTTTTCTTTTCTTTTATAAACAGATGTTTAAAGACTACGGAGTAGAGGATGCTGGGATATCAGAGCAGGACAGAATCTGAGTAAAAGGCTGGTTTCCAGTCCTTTTTGAGCTTTCGTGTATCATCAACCGATGTAAACTAGATGTCAGAACAAGGTATGGTGGAAATGTTTAGCTGTATGTACTGTATAGATTAGTATGTATTGTATAATTTGAATGTGAGCTATTTACCATCCATCAACTAGAGGCCTAACCGTAATGTTTGAAATCATGAAAACATACGGGAACACGTTTCTCCAACATTGGTGGCGAGATGTGTTTAAAGTCGTGTTTCGAATTTTCGACAACATGAAACTACCAGACAGACAGATAGATTGGCAGGAGGTTAGAAAACTGTCATTATTGTACTCTCATTATATGGCAAACGTCACTTCCGGCTAAATGGCGCACTATGATTGGCTCAGAAACATTTTTGCCTGTCCATTCTCCCCTAATCGACCACGGTTGAAAATGCGTAGTTGATAATATGTCATTATAGTGGTCTTATTGGAAAGGTCGTTTCCTTTACATAGAATAAAGTCCGTGTATAAGGTGTTGTATTTCCTCGTTATAAAGTGAGACATCAGCTGAGGATGTTTTGAAATTTGTGATGTTTTTTTATAGAAACAAGAATGGATGACAACAACTTGTAATCACGCTCTATATGCTATCATCGATGTTTTTACTCAGTATTTTGATATTCTTGCTGAAATTCTTATTGATGATATGTATCGCCATCTAGAGTGGTGTGTGAAACAAGGTAAGCTTGAGATTACGCAACGCGTTTCTGCTTGGCATACGCCTTGGTGATTCTTTCGTTCTGTCATAGTTTGTGATTGGTTTGAAATATCAGAGTTAGTGATTGGTTTGGTTTGAGGTACATTAGTATACAAGAAGTATCAGAGTTTCTTACAGGTTCGACTGTAAATGCTTTGTAACACCATGTCCTGCTTTGCTCGTTCATTCAATACATGTCTTTAGATAACGAGCAGTTAGCGAGATCTGGTACCAATTGTTTGAAAAATCTCGTCATATCCAATGGCAACACGTTCTCCGAAGAAGTTTGGGAAAAGACATGTCAATGTGTAAAGACGATATTTGAATCAACCGTACCTCACGAACTATTGAAATGGAAATTGCTTGAGAAGATTTATCTGATGATAAGTATTGAATCGTTTCCATTTGCCAAAATGATTTAACATTTGGTTAATCCCGGCTACGGGATCATGTAATCCGCCCCTTAGTATTTTTTATTAAGTTTTAAAGCCCGACACTCTAAAATTTTTCACAAACTTTCATAACTATTCTGTTTGTTTTATGTATTTATTACCCTTAAAATTGACGTATATTGTAGATAATGTCATCTGTCGAGCTGGAGGATGATATCGTGCCCAAATATCCGGAAGGTAAAGAAAAAGTTTGTGAATTCTTTTAAAGGAATATTTTTGCTTCAATTGTCACCATGATTATAAGATTGGAAAATATTTCACGGTAAGCTAAAGCTCGCATATTAAAAAAGCTCATTTGAACCAAAAGCTCATATGAAGCAAAAGTTCGCATATTGCAATATAGCTCGTGTGAATCTTTAACTCGTATGGACCAACAGCTTGCATTCTTTGAGTAACAAGTGAAAATTTTCCGTATTATTTTTAGACGAGGACGAACAAGATGGCCAGCAATCGTCAAAAGGTTTGAATGAAATGGAGGAGGAAATGCCTCAAGAAACAGTTGAAGAAACCAAAGAACAAGACAGCATTAGTTTACATAGTACACCTAGTTTACGAGTTGAACCTGTCGAAGAACACGAACCAGGTAACTATGTGTTAGAAATCAATTGAGATTAATAATTTTTTGTCACAGCCTACTGCCATTTACGTGTTTAATTTACTTTGGTTTATTGGAAAGGCGTAGCAAAACGTATAATTGATATATGCGTTTGAAAAACTCAATCTGAAGTGAAAAGCGACGTCATGTAACATTTCCTGAAACTGCTTATGTTCTAAAAATTTACATTTTTTGCAATGTTTGAAACAATAATGTTGTTAATGGTTACTAATAGAACTAATAAGATAAATTAGCCCTTTGGGTGGCATATTCAAAAGTTGTATTGAAAAAATCGTCTGAGCGTGAATACGGAAATGTTCAACCAACACCCGAGTGACATTTTTTAATTTTTTCATGTATGTACTTTAACGTCGTAAAATCATCTCATTATTTTAGTTGTGAAGACGGAGAGGATGCTGTTCAATTCATTGATCATTAAGTGTGTCGTTCAATTGGAACTTATCCAAATGATCGACAATGTCGTCTTTTTCCCAAGCACCAGCAAGCGAGAAGATGAAGATACTATGGCTGAATTACAGGTCAGTTGTAATTACGGTCATTGTAGGCAACACTGAGATAAATTGCTTGGTTGTGATGTTGTTTTACCAGAGTTCCCCTTGGTAGCATAACAAAGTTCTTAGCTGAAGCACAGAATAGAGAGCTTTAGCAAAGACTACGAGTACGATTTACGTCATTTTGGAGCGAAAACATTGTAGCGACAACAAAAACACGTAGCCGTCATCAATCTGAGTACGATGTTTTGTAAAAAATTCGTAGTCGCGACTACGATGTCTTTTTAAGCAAAGAAAGTAGGTATATTTCTTCATTCTGTAAGAAATTAGTTTACAGTACTATTTTCGAGCATCCAGGCTTTAATTTAGAACCCTTTTTGAGCGCAGATGTACATTTAAAAGGAAAATATGACCTTTAAAAGTTTCATGTCTTTCGTACCTAAAGTGAACGGTAAACAAACAATAAAATAGTACAAATATATCGTACATAAAACTTAAAATAGTGAAGATTTTTCAGTCTAAAGAGTCCTATATTCTTGCAAAACCAGTATTACCGATTCATTGATATCCTAATTGACAAATAGAGCCGTAGCTGCTTCGCAAACTTCGGTGTTTTACACAATAAAAAGGCTCGTTCTGTTGTTTACAACTAAAGCAAAATTTTGACGAAGGGACAACGACAACAAACTTCCTCGTGCCATTCTCTTACACGGTCAAATTTCGTACTCGTTGTCGTAGTCGTACTCTTGCTAAAACTCCCTACTATGTAATATACAGAAAATACACTTGGCATCTTTAGTTAGCAATAAATTTAATTAATGAAAAAGTTTTTCAAAACAAAATGTGCCAGGATTGTTACCATCGCACTTGAGTCTTTAGTTGTAAGAAATAGATTTAATCTCGGAAACATTGTCATTTCGTTGTCTCTAAGCCATCACAATTGGATAGCACAAAATAAAGTTGCTACAAAACATTTTTTGTTAGTTTCCTCCAAAATTCCTCCCAGAATAAGCTAGAGGATCCATACTTCAAAAAATTTGTCATTATTGCTATCCTTATCTATCTACAGTAATTAGTCATTTCCAATCCTCGAAATTCCCATGTGTCTTTTCACCAGAATCCTTTATCCCTCCATATGTCTATGTAAGTCATGCATTCATCTTATATAAAGTTCTATATTTCATATTCCTTGTTTTTAGAAACTCATTGCTTATGGTCATATTGTTGGTGATACACCAGACTCCATTGAACCAGAGAGGCGTTTAATTGACAGAATTATCGACACTATTTATAGTTGCTTTACTGGTATAATTACTGATGTAAATGTTCAAATACAAATTATAAAATGTTTATAAAAGTAATCTCAAACTATTAAAGTATTTAATGAGGGAAATGATATATCCTTGAGGAATTTGAAGATGGTAATGACATATGTATCCCTAGGTTTTTACATTTTTTGTCTAATTTTTTTTCTATTTTTAATATTACGTCACCTACACCAGGTATAACATAGAGTTCACAAAAAAATTCTCGTACTATATTGAACTTGCAGGAACGATGTCTCTTTCAAAGGAAAGAGCTATTTGTTATATGAATATAAGAAAAAATATGCTAGAAAGACAATTCGATCTTTTATAAAAACAGGACATTAATTTAATTTTCAAAGCCTTAATCAAACTTTCTACTTTATGAAGTTATTATAAATTACTTACAAAAATCATCACAGAAAAGAGTATCCAAACATGTATCAAAACCGTATGAGGTACATACCCATATTTTTCAAGGAGTTTAATGAAGTTAATCATTTATTGAATCTAAAAGTTTCGTCAAATTTTCGTAGATTCTTTACAATACGACAATAAGAAATTGAAGGTCTGTTATGCCGATCGGTGCTTAGTACAAAATACATCAATACATCTCTTGATCTTTGACCCTGGAATTTCAGAAAAACAGTTTGGCGGTTTCCATTTGGACAATTTTTGGCCTTTATTCTTTTCAATTTTTTTCAAATTTATACTGGGGCCTGTTGCACGAAGCGTGGATAGCTTTATCCATTGGATAGTAGTTTTTCAAATTTATACTGGGGCCTGTTGCACGAAGCGTGGATAGCTTTATCCATTGGATAGTAGTTTTTAAATTTATACTGGGGCTGTTGCACGAAGCGTGGATAGCGTTATCCATTGGATAGTAGTTTTTTAAATTTATACTGGAGCCTGTTGCACGAAGCGTGGATAGCGTTATCCATTGGATAGTAGTTTTTAAATTTATACTGGAGCCTGTTGCATGAAGCGTGGATAGCGTTATCCATTGGATAGTAGTTTTTTAAATTTATACTGGAGTCTGTTGCACGAAGCGTGGATAGCGTTATCCATTGGATAGTAGTTTTTTAAATTTATACTGGAGTCTGTTGCATGAAGCGTGGATAGCGTTATCCATTGGATAGTAGTTTTTAAATTTATACTGGAGTCTGTTGCATGAAGCGTGGATAGCGTTATCCATTGGATAGTAGTTTTTTAAATTTATACTGGAGCCTGTTGCATGAAGCGTGGATAGCGTTATCCATTGGATAGTAGTTTTTAAATTTATACTGGAGCCTGTTGCACGAAGCGTGGATAGCGTTATCCATTGGATAGTAGTTTTTAAATTTATACTGGAGCCTGTTGCATGAAGCGTGGATAGCGTTATCCATTGGATAGTAGTTTTTTAAATTTATACTGGAGCCTGTTGCACGAAGCGTGGATAGCGTTATCCATTGGATAGTAGTTTTTAAATTTATACTGTAGTCTGTTGCACGAAGCGTGGATAGCGTTATCCATTGGATAGTAGTTTTTTAAATTTATACTGGAGCCTGTTGCACGAAGCGTGGATAGCGTTATCCATTGGATAGTAGTTTTTTAAATTTATACTGGAGTCTGTTGCACGAAGCGTGGATAGCGTTATCCATTGGATAGTAGTTTTTTAAATTTATACTGGAGTCTGTTGCACGAAGCGTGGATAGCGTTATCCATTGGATAGTAGTTTTTTAAATTTATACTGGAGCCTGTTGCACGAAGCGTGGATAGCGTTATCCATTGGATAGTAGTTTTTTAAATTTATACTGTAGTCTGTTGCATGAAGCGTGGATAGCGTTATCCATTGGATAGTAGTTTTTTAAATTTATACTGGAGCCTGTTGCACGAAGCGTGGATAGCGTTATCCATTGGATAGTAGTTTTTTAAATTTATACTGGAGTCTGTTGCACGAAGCGTGGATAGCGTTATCCATTGGATAGTAGTTTTTAAATTTATACTGTAGTCTGTTGCACGAAGCGTGGATAGCGTTATCCATTGGATAGTAGTTTTAAATTTATACTGGAGCCTGTTGCACGAAGCGTGGATAGCGTTATCCATTGGATAGTAGTTTTTTAAATTTATACTGTAGTCTGTTGCACGAAGCGTGGATAGCGTTATCCATTGGATAGTAGTTTTTTAAATTTATACTGGAGCCTGTTGCACGAAGCGTGGATAGCGTTATCCTTGGATAGTAGTTTTTAAATTTATACTGTAGTCTGTTGCACGAAGCGTGGATAGCGTTATCCATTGGATAGTAGTTTTTTAAATTTATACTGTAGTCTGTTGCACGAAGCGTGGATAGCGTTATCCATTGGATAGTAGTTTTTTAAATTTATACTGGGGCCTGTTGCATGAAGCGTGGATAGCGTTATCCATTGGATAGTAGTTTTTTAAATTTATACTGGAGCCTGTTGCACGAAGCGTGGATAGCGTTATCCATTGGATAGTAGTTTTTTAAATTTATACTGGAGCCTGTTGCACGAAGCGTGGATAGCGTTATCCTTTGGATAGTAGTTTTTTAAATTTATACTGTAGTCTGTTGCACGAAGCGTGGATAGCGTTATCCATTGGATAGTAGTTTTTTAAATTTATACTGGAGCCTGTTGCACGAAGCGTGGATAGCGTTATCCATTGGATAGTAGTTTTTTAAATTTGTGAATGTGCATGGTTATATTTTGTTTATGATGATGAAACTTTGTAATTCTAGAACCAATATTGTATTTCATTTATTGTCCAGTTCGAATCGTTGATTTTTTCCTTTTAAGATATTTTTGAAGCGCTCAAAAACGTTGCTACTCAATTCAATGGATAGCGTTATTCGACCTTCGTGCAACTGATCTCTTCTCCGATAATTTATTGGTAAAGTCTCTGTAAAAATATAAATCTGGTGAGAACCATATATAGACAATGAACATGATTAATGTCTACATTTCAGCTGTATCCAGTTACAAGGAAAGGAATCAGAATGATCTCGTGATGAGCCCATCCTTTGCATTTCAATGTGTTTACATTACAATACGATTAAAGACAAAATTGAAGAAATATTTCAATATAAAACTGTGACTCTACGTTGTGGAACGAAATAATAAGTGTGGAAAACAAGTAATAGTCGTTTTGATCATATTTGGTGAGTAAAATTGTATAAAACATTGATTTTAAAGCGGTATTGTTTAGCTACTCGTTGTATTGTAAGGTTTGACTAAATGGCAGAATACTCGTCCACTTGGATTCATTGACTGTGTATCCACATTTTCAGTAGATACACAGATGATATTATGCCGTATATAAGACGATTCTAACTTCTGAGAAAAGAAAAATCAACGTGAAACGAAACTATAAGATAAATAGCGCTACATCTATTGGACAATGTGTCACAATGCATTAATCAAATGCGTCGATAAAATGCGACCATCAAAATGCGTATTGAAACAACCAGAAACAGCATTTGCAGCCTCTATATATACTAAACATTCAACAATGTAAAATTACAAAGTTTCCTCTTTGCAACGATTGGAAAGAAAGTCTTCCTCAGCAACTCAATGCTTTAAACTTCCCATGACAAATGCATGTGCGTAATTTAACGTAAATAGTTCCCATTTTACAATGCTCTTACTTCTTTAGTAATGTTCATGCTTACAGAAAGAGAAAGATACTTCACTTGTTTTTATTATTCATGAAAATTTCTTCCCGTATACTATTTTATACTGATAAGTTTTACATCGTCCATATTATTATTGATAAATTGATAAAATTTACGACAAGCCAGGTTACGTTGCCAGAAAAACTGTCTGTTGCTCATTTCTTTTGCTGTTTTTCAGTTTTCCAATTTTTATGAACACAAAACGGTTAAAGCCACAAAGAATTCAACATAATTTATGTATTTTTTTAATGATCCTTTTATTGGTTTGAAAATGACTGACTCAAGTAGTACCAACTATTGTCTGACTATAGCTGCTGATCTTTGGTTTGCAAAGTCAAACTGTGATAAAAAATGGCCATTTGGATCAATATTTGGATACATTTTGGCCTATTTTCTATTCTAATAATTTTTCGGAATCATATTGGTAACTTATTTTAAAAGTCTATGTCAAAAATATAAATAGAACCATCTATGGACAATGAACATGATTATTGTCTACTTTTCAGCTGTATCCAGTTACAAGTGCGAAAGTAAATCAGAATGATCTCGTGATGAGCCCATCCCTTGCATTTGAATGATGTGTACATTACAATAGGATTAAAGACAAAATTGAAGAAATATTTCAATATAAAACTGTGACTCTACGTTGTGGAACGAAATAATAAGTGTGGAAATGAAGAAATAGTCGTTTTGATCATATTTGGTGAGTAAAATTATGTAAAACATTGATTTTAAAGCGGTATTGTTTAGCTACTCGTTGTATTGTAAGGTTTGACTAAATGGCTGAATACTCGTCCACTCGGGTTCACTGACTGTGCATCCACATTTTCAGTAGAAACACAGATGATATTATACCGTATATAAGATGATTCTAACTTCAGAGAAAAGAAAAATCAACGTGAAACGAAACTATAAGATAAATAGCGCTACATCTATTGGACAATACGATAATATATATTTATGCTTAGTATATCAAATTGCGTTTCATCATATAAACACAAATGATCTGTTTATCAACCAAAACGACTATATTTTAATATTTAAATCAACCACGAACGATTTGCATGAATTATACATTACCACATTGATATGTAATTATAGATTTATAGTGCCATTGTCGCACAACCTAAGCGTTCTGTTGTGCGGGATGCTAAATCACGATTCTTTTGAGACAAACGTTGGTTCATTACCACGAGTATTAAAATCAAAAAATGCTTATCCAATTCGTCTTTTCAAGACTTCAACTCAATGCGTTACAATGCATTAATCAAATGCGTCGATAAAATTCGACCATCAAAAATGCGTATTGAAACAACCAGAAACAGCGTTTGCAGCCTCTATATATACTAAACATTCAACAATATAAAATTACAAAGTTTCCTCTTTGCCACGATTGGAAAGAAAGTCTTCCTCAGCAACTCAATGCTTGAAGTCGCTAAAGAAGACCGCGATGTTTTACGATTTTTGTGGGTAGGCGACGTAAATTCTTGCACTATTACACCAATTCTTATTCCGATTTTGTCGAGTTGTATTTGACGTGAACTTTTCTCCATTTCTTTTGAATGCGACACTTCGTTACCATTTTGATAAATTTGTTGAACGTGATCGCGACTTTGTTCAGAAACTTAAAAATAGTTTTTATGTAGATGATCTCATTTCGGGAGATAAAACTGAAAACGATGCGATAGAACTTTACTCCAAATTGAAAAAAGTGTTGTTGAATGGAGGATTTCGATTGCGAAAATGGTTGAGTAATAGCGCGAAAGTTCGTAAAATGATCTCACGGGAAGAGGGTGAGTCTGTTATAAATTCTCTTTCACAAGCCGAAGAGGACTTTTTTGCGAGTAGCACTTTCGGAGCTAACAATGAGACGAAATTCGAAAGGATTCTAGGCCTTCCGTGAAGTTTTCATTGTGATACTTTTCATTTTGAAATAGGCCGAATTGCATCAAAGGCAGTGGGGGTCAAGCCAACTTGGCGTAACATCTTAAAGGGGAAGTCAGAGTTCGGAACAACTTTGGCCCAAATGAAAGATTATATTTTTATTACCTTATATACCAAATATTATATCTTCTAGTTAAATACAAGTCGAGATATAAAGCGATGAAACCACGAAATTTTGTATATTTTGTATCAGCTATTATGTACATGCGAGCGAACCTGCGATCAAGCAGCGGTAAAGTCTCGTGACGTCACTGCGCGCTTTCGCGGGAGCGTATATATATTCAAATAGACAACATATCAGGAAAAGCGACACAATTACAATTACTTTGTTTACTTTAAATATTTCGGAACAATGCGGTCAATGCCACATTGCATGGTGCCTAATTGCACTAACGGATCTAGAAAAACAAAACGTAGCGATGTATCGTATCATCGATTGCCAAACGACCCAACAATGCAAAAAATATGGCTTGCACGGGTTCGTCGTGATAATATACCGAAGCCAAATTCATGTTACGTATGTAGCGACCATTTCACCCCAGATTGCTTTAGTACTTCTCTAAAGGAGATATTCGGCATGAAATCGAAAAAGATATTAAAACCTAGTAGTGTACCATCGATATTTCCATTTTTAAATCGTAAACCCGAGCGAAAAATGTCACACAGAAGAGAACAAATGAGAGATAGAATTGCAAGATATGAGGTAAATAGGATATTGCAACCATATAGATTATATTTGAAGTTATTGAACTGTTCTTTAAACAATTAGCTTTGTACTCTCTTGGTTGAGAAGTTTGACTATTTTGTAGATGATGATTATACCTATCTTGAGGAACTAGATACAGATGAGGAATCTGAAGGTGAGGAACTAAAAAATCAAAGAAAATTCATTGTCTTTGAAAGCATGCTTGATAAGCTGTTCGCAACATGTAGAATATGTGGTTCTCTTTGTGAGATTGAGAAGTCCCATATTGGTAGTATGGTTGCCATAAAAACAACATGTAGCAATAATCATACTTACCAGTGGAAGTCTCAACCAGATTTGCACAATAAACCAGCAGGTAATATTTTAATTCCTGCTGCAACTATCATGACTGGAGGAACCTATGAAGCCACCAAGCAATTTGCAAATGCAATTAATTTAAACTTTGTAAATAAAGATCAGTTTTATGAAGTTCAAAATAAGATTGTCTTCCCAGTCATTGACAATGTCTATAAAAACAACAAAAAAAATTATTGAAACCATCAAAAACAAAATGAAACCGGTTGACTTATGTGGTGATGGTAGATCAGACAGTCCTGGTCATAGCGCAAAATATGGTACATATACATTAATGGATGAAACTTCAGAGAAAATTATTGACTTTTCTCTTGTTCAAGTCTCTGAAGTTTCATCCTCTAATGCAATGGAGAAAAAAGGATGCCAAAGAGCACTTGACAATGTCATTGAGCAAGGTGTGAAAGTGAGATCATTGACAACTGACCGCCACATTCAAATAACCTCTGAAATGCGAAAGAGGTACCCTTCCATAGTGCACCAATATGATGTTTGGCATCTCTCAAAGTGGGTGACAAAAAAATTGACAGAGAAGGCAAAGAAAAAAGAAAATCATGAGCTACTAGAGTGGATTCAGTCTGTATCCAATCACCTTTGGTGGTGTGCACAAAGTTGTCAGGGAAATGCTGAAGTGCTCCATGAGAAATGGGTGTCCATTTTACATCATATAGTCAACAAACATAATTGGAGAAATAGCAAACATTTTTGCAAATGTGCACATGGCCCTTTATCTAAAAACAAAGAAAGAAAAACGAAATGGTTGCAGGCTGGATCTGCCCCACATATAGCATTGGAGGAGGTTGTTCTGAATAGAAAGCTTTTAAAAGATATACAACAGCTTACAGAATTTCACCATACTGGCAACCTTGAGGTCTACCATTCCTTGCTGCTAAAATATGTACCAAAACGTAAACACTTCTCATACAAGGGAATGGTGGCCCGTACTCAACTAGCTGTGATTGATCACAACTCCAACACTGGAAGGAGGCAAGCAACAGTCACCAGAGGTAAGGAAGAAGGGGAAAAAAGGTATAAGGTGGTCTTCCCAAAAGGACGTAAAAAATGGATAGTGAAACCAGTGTTGGAGAAAAAGTGTTTTGATTTTGTACTGCAACTGATGGATGATGTGGTAGAGTTCAATGTGGACATGAATCCTCAACCATCAGACAAGCATGTTAAACTTCCAAAGAATATTGCACCTACTCCAAGACCAAGCAAAAAAGAAGTGATAGCAGCACACCGATCACGAATGGCTGAAATACACACATAGGTGTGGCTAAATTATAGAATACCTGGCAATTTTAAATATCAGAAATTTTTCTTGTTAGAGAATGACTAGACAGACCTGGCTTTTATATAGGCCAAGTAAACAGTCAATTAAGTATTTAATAAATGATAATATGACAGCAAACAACTAGCTGCTAAAAAAGAAACAGTCAAGCCAGGTATCCTATAGTTTATTACTCTGACAAAATGTAATCTTTGCAATTGAACAAATTATAGCTACATATGAGACAAAGCCAGCCTGCAAATTTGGTTCTAAAGAAATTAATAATGGTAAAGCTAAGAAATTAACATCACAGGACAAATTTGCAAGCTAGCTTGAGTGATTGTTTATATTATTATTACTATACATAAAACTAGGTGTTTATGTCCTACTTTTGTCAGTCGTGCAGATAATTAACATGCTATTCTATAGCTAGTGCCACATGGCAATTTGAAGCATGTCGCTCCCGTTACTTGAGAAATAGCTACCATGTTGCCAGTAATTTCTTACGCCATCGTGGGCTTTGTAGTAATTATGGTTAGAATAAGGTTCGGTGTAAGTATAAGTTAGCAACAGCGCTTTGAAATTCATAAATTGAAGATGGCATCAACAGCAAGGTTTTACGATTTACCTACAATTTATAACACAGAATACCGTGTACTAAAACAGAAAAACAAAGTGGGAACAGTTTCTTAAGTAGCGGAGAGGTTTTCTTTAAAGTTTTACAAAACCGGTTATCTAACACTTAAATAATAATCTTCCGCGACTGCCAAGTATGTGGGCACGGCCTACATATTAATACAATTCTTTAATAAACAAACTGTGATTTCGAGGACTGTAAATATGGTGAACCAGATAAAAAGAGTACATATATATATATATATAATGTAATATAGAAATATACAAATACCTCGAAAATTGTGGTGTCGTTAAAACTCTGAATTGGAATCTTCAATACACATATTTTCTGCTTTCGTCTTAGCATGTCAGAAAAATATGTCCCCGTTTCATTAACCAGTTCAAAAATATAATATTTAAACCCTTCATTTATCTTTGAAATTTCTTTACCATCTTTTAAGTTAGAACAGGTCAAAATATCGCTCGAAGAATCGTTTAAATACGCCATTTACCTAGAAGACTTTAAAATTGACAGACAAAACATCTATTCTATTCTCTTCGAAATTGCTCGATTACAGAGTCGCGCAGTGACGTAACGATGTAATTCCGCTGCTTGATCGCAGGTTCGCTCGGATGTACATTTATATTTGCAAAATAACGCAGTTTCATTGCTTTATTTCTCGAGTTGTATTTAACGTAAAGATTTTAGACTTGGTATGCAAAGTAATAATACAATACTCTTTCATTTGAGCCTAAGTTGTTCCGAAATCTGACTTCCCCTTTAAGTATTTTAGCTACTCTTTACGATCCATTAGGAATAGTTAGTCCAATTGTGGTAACAATCAAAATTTTGATCAATGATATTTGTAAAGAAGGGTTAGACTGGGATAGTGATATTAACAACAATATGTATAATATATGGAATGCATGGTTAAATGACTTGAACATAATACAAGAGATTGTTGTTAACAGATGTATAAATGGAAAAATAGATAAGCCAGTAAAATGTATGTTGCATGGATTTTCTGATGCTAGTGTTAAAGCTTATTGTGCTGTAATTTACTTTGTCTTTGAATTAAATGGTGCCTACATCGAAGACTAGAGTTGCTCTAATTAAGGCAGAAACGATTCCTCGTCTAGAACTTATGTCAGCCTTGATCCTAGCAAGACTAATGTCTACTGTTTTGATTGCACTAGGATCAGACGTTCATAACTTGAGATGTAGACAGAGGCCGCGGAACCGGGAGGGCATTGGGGGCAAGTGCCCCCCCACTTTTTGCAACAGGGGAAAATGTGCCCTTTTTCTGGAGTGAAAGTGCCCTTTTTCATGGTATAGAAATGCCCTTGTTTTAGGTAAAATTGGACTGATAAAGTTTTTCTTAGATACAAGTAGCCCCCGAGAGTAGAACAAAGTCTGTCGGCATCATGCGAAATCAGCTATAGCTTAGTTTTTGATTTTGATTACCCAGATGGATCAAAAATCGCGTTTGTCGATTGGGGTTGTCTTCGCAGGCGTCCGCCCAGTAACTTAACCAATGAGAAGTCGCAATTTATGATCCACATGAGACTATTAATTCTACGGCAACGCATTGCTCCCGTCGTATTGTCTTACAGGCCATTGGTCCTACAAAACTGTTGACAATTCATAATCATAATAATTGAAAATTTTGCGGTTTAAATCACTTCTAATCGAAATCATCGTGCCTAGAACTGCTAGGCGAAAACGAGAAAAGGAAAAAGAGCTTGTAGAAAGAGCTAAAAGGATGCGAAAACTGACGAGTTTTTTTAGTAGTGCTCCAGCAGAGAACGTTGTTGACCAAAACATCGACTCTAGGTCTAATTTGACACTGCCGTCAGCTACAGAAACTCCATCAACGTGTTTATCTCCTCATTCTCACGAATCTGACTCTACATCGTCTTCAGAGATACTAGTCGCGCCGCCGACCGAACCAGTTCACACACCTTCTCAAAACCTAACGTATGCGTCTTTGCCAAGTTCCATGACTACCGCCCTATTGGTAGGACCTATGCAAATTGAGTCAAGGGAATGTTTGCTAGGACTCGATTGTAAGCGTTTGTGCTGTACAGGCCGACAGCCTTACCATCCTACCCTAGAAGAAATAAAGCACTCGTCTAGAAATCAGACCAGTACAGAAAGATCGTCGAATGTACGAACTTGTCCGTCTTCCATATTTTTGAATTTTTGAAATATACATGGGTCACATACTTCATGACAAAAGGCACCATTGCCTGTTACTTCTGTAAAAGAGCGATGCGTCAGGACTTTGTTACTTTCAGTCATAATGGTGAAAAGGCTTTTCTCCTAGGACAATTCAGCGACGTTTAATAGCTAAGGACGTTTAATAGCTAAGGACTTTGTTCTCAAAAACGAACGTAGGGTTAGATTTTTTGGGAAATTTTAATAGTAGAGAATACGCATAGCATTCTAAGAATGTCTACCAATATTTTGCAGACTTTGAAACTTAATCATGATTCATGAAACAATGCATATCTGTAATATACTAAAACAGTAAGCTGCAAACTCACATGCCCTTTTCGGTCAGTGCCCCCACTTTGAGATACTTCCGCGGCCCTGGATGTAGATTTTGGGTAGATAGTAAGACTGTGTTATGTTGGATTGAAAACAAAGGTGAATGGAAACAATTTGTCAGACATCGCGTTAATGAGATTTTGAAATTGAGCGACAAGCCAAGCTGGGGACATTGCCCAGGGGAACAAAATCCAGCCGATATAGGATAGCGGGGTTGCAGCGCGTCTTTCCTTAAGGGAAGCACCTTGTGGTGGAAGGGTCCCCCATGGTTATCAAGTTCGGAAGGTTTTAGGCTAGCTAACTGCATGATCAAAGAGACATCAGAATCGTGCCAAGACATAAGAAAGGCAGCAATGGTAACCCAAGTGACACGAAATTCATGTAGCATTGCAAATGTTTTAAATATACAGCGTTTTGCAAATCTTGGCAAGTTGCTCAGAGTAACTGCATATATTCTACGTTTTATTAACAATTTGCGTGCCGGCAAAGATATGAGTGCGATGAGGAAAGGAACTGTAAAAGCTTTCGATATAAGAGAGGCAGAAAGGGTGTGGTTGAAGACAGCACAGAATGAGCTTCGTCTGCAGGGAAATTACGACCAATTAGCACATGAACTTGAAATTGTAGAAAAGGATGATTTGTTGAGATGTCAGGGAAGGTTGAAAAACGCCGACTTAGATTTAGAAGGTAGAGAGTCAGTAGCATTGCCTAGAGCACATCCACTCACCACTCTGATCGTTAAGGCTTGTCATGAGAGAGTTCTACATAGCAGGCTTAGAGTAACTTTGGCTCAGGTTAGAAGCCGGTTTTGGATACCAAAGGGTCGACAGGTCGTAAAGAGTATAATAGGAAAGTGCTTGAAGTGTAAGAGACATGAAGAGAAAGCGTTTCCTAGTCCAGAAGTAGCAAGTTTACCAGAATTTCTAGTACGCCAGGCAGTTCCGTTCGGAAATGTAGGAGTAGATTTTGCAGGACCGTTGTACGTTAAGGAAAAGAAAGAAACATGGAAAGTTTACATTGCGCTTTGGACTTGCTGTGTCACTAGGGCTGTACATTTAGATCTAGTACAAGATTTGTCAACGAACACCTTCATCAAGTGTTTACGCAGATTTATTTCTCGTAGAGGACGTCCACGTTTCATAGTTTAGGACAACTCAAAAACATTCAAAGCAAGGTTACTTAAGGATTTACGTAACAATGAAGAAGTGCATGGGTACTTAGCACAAAGCCACGTAGAATGGATCTTCAATCTTGAAAAATCCCCTTGGTGGGGTGGGGTTTTTTAGCAAATGGTAGGGACAGGAAAGCGAGCGTTGAGGAAAGTTTTAGGACAAGAAAAATTGACTTACGGCGAACTTCTCACAAATTTTATTGAAATTGAAGGAATTGTTAACTCACGACCGTTGACTTATGACTACGACGAGACCGACGGAGAAGTATTGACACCCTCACACTTGATATTTGGGTATAGATTGGATTCTTTATCTGACGATGTAATATGTACAATGGACAAAGATATAGATGAGGCTAAGAGCCTTCGTAAACCTTACAGATTTATGATTAAGTTGAGAAATCATTTTTGGTATCGATGGAGAAGAGAATATTTAACGAATTTAAGAGAGATTCACAAAGGAAAGGGTAAGATGAAAGGTTCAATTGCAAAGGTTGGAGACGTTGTGTTAGTTTATGATGAAGGATTAAAGCGTGGGTTTTTGAAGTTAGCAGTTATTGAGAGGTTGGTTAAGGGTAAGGATGGGGTCGTTCGGGGTGCAACAGTTAGAATGGTTGAGAAGGGACGATCAAGGGTTTTAAACAGGCCACTGCAAAAGCTGTATCCTTTTTTGCAAATAAGTTACAAATGTTTGAATGAGGTTGAGGCCCGTAAAGATAAGACTTGTAAAGGTGAATCTAATCAAGTTGGCGAGGAAGCAAGGTCACAAAGATCTCGTCAAGCCGTAGCGTTGGACTCTCTAAGTGGAAAACCTCAGCAATGCTTGAACCATAAGTGTTCAAGCAGGGGGGTGTGTGGGATATTGCATTCTTTTTAGCTTAGCAATAAAATTGTCGTACCTATGTTAGTTTCCTTTTAACATTGCTTTGTTTTAAGTACGTTTTGTAAGTTCTTTGTTTGTTTAGTTAGTTCTTCCTTTTTGTGCAACGCGTGAGAACTTGAAACGCAATGAAAGAGTGAGTACTGCTAATGACGTAAAAGGAAAGCTTGACTTATGTTTTGTTGTAATTACCGTTAGTATAAATACATGTAAATAATTAACTCTAATATATAGCGTAAAAATACTCCAATGATGTACTTGTAGCTTGTTTAGCTTGTAAAATAAAAGGTTCAAAACGAAGAGTGTTAGTGAACCAGCTGAGGAGCGCATTCCTCGAGAAGGTTCTTATTTATGCATTTTTATTTCTATGACAATTATTTTTAGTCAGTGATGTATACTTAGTTATAGAAAAATACTGTTTGTTGAAGGAGATCCTGACTCACTCTTCATCTTCGTTCGTTATTTAAATGTGTTTATGTAACAAAACTCATATGGATAAAAAGTTGATGTTTCAATAATGTATATGAATTATGATCACCATTTTTTAACTGATATGTATGTAGTCACGTTTTTTATATTAAATTTCTTATCTTTTGTTAGGTACGTAACATGTAAAGAACTAAAGCAAGCATAATTTTGTCCACACGATCGTCGTATATGAAGTCTTATTTCTAAAACAAAGGTAATTTTACGTAAGTTAACTGAGATTTTGTATTTACATTTCTAACTTAACAAATTTGATACCGAAGCATTGCGTAGTATGAAGTATGACTATAAACAAATCAATGTTTATTTCCATTCCAAATGAAAATCGTTTGAATGATTCTATAAATGACTTTTAAAGCTATATTTAATACCACGACTGGAAAGTAGGTTTCATTTTTTGTTTCAAATTATCCACTTAAAAATTGCGGCTCTTACACGAAGAAAAGGTTTGATAATAAATAGTTCTGAGTCAGTGATGCGCTTGACATTCACAGATGCCATGTCATTATGTGACATTTCTTTTTAAATATAATTAAACTTAAGTAAACAGTACAATGTACAAATGTAAAGTGAAGATTAGGTTCCAGGGGTCAAAATGAACTCATGATAAAGTATATATTTCATCATCAATCATTATTTTTTAATATAATTACACTTTAGTAAACAATACAATGTATAAATGTAAAGTAAAGATTATGTTCAAGTGGTCATAATGTACGCCAGATAACGTACATATTTCATCATCATTCATTTTGCACGTAATTTATTCTTAGATGAACTTTGATTTAGCATGTACACTGAGAAACTGATATCAAGATACTTGTTTTGTTTTCCAACGTGTCTAACTGTTTTAGTTACTTGAATTAAATCGTGTAAGAACAAAAAGTCGAGAAATTTCACTGACTGTCAGGCTAGGCCCGCCGTGAGGTAATAGGCAAGGGGACACTTTTGTTACGTGCGTGGTCCCGAAAGAATAACTACTAATTTTGGTTCTATTTCCACACGCAACAAAGATAGTGTGAACCAGTTATATTTCTCAAACAATTTATTAATAAACGCGTAAATATTAAAGTAGATAAGTGTCTTAATAGCAATATCAATAAGTATGAGTAAAACTTATCTCCTCTATCTGAGTACAACCGCGAGTCTTTATTCTTGAGCGTTCGTGAGTCCAACAATGACTCACAATAGTTTTCCAAATAGATTAAAGCACAGAAGCCAAAAGATAGTTATGGCACAGGAGCCAAGATAGTTGTCTGGTATATTGTAGCTTGTCAACCTACTTCGGTAGGCTATGCCTCCTAAGTTTCTCCTCGTAGCTTGTGCTCGTAGGTTGTCCTCGTAGGTTGTACTCAGTGGTCTAAACTACTGATATATATATAATATCTAATGGGAAGTATTGCGGTTTTGTGACCTACATCCCATACGCAATACAGTATGTTACAGCAAGATATTGTTAACCACAATAACAACAGATGCGGTTGCGGTTCTAAAGTGTTTACGCATGTAAGCAAGCTTCTAGCGCATGCAAGCAAGCTTCTAGATAACGTTCTAATTAATTATATATGAAATTATAATATGATATAAAAATTATATTACATGATAGTAGTTGCTATCATGTAACAACTTTGCCTTGGGCCAATAATATAATATGGACCGGCGCCTCTCGTTTTGGACACATGAAAATTACAAAATTGAAGGTTATAGAAAAAGTAATGAATGATTTGTGTATTATTTGTATTTTTCTTACGTTATCTCATCATGCAGAAGACATTCATCAATTGTTAAATTTTTAGAAATTCTTGTAGCATCTTCAAACCGAATCACGCTTTAGCTGTGTCATGGGTGATAATCGCATATGCGAACGATGACGAATAAAATTGTTTTAAATAAAGTCAATACTTATGTTGTTTTTCACTTCCTTATGCTTTAGAGCGTATAATTGGCACTTTGTTTTAGTGACTATAGTCAAAACCTTGCAGCTGAAAATATCATTCATTTATATGTTTTACTAATGATTACAGACGTCAAATATACCTCGTTTAGGCAAAAAATACAAGGAACTTGATACTCTGTGCAGTCCGTACTTGTATTTTGTTCGGTATTTTATTCATATGTCGCGTTGTTTATATCTCACCCTGTGTTCTGTGCTTTGGTGAGGAAAATGTAAAGCAGATAGTAGATAGTTTTCTTTATTTTCATTTCAATAAGTAACGATAACGATTTGGATTTAACAGATTGTAAAAAATGACGATCTGTTTAAATATATGATTAGAGTCAAGATATGGTCCTATGGGCGACTACTGCAGTTTGGCGGACACAAACCCTGACCAAACGCTGACCCAAACCCTGTCCTATAATCACAAACAAAAACGCGGTCACTAGCGCTTTGGGTGACTGTTAAACTGCAGTCTAGCAAAAATTTAAATTGGAACAGAATCATCAGCATTATAGTCCTATCAAAACGTTAATAAGCAAATATTATTACAACACAGCAAACCAGTTTGATATATCCTGTTATAAGAACGACGTATCTCTTCACCACACGATTGTTAGACAAATAAGATATATTATTTATTAACTAGGAGTTACTATCGCAAGGTAGCTGCTGCCGCTCGCGCCTAGTAGGCGAAAATATTATTATTTTAAATGTTTTTTTATGGTATCAAGTCTACTATTTTAATGCCTTGATGTAAGATCAATTACTGGGTCATGTCACTAGGCAGTGAACACAATTTTTATCGAGAGAAAGAATTGAAGCACACAAATCTTTATAAATGACTTGTAGTACTATTTTTAATTTAACCTTTTAACCTTTGTAAACATTTTGTACATTTTAAATTATACCTTTTTTTCACAAATTCATTCCTCATTTCTAGAATAAGAAATGGTTTCGCCACCTAATAAAATAAGATTGAGGAAAATGGATCTCGTTGTGCTCATTTTGTACATTGCAAATTGATGCTTTTGCACAAACTCGTTCTTCATTTCTAGCATGAAAAATGGCTTCACCGCCTCAAAAACTGAAGTTTGAGGAAAACGGATCTCGTTTAAGTAAACTTTTGGTCAATAAAGGAACACAAGCCTTAAAAATAACATTGCGAAGCATTATAAACCTTCAATCATCAAACTTAGAAGATGAACTTAATGATCCTTCTACAAAGAGTAAATTGACACCACTAAAATTCAAAGTCATCAGCAAGGAGCAATGGAACCTTCTTTACCCATCAACTGGCTCACCTGACATTGAACACTTTGATATTTCATTATTGACTGTCTTATTGCGTAACATATGTTGTCTAACAGCGCCACATGGTGGATGGAATAATCTTCCTTCCTCTTCAGATACTTCAATCTCAGCAAACATTGCAAGAATAAAGTTTTATCGAAACAAAGTGTATGGTCACATAAGCACAACTAGTGTAGATGACAGTGAGTTTGAGTGCTCGTGGCAGGAAATTTCAAAAGCATTGGTTGGTCTGGGTATTCAACAAACAGAAATAGATGAATTAAAGAAGGCTCCCCTCACTACCGATGAGGCAATTTATATTGAAATGTTAAAAGAATGGTATAAAAAAGAAGAACAGTTAATCGATGTCAGTGAAAAAATCAAAGAATATGTGAAAGTAATGAATAGAAATGTTGTAGAGATGAAACAATTGTTACAGGGCAAAACATATTCAGTTATCGAAAAGCTTGGAAAGTGTAATTTCAACGGTCTTATAAAAGATCTTAACAAGAAATACCTTGAAGGCACTAGACAATGGTTATTTGAAGAACTCGGCATTTGGTTTAACGATAGAAGTGAAGATGCTTCTAATGTCATGATTTTGATTGCCGGTCCTGGTGTTGGTAAAAGTGTGTTTGCTGCTGAGGTGTGTCGACGATATTCTGAAAAGAAGAAACTTGCTGCTTGTCATTTCTGCAGGTATAATCGATCAGATGAGAGGAATCCTCGGATGTTATTAGAATCAGTGGCCAGTAGCATCTGTGATACAATATCAGATTTTAAATGTAAACTGAATGAAGAATTACAGAGAAACCATTCCTACGAATTAGTCACCGATGCATTCCGTGTTTTATTAAATAATCCATTGCATTCATTGGAAGATCATGAACCAATGCTTTTGGTTATTGATGCCTTAGATGAAAGCCAAGTTGATGGCAAAAGTGAATTGTTGGAATTGATTGTAGAAGAGTTTGACCGGCTGCCTAAATGGATTAAAATATTCATCACCAGTCGTCCAGAACTTCCTGTTCAAAAAGAGTTGAAAGAAATGAATCCTGTGGAAATTACAACTCACCCTCGTGATAAAAACAACGAAAAAGACCTGCACAAATATTTGATACATCAGTTGAATATTCGGGTGCCGAAACATCTATTCGTTCTATCGTCATTAGTTGAAAAATGTGAGGGATCATTTCTTTACGCTTATCACGCACAACTGAGCTTAAAGAAAGAAAAAATTGATCTTACATACGAGAATATTAGACAATTGATCCCTAGTGGGTTAAGCGGTGTTTACACAAAGCAATTCAAAAGAGTAAAAGAACTGTTAACGAAGAAAAGTCCCAGAAATTCTATTATCTCAGAAACTACTTTTATGCAATTTCTTGAATTGTTGGCTGCCTCTCGGGAGTTTCTACCATTAAATTTAGTGCTTAGCTACTTAGGTTTTTCTGCTGATATCAAGTTTGAAGTCCGCAGTAAAATCTTTGAACTGTTATCTCAAATTTTGCCAGTTTATGATGATTGCTTAACCGTGTATCACAAGTCTCTAATTGATTGGTTGAAATCAGATGGTTACGAACAGCATGAGTTTACAGTTGATCCAAAAAATGGTCATAAGTTTTTATGGCATGCTTGTGAGAAAGTGTTTAAACAAATTAAGTCGATGAACATTTTTAAAGATCAGATGAACACTACTATGATTAAATATGCTTTGAAGAATGGAGTCCACCATATGATAGAATGTGGCGAAAATGTTCACTTTAGTTGGGCAGTTGAAGTCAAAGTGGTTTGTGCAAGGTTAATGTGTGTGGAAGACATTGACATGTATACCATTAGGTCTGAATTGCGTAAAATCATTAATAAGCGGCATACTTTCTTGAAAAAAGATGTACTTGAGGAACTACTGTTTCGTTTGTACAAGCTCCAGTTTTATTCTATTTACTGTGATTCTTATCTATTTTATTTGCAAGGTATTGCAAACACAATTCATGGAAGTAACGAAAGAAGATTATTGGCTAGGGATTTATTGAAACAAGGAAAGTTTGTTTGGTTTGAGGATTTAGACTCAACATATTTAACAAACCATCATCATTTGACTGTCCCCTTGCGTGCTAACGTTACATCTCTTTGTGTGTCGTCCAATGAAGAACTTCTTGCTGTAGGATTTGAAAATGGTCAAATATCTATTTTTCAGCTTCCAGAATTCGAACAACGATGCACTTTAGGCACTGCACTTGCTGATTCAAGGTGGGATAAGTGGGATGATGTAGTTATTGTAAACACATTTATGTGCCTGTTTGACAACTATTACTATCCAGGAGAAAGGCGTTTTTGGTTTTCAATTGTAAACATCTGTTGTTGCTCCTTTTCACCTACCGGAAATAGACTGGTAACTAGTGATGGATCTACTAAAGTAAAGTTCTGGGACGTTAACAATGGACGTTTGTTATCTTGTTTACAGTCAGATCATGTCGTTAATCGTTGCTCTTTCTCAGATTCTGGTTTGTTCATTACAGCAGAATATGTAAAAACATTCATAGAATATGTAAAAGATTACAATGAACTTCCTAAAGATATGTTCACTGCATGGAATTCATTAACTTTGGAAAGAATCGATCGACGCTGCGTTGTTGATTACCAAAAACTACAATGCACCGATAAATATTCAGAGTTCTTTGTTGCAGAATTCTTCAAGACTTGGTATGTTTTTCAATTCCCAAAGGCAATCGATATTTTTCAAAGGGAAAATAAGTATTTACGATCTTCAACTTCAAAGACAACCCACCATTATCGTCATTGTATTTTTTATCATACAAGACAGAATGAAAAGCTTTTTGAAATCACTCAGTTGACAAAATACAACGATCAAGGACAAATCATGTTTTATTTACCAGGCGTTGAGTGTCTATGTTTTGATAGGGTTTTTAAATATGTCCATCCCATCTCGTTTAAGGAATTTTACGTTGTGCCGTATTTTGCCAAGCTTAAAATTTTCAAAACTGATCATCTTTGGAGACCTTCACTTATCTTTGAGGAATTTTATATTGGATGTTGTTGTTTTTCACCGGATGGATCTTTTTTGGCTGCTTTCGCTGTTGGTTACCACGTCAACATTCATATTTGGAGCATTGAACGTTGCACTATTATTCAAACTGTACCAATACAACTGAAGAATGCATTAGGATGTTGGTGGTCAGATGGTTTACTGTGGATATGGGATGGTTCTGATCATCTTATGAAGATATCCACTTCTTCTGAAAATTTTGTAGATTCTATTCAAGCAAAGTATGTTAACATTGGATTTAAACCTTGGAGAATCTTAACATTTGGTGATCTCTTAGTTTGTAAAAACCGTAAAGGTTTTGCTCAAGTTGTTAGAATTACCAAGGGTGAGATACAATACAACAAAAGACTTCCTGTCGATAGTTCAAAAGTTAAAGCAGCAGCTGTATCACCTGATAATTCTGTTATTTTAACTGTAAACAAAACAGAATACACATTATGGAAATGGGGAAATAACAACAATGAACTTTACTTGAAACCTTGGCATACTGCAGAATTACCCATAGAAGCTGTCATTGAAAAATGTGTTCCAGAAAAGATAACTCATCTAAAGTTCAAATGCTGTATAAGTGATTGTAAACAAGCAGTCATAGCATTTTGCGAAGGCACCATAGTTATGGTCACTTATGTATTTAATGTTCACGAGAATGGTGTTGTGAATGAGATTATGCATAATGTCATGGAATGTTTTTTGTTCCATTACCTAATTGTACGCAAATGTTATTGCATTGGAGTGCGTCGTCGGTCAATCATTGCTGTAGATTTAAAGAGTGGTAAAGTTTGCGCTGAATTTAAGAAACATCATTATATGTTTCATATAATTATGCATTCCAATACAGGAACTTTAGCTTTAGTTGGGAGATTCGGATACAGAATTCAATTTTTAAAACTTAATGTTCCTGAATAAATAAATCAACTCAATCTTTATTAGTAAATTCAAAAAACTTTTGAGAAAATTGCACATAGATGTTGCTTGTCGTAAGGATGATTGCTTGTTTCCACCTACTATAGTTTTCTACAGAAGAAGTTTACTTATTCTACCAGGATATCTTTAAGAAATTATATATATTTACCATAAATATATTTGGACCAATTTTGTAAAAAGATCTTTTAAATTTATCGGTACTATTTCTTGGAATGTCTTACCTCCTGCTATTAAAGAATGTAAAATATTATCTATGTTTTGCAATAATCTGAAACGATGTATAATTGCTTTTTATAACACAAATGACTTGTATTTAAAAAGAGCGCTTCTATACTAATTCATCATGAATATTTGTTTATTCCTTTCTAAGATTCTACTTGTAATCTTCATAAATGAATGTCATTTAAACAGGGCATCCTCTAGATTTGATTACTACTGTAAGATGCTCTGTCAAACTTATTATTATGTATTGTATCTCTGAACAAATTTCATGTTGATGATTTACTTTTTAATAAAAATGTATGGTTAGATAATTTGGTTATTTTTATTTAACAAATAGATAACATTTAACAGTTGTCTATACAGTTATAGATACACGGGTATGACGTCATTGTGATAAAAACTGAGTGGCCACGAGCCGCCGGGGCAAATCAACGTTTGAAAACCGGGTTTTTTCTTTTCTTTTTGCTGAAATGCGTCCAATGCTTCAACTAGGCATTCTTGATTTCTTTATTTGCCCATTCAGGGATATATTCAGGTAAATATTCAAATAAATTCTCCGTTCGTTTGTCATTTAAAAACAAGGAATTTTCTGTGACCTCAATTCCGTGTGTCTGTCGTCTTATAGATCATAGCTCTCGAGTTTTATGGTCATTAGTTGAAAAATGTGAGAGATCATTTTTGTTCCTTTATTATGTACAAATGACCTTAAAGAAACAAAATGTTCTATACTGCCAACAATACCCGTATAAAAAACAACATCATGACGTCATGTCAATAACTTGTGATGAAAATAAATAAAACTTTTACGTTTTTGACATAAGTTCATTTGAATTGAGGAATTAAACTTTTTTGGATAATATTTTCTTGATTAAAATATTGAAGAATATTAATTCTCACTTTCTGTCTTCAATGGTTAAAATAAAATTTATCATCATGATGTTGGAGTTGATACAACGTTAAATGTACAGTTTCAACTTGGGACAATTGTAAACATAACAAGAAACATTTTACTTACTTATAAATATTAAAGCTCAGCAAAGTGCTTTTAAAAGAGGCATTCATCGCAAAAATGACGTATAAAAAGGAATATTTATTTAGTAGCGTAACGTTTGGTCTTAATTCTCAAGACATCATCGGACAGTATTGAATTACAAGTATAAAGGGATTTATATAGATAATAGCTATTTACATAATATTAAATTATATGGTAGGATGAAAAAGGTGAAAATAAAAGTGGGATAAGATGGTATGAAGTGGGATAAGTGGAAATCACGAAAGAAAAAAAAACACACCCAATCACAAAGTATACAGACATGGAGTTTTCTTGTGAATTCCACTTATCCTTGGGCTTTAATATTTATAATAATAATTTGCTTTCCGCCTGGTATATCCCTGGTCACTATTCTGAAGAAACATTTTAATAATGATTTTAAAGATCCTTGTGCTTTAAACACTCCACAGATTTTTCTAGTTCTAAGTTTGGGGCATCTTATGAAAGAACAGGTACGATAGCGTACATTTTGTTGTCTTTTACTGATTGGTAAACAACTAAAGTAAACATTGGAGTTTTTCAAAATAAACATAATTTCACATCACGTGATATCATTTTAAATATTAGTGACAATATTATGTATATGAAGTAATGTGATGAAGTGGTAATTTATTCAATTATATGTAATTTATATACAGTAAAATATTGACATGAATTAATGGTGATTGTCTTTGCAAGGGCTTCTTAAATTCAAAATTTTAAAATCTTAAGTTTTTAAGTTTTTCTTACTGTACGAAAGTGAGTTAAAAATATCTGTGCGGGGATAACTAAGGACAAAATAAGAAATTTAGGGGGAGGAGGCTAATCTGCCCCCAAGTCTCACAACTAATTTAGGGGGAGTGTCACATATTCTCCCTAGCAGTACCACAATCCATAAACCTTTGAGCCCATATTATATTACACAGACTGGTTAACGTCTTTATTTAACATCTTTATTTCTAAATGACATGTTATTTGCAGTAGAATATCAAACGTTCTCCGGGCTGGATCATGGAAAGGGCAATGTGGGCGGTGGCCACGTGATGAGTGATTTTGAGGGCCCTGTGCAAAGTCAATATTTTTAATGGTACTATTGTCTTTGTGTGGCAAAAGTAAAGCAAAAACCGTAATACGGAAGAAAGGATTTTAGTTTTTTTATAAACTTTATACTACAGACAAAATTTGGAGTGTCTTCATTAGATGTCAACTGGGCATTTTATTACAAACTATGAATGGTATTAAATTTTATGGAAGTAAAACACATCGTGAGAAACGTTGGACTCATCATTGTAAGAAAATCATTGTTGAAAAAAGCAACTTTTGTATATAACGCTTTAGCGGAAACATTCTTAGTAAATATCACAACTTTTATTGTAGCTATTTTTGTTCTAAAACAAAAAAATTCTTCAATTTTTAGGACTTTTGTGGATAAAGGATGTCAGTTAGAGAGTGTTAGGTTTTGTGATGTAGCCATCTACCTTCTTTAGTAAATATTGACTTACACCAACAAATAGAGATATTACAGATAACTGTTATGATCACATTTAATGTTCAACGTCAGTGTCTATGGTCAACGATCTATCTTACAATGGTTAAACAACTTCTATTTATACAAGATATTACGTATGGATATATTTGTTTCTTTACTAAATATGGTAAATTTACAATCACCAGAAAGCTATTAGGAACTATAAAAAATATTGTGATTATTTTACATAAGTATTTCCTAAAATAAGCATTTAGTTAGTTACACTTGACTTAATTATTTACTAATTACAGGAAGAATATCAGAGCATATCTTAACAGGAAGAAGAGATAGTTTTTGAAATGCGCCTTTACCTTTTATTATAAGTCGTGTTTGTGTTAGGAAATCAGAATTATTAAGTTATTGCAAGAAAGCCAAAAAGCAGAACATCAAACTCATCAATAATTTTTGTGATCGACTGAGAAAATTTCTCTCTTGCTCTATAGAATAATTTTGATTGCTTTCATGTGACCCACGTTGGTTAGTTCATGGTTATGGACTTTGCCCCACTCCTTATTATCAAATGTTTATGTTTGATAAATATTAAGACGACCAACCTCTGTACGTCTTTTCCAATAATGATTTCGTCGGTCTTTCCTTCATTTGCTTCTATCGCTCCATTTTGACCAAATCAATAAAAACCAGTAGATACAACACAATGTGAGCTCTTTTCATTACTAGAACAAAATGATCAAATGTATTTATTTCTTAACATAGTACAGTTTATAGCAATAATGTTGAAATTACCTTTTCTTGTACTTCTTTTTTGTAACAAGTAAAAATACAACAAAATAAAGTAGCAATAGTTCTGTTTTCTTCTTATATCGACCTACTTTGAGGCTGTGGTGACTTGTGCAATGAAGTGTTTATTGTGAGATCGTATTTAAAAAAGAACTGATCACATGAAAATCAAGCGATATTCATGTGAATGTTGGTTTAAGATCAATTAATATTTTTATGTTGTTGTATCTTAATAAAGTAAATGGTTTGAACCCGGGAGTATCGTTATATGTTTGTAAATGATGATCGTCCAGGTTAATAAAGTCCTGAGAAGGACTGTTTTTGATGTTGTTGACTGACGTTTCGACAACCTTAGCGGTAGTCATCTTCTTTTGACTCTGAAGATGACTACCGCTAAGGTTGTCGAAACGTCAGTCAACAACATCAAAAACAGTCCTTCTCAGGACTTTATTAACCTGGACGATCATCATTGTTGTATCTTAGTTATCCATGACGATTTCTTGCGATGACGTTATAATCTCATAATATTGTATGATTGCATGACTGGAATAAAATCATATAGTAAAGTAAAAATAGCTCTTGTCCTTTTCTGTAGCTAATGCGATAATACTAGTCCGTGATCTGTGCCTCAAAAATATGCTTTAAAAATGAGTTTCGTTGGACACCTCAAGGAAGGTCGCAAAATTTTCAAAATAGATAGAAAGTCACTTGCTGTTTGATATTCTTTTTATTGTCACTTCTAAAAAGCTGCAGTTTTTTAGTATTTCGCGGTTGAATTTCAAAATTCCTCGCTCCTTCAATTTTGAATGTCGCCATTTTTTTGGTGCGGAGCTCTTTGATCTAACTGCCGTTGTCATGGTGAGGCAAATTTATTAACGGGCGCCATCTTGAAAGGTGGCAAAAAGGCGAGACTCTTAATAAAGTCCAAGTAAAATGTAAGTTTTAAATGAAGAATTCTATCGAAAATTTTGGAAGCAAACCTAAACTGTCACCTTTGCACTTATGTACCAACATAGGAGAAGCCTGTTTTAGACCTAAATCTTGTTTGTTTTAAGAACTCATGGTTAAATCGTGCGCAACTTCACTTTTCGAAGGATAGCAACGCATCTTTCCATAAATTTTTCCTTAAACAATAAAGCTTGGTAAGAAATTGATCATTACCACTAAAGAATTTTTTGTTAATAAGCTTTTAAAGAGGCACATCATTATGTAAAGGCCTAAGATAAATGTAAAACTTGTAGAACAAACATTTAGCAGCTTACAGCTATGTTACAGATTCCATAAAGTACATGCTTTTCTGATTAACCTGCTTTAAGTGATGCAAGAGCAAAAATAAAGTTTTAAAAGTATTGCTATCAGGCTATTAGACTCACTAAACACAAGAATTACTTTGATTCAATGTTTTGACCACACTTTCTACTAGGTCACTCCACATAGGATAAGTGAAGTCCATTCTTTACTTTGGAAGAGTAGAACTCTAAAATTTCTCTTTTTAAATATAGAATGACAACATTTTTTGGTTTTGTAGAACCTACACTAAGCATTAAAGTGCTTGCTCACTTACTTCTAACAGAGGATCTTGTCTCCATTACATACCAATGTCCCAAAACCATCTTTAGTTGCTGTTTCCATGCATTGATTATATAAAGAATGACTTCAAAAATAATTCAGATATTCTTTATTTTAAATCAACATTATAAACTTTTATCAAAGGACAACAGAGTAAATTAGTAAATTAGTATGTATAGATCAGAATCATAACTACATTTCTTGTTGAGAAATATATATACAGGATCACTATTTCAATCAATGTGCCAGAACTCTTTCACTCTCCTTTTCATGGTATGACAAAGACAACTATTATCTATGAAAGTCCTCGCCAATCAAATTTACAATAAAACAAGTTTCAACCCAAGCAAAAAACCCCAGCTTTCTGGCTTCTGAAATGGCTCACTGAAAAATATTCTTTCTTGAATTGTAAAACATGATCTTGAGCATAAAGCCTTAACTGAAGATTAACAATCATCACAACCTAGGAAAGAGATTGTTGAAAAATACAAAAGTTTACCACTTCTGACATATTGTAAACAAATAGTAGCTAAGTTTGTTCTAAGAATCATATAATGTTGAGTTCTAGCTTGGTGTTTTGAGATTTTATGCTTCTTAACTGAGATTTTTAACTTCTTTTTAAAAAAATACCTCTCAGTTGTATACAGAATGCAATAAGAATGACTTTAGCAATATTTACACTAACTCTTGATTAACAATGGAAGTTTATGGAACTTACATTTTTGTACCAAGCCGCGCTTTGGCCTTTCTGTTTACAACCACAAATGGATATTACTCCTCCGGATGAAAATGGGTGGCAAACGAGTGACGGGAAACTGCAAGTCTGAAATCGTATGGATGACCATTCCCCTAGCGCCGAATTCCCTACTTGATAACGTTCATTGTGGTTGTAAGACTGGCTGCAACGTGGCTGCAACTCCCAACGTTGTTCATGTAACAAAGCCGGAGTGAAGTACACAAATGTACGTCATGTACTGCATGCACGAATGTAGATATTGATGACGACAATGATGTTGAGGAAGAGGAGTTTTTAGATGATGACATTGACGACGAATTCGAGACAGACCTTTAAAAAAAGCGCGCCTTGTCTTGCACAATACGATTATAACTTTCAAAATATTATCTTCGCAACAATTGCTAAAATCCAACCTAATGCACGAGTGAAATATGTATTTCTTTCCGACATTTTATTTATGTTGCCAGTATTATCGTGCGGAATAGCTCTCTATTAGGTCTGGCACTAGCACACAAAATATAAATAACATGAAGTTTCTAAGGGAAAATGGCGGATTCCGAAATTGTAATGAGCTACAAATTTTAAAATTTTAATGTAATATAGCAATAAAACTGCAGCTTTTTGGAGATGACAACAAGTAAAACTGCGTTAAGCATGTAAAAGTCGTTCTGTCTTGAATTTTTCACGACCTTCCTTGAGGTGTCCAACGGGAATGAAAGAAAATCGGTCACAGATCACGGACTATACCTGCAAATTTAGGAGTTTGGAAGTGTAAGAACAAGCTTAGTTAAAGACATTAGTAAAAAAAGTAATCATTACTAACATATATTACTGAAAGTACTTAACAAAAAACGGAACCAAGAAACCAAGTAAGAGGAGTCAGATTGGAAAAGAAAAATTTTAAACTACGACGTTATTTGAAATTGAATCAAAGGTTTTACCAAAATCAAAGGAGAAAATGCCAAATGAGAAATTAATTTAACCTAGTGCAGAGAAGCCTATACCTCATCAAAGGAGCCTTTGTCAAAACGTATTATATCTTTTCTTACATGAAGTACAATAACTCAATGTTTCCTGTTTCTAGCATTGAGCTCTATAAAACCTGGAGGGGCAAAGGGGCCTGGACCCCGTGGTCAAAAACATGGCGGTAATGGCGGATTTTGGTGGTCAAAACTTCCACTTTAAAAATTTTTTTCAATATTCACTCCCTCCTGATTTCTAATACTGTTTGTATGAACGAAAACAAGTGAGAAAAAAAACATTTACGATACCGACAGCATCATGTGAAAATAATGCTTCGGCATTGCGTGAAAAACACAGTACAGACACACATCAAAATAAAGAAGATCGACGGTAGAGAAACGCATATTGTGGATGTAACATTTAAGTTATTTTATGAAATTTTAGCCTTTTAAAAGTGAAAATCAAACGGCATTCTTCACTAGACTTGTCAATCTCATAGGCGTACGGGGTGGGCTGGGGGCTGCCCCCAATTTCTCGAGAATTTGTGTATTCGGGCAAGCATTTACATGATATTCTGGCAAGATACTTACTACAGTTTTTAAATTTTCAATATTAATCTACATCATTTCTAGATCATAAACTGCTTCGGTTCTTGAGCGTGAACGGTCTTTTAATGGATGGTTTTTAAATTGTTTAAATTACTTAAATTTCAGGAGGTAAAATAAAAATCGCGTAAAGTGATTGGGTGCAAAATTTTTCTTGAGACATAATAGGAGAATTTTACATCCGCCCCATTATAATATAAACAAATTACGTCACGAGAAATCGGTCTATTTACTAGCGATATTGCGACGAATATATTCGGTGTTTACAACTTTTAAACGAACACGAACGCCGATATTTTCAATCAGAGCAAAGCTTTTGGTATTAAATTTATCCACATAACGTTCTCCATTTATAAAAAAGGGCTGAGGTCAGTAAAAGTCTTGAAATGTCTTGAAATTGCGAAAAATCGTCTCCCACACGCTATCCGTTATACATTAATATATAGATTAACAATCGCTGCGATCCCCAAAAGTGATTTTTAATTTTGCATGAAAATTAGGCTTCGTATGGAGAGGCACTGTCCATTCCATTGATTAGATTAGTGCCATTCACTCTATGATTGTTGTTCAAGGAAACTATTATCCACAAGGGAAAACATTTAGTAGCCAAGCTCTAATAAAGCGTACATATGGCGTCTCGTAAACGACCGTATCGACATCGCGTTTGGTGCGAGGAATGCAGCAAGGAAATTGACAGTGATTATAAGGAGGTCCACTTTCGACGAGTTCACAATAATGAAAAGTTAAGTGTCATCGAGTGATGGATTCATCGGATTTATCGCAGTCAAAGATCAGTGGTTTCTTTGTAAAAAGTAACATGACAACCAAGGATGATAACCTAACCTTACAGGAAACAGAATCGAGTGCTAGTAAAGATTTAGCAGCCACTGGGTCTTTTGAGGAAAATCTACCTGAGATTAATTTGAAGGAGCCCATAAGCGAAGACCAAACGGAACCAATGAGAACGTTTATTGATGTTGATGAATTAAATCCACTGACGCAGTTCAGAGAAAATAAAGAATTGAATACGGTCACGGATAATGAAAATCTTACTTCCAGTGACGCACTGTTCATCGAAGAATTTAACTTAAATCAAAATATACAACGCGTTGCAACACCAGAATCAACGACGACGTCTAACACTCTAGACACAACAGCAATACAAGATTTAGATTCAACAGCATCTGTTCTAAATGAACAGACTAGAAAGGTTTCCTTAACAGTATGAATGAAGAAGAGATTTCCACCTTGCACGCCCCAAAACAGCCTATATTAGGTGAATATCCTGCACGAAAATTCGGCAGTGAAACATTTGTGCGACGATTTCAGCCTGAATGGTACAAGAAATATCCATGGATTAGTTACGAAGTGGATAAAGATGCATGCGTTTGTTTTGCCTGTAAAGAATTTGGGAAGAATACTTCATTTGTGCTTACAAATTGGAAGAAGTCGTCAAAGCTGGCAAAACATGGCAAGAGTGAGAACCACGTCAGATCCATGACAAGATGGCTCCAGTTTAAAGCAATGGAAAGAAAGAAAACCTCCGTACTACAACAGCTGAATAGTGCACACCAGGACCAGGTTGCTATTAACAGACAATACTTAAAAGTAATCATACAATCTTTGATGTACACTGCACAACAAAATGTTGCAATTAGAGGTCATGAAGAGATTCGGGGTGATATATGGGAGATATCTGATATAAATAGAGGAAACTTTCTCGAGTTACTTTGCATAAGATGCAACGATTTGCCTTGGCTGAAATCTAAACTTCAAAGCCAGCTGCAGACACATGCTCAGTGGACATCCCCTGCTATTCAAAATGAACTACTGGAAATAGTAGCAAGTGTCATGCTTGAGAGGATAGCAGAAGAAGCAAGAAGTAGCGACTACTACGGAATAGTTGTCGATGAAACGGCAGACATCAGTCGAACAGAGCAATTATCTCTTTTCCTCAGATATGTTTTCAATGGCGAAACCAAAGAGACATTCACTGGTTTCTATTCAACCAAATCTACGGAAGGAGAAGTATTGTATGAGCTGTTAAAGACAGCCATTGGCAGGCTAGAGTTGACATTGGAAAACATTGTCGCAGAATGCTTTGATGGCGCTGCAAATATGAGTGGCCCTCGCAAAGGACTTGCTGCACGCATGAAGGAGTGCTCACCTCTTAGCATCTATGTTCACTGCCATGGGCATCGGCTTAACTTGGCGCTACAAGATACGATGACTACAATTGAGCCACTTCAGAAAGCTTTAGGTGTGATCCAGAGTCTCCATAATTTCTTGGAAGGAAGTCCCAAACGCCACTCCATCTTCAATGACATCAAGGTCGAAGATGAGGACGAAGATATTACACTGACTATTAAATCGCAGAGTGCTACTAGATGGTCTTGTCGTTGGGCAGCTGTAAAAGCAGTAGTAAACCAATTACCTAAGATCATCGAGGTTCTCCTTACACTCTCAAAAGATCGCGATCCGAAGACCTACAATGACAGCAATTCGCTACTTAACTCGATTTGCGACTTTCGGTTCGTTTTTGGTTTGATGGTATTAAAGGTTATTTTATCTAACACCGATGGTTTGAGCAGGTACCTACAAGGAAAGCAAATGGATGTCGCCACAGCAAAGAAGAGTGTTGATGGCGTGATTAAGACATTAATTGGATGTCGTTCCCTCGAAAATTTCGAACTGTTATGGTCACGGGCTGAAATCATAGCACACAAAATTAAGGAGCAAATTGAAGGTACAGAATTCAATTTCAAAGATGCAAAAGTACCAAGATTCCAACAGCCGTCACGGCGGCTCCAAGCTCTCGTCGGTGAAATGGCTGAAGTAAATGCAGAAGTGGAAAATCGAACAGAAAAGATTACTATCGTATCACATGCTACTACCTAAGCATTGACAAGATTGTGGCGGAGATGAAATCAAGATTTGAAGGTAGTGATCAAGAGGTCCTATTGGCACTTGCAGATATTGTGTTCAACAGGTCTCCAACCACGGCGAATGTTGAGTTGGTATCACACTTCTATGGTATCGACAGTGAGCTTCTTAGTAGCGAGAAAAATGTCTTTGAGAATATTGACGTTGATTTCCCTTGTGCTGAGAGAGAAAACGCTGCCAAAATTGTTAAGAGAATGTTCGAAAATGGTGTTCATGAAGTCCTGCCTGTGGCTTACAAAGTATTTTCGATTCTGGCCGCGATCCCGGCAACATCCTGCTCAGCAGAAAGATCTTTTAGCGCTCTTCGTCGCTTAAAACCTATCTTCGAAGTACAATTGGTCAAAACGGTTAAACAGCATTGCCCTAATCAATGTGGAAAGAGCCTATGCAAATAGTACTTTAAAGAACGACATGGAAAAGATAATTAACATTTTGGACAGCGACGTAATCGTAAATCTTATTTCTTTTAGTCTTAGATCGTCGCACATTTAACTAACTAAATTTCTTCTGCGTCTAGTGTTATATATGACAAAATTTCAAATATCAAATAAAATGTAGTTACTTTCGTAGCATCCTCTTAGCAAATTGTAATGATTTTAGCTTATTAATTGAGATGGCCAGAGACAACATAAGAATATCTATGACGTCATACGTCATATGACGTCATATAATTCGGGCAAATTTAGTCCAGCTCCCCCTAAAAATATGTGCCCGTACGCCTATGTATTTAGATCACTTTTTTGACTGCTTCTAGATGTCAGCTATTTTTAAACAAAAACAATATAGCATTTGGGAAGCATGCTCTCTTTTTTGAGAAAAACTGACTCATTTGAAATGCAAAGTTTGAAGTTTCCTTCTTAACTCGTCAATAACATCTGCGGAAACTTATCAAATTTGATATGCACTGTTGATTTTAGGGTGTCAAACTAACACCTTTATTAGTGGCAAGCGTCATTTAAGAAAATATGCAACATAAACCGGCAAATTTAAAATTATTATGACAATAAATGGAATCACATTGAAAATGTATGACACCATCACAAAGTTGAGCAAGTCAAATATGTAAATCGGTAATCAACTTTTACAAAAATTAATACGGTTTTTCAGTTCATATCATAACACAAATAAACTCTTAATAAAAACGACATGCAATTATTTGACACGCTTAAGTCAAATAAATTTTCTGTATGTGTTAATTCATTCCATTATTTAGCATTCTCTGGCATCTTTGCCTACGCTGCTAATTTAAACTGAACTAACGGAAACTATGAATTATGTTTTGTATAGTTAGACGCAGTTGCTTTTAACATCTGCTATAAATGAATCCTCTTATCGTGTGGCATAAAAAGAGCGCAGATGGCAAGAATCGGCTATGCTCTGGCGCCGATGATGAATAAAAACAATATGATTTCAGAAAGACTCTTCCATTACAAAGTATTGCTTTGCTTACGTTTAACAAGTTATAATAATGACGCGCTGGTTGTTATTCATTTGTCCTAAACAATGTATTTGTTACAGCTTTTGCTGAACAAATATCTATAGTTTAAATATTTTGGTTCCTTAGTAGATAATTTTATTATTTATTGTAAAACATTAGTTTTAACCAGGAATTTCCCTGCGTTATGCTCTCAAAATGAGTAACAAGCTAGACCCTGTAAGGGTCTCGAAAGAATAACAGCTTTCTGTATTGCCATAACTTCTGAACCCTAAGTGAACACACACCTGCAGCTAAGAGTGTCTAAGAGTTAAAACTTAACTGAACATGTTTTTTACTTAGAATAGTCTGAATAAACTCACATTTTCATTGAATAATCTATTTTATATCAAACTGTATGCCTGTTTTTCTCAGGAACTCATACGTATGTATTTATTTGTTGTTTATTAACTAATGAATATCTGTATCACTATTATAAGTTTTCCTTATATTTCGTGAAAAAAAAGCACAGAAGCTTTTCTTGCTACACAAATACAAGACTCAAAATAACCCCCAAAAGCGTTGATATAACACCAGAAACAGTAATCGCCAAACACCCGTCAATACTGTTAATGTAGTACTTGTATAAAAGTGTTAAATATAGCACCTAAAAAAGATGCTATTTTTCCATTTCTATTTAACATCTTTTTTGTTGTTGATTTGGCGCTTGAACTTAATGGTGTGTAAATAAATTTTTGTACAATTGCAGTCGTTTCATGGGGCTTATAGAACTCGTAAAAACAGTGACGACCTTCTATGAAAAGGACTGCTTGCATCGTCTGGTGATGCATCTAAAGCAAGTTTAACTATTTAATCATGATTTTAATGCAAGCAATTTTACTTTGCATTTGCGACATAAAATGCAATATAATTAGTTAATTTACATGACAATATCTCCCCCCTTTAAAAACGCTACTTAGTTTGCTACCACTTTAACATCTGTTTAAACTTTGAATAACCTGTATTTGTCACATAGAATACAATTTTTTGTTTATTGTCGTCAGTGAACACAAAGTAGAGTGTAAAAATTCAAGACGGAATTTTATCTTATATTGATAAAAGGAAACCTTTTGAGATGGTAAGAAAAAAAAGCATTTCACACCCTTCATAGCTATTAATATTGATAAAAATGCATTTGCCTGAATTTTGTACAATTATCACACTAACTTAGAAAAAGTTCGATGTTTGAAAAAATTAAAGTTTAAAACGGGCGAAACGATTTGATATATAGCTTGACAAAATTATTTACGTTGTCAGGTTCGATATTGACGGATGTGTTGGGCTCATATGATGCCTACGTACACACAGTTTTTATATTACTTTTTTAAACAAAAACTTGGTTTTTTGGAGCGTTTCTTTTGTAATTTTATTTGAAATACAAGTACATTGGCTAAAAATGTATTAGTGATTTTAAAGGATTAGAATACACGAAAATGGAATTATTTGACAAGATATTTAAAATTTTCCATGTATTCCTTTAGCAACGATCAACATTTTACTTTGTGCGCAAAGGAGAGGGCTGCTTTTTTCCAATTCTCCCCTTCCCCAGACACACTCAAAGTTCACGATGTCAGCCACATGACTTGTTTGACATACTCTACATCATTTACAAATGCTGAACTCAAACAAATTGGGTTTGAACTTTCCTTGTAACAAAATGACATTTTCAACTGCTTGTTTATCACGGGAGATTGATTTATTAGTATACGTAATTAAACGCAAGATCTTGAAAAACATAGCGGTTCAATGTATTTTTGTACAGACAAAGGCTAAAAGATACATGCTGAGTTTTAAGCCAATTAAAGCATGTTTTAGAAATCAAAATAATTTCAAGAAGTATAGAGTATACTTTGCGCTACATTTCATGATTTGAACAAACATTGACTTGTGTAGTTATTTATGTGCACGTATGTAATACATAGTACAAAATAATATACGTCAAAACAATATGTCTACTATGGATTACAAATCTTTCAAGTTATAAATGTTGTTATATATATATTGTAAGGAGGAGGAAAATTCACAAAAATACAATTTCATCTCGACAAGCCTGTTTCATAAGTTCTCTTTGTTCGGGCGATATTGTTAAATAATTACAAAAGCATGTGTTTAAGTATGAATACAATACAAAGTTAAGGTAGAAATTAAGGTACAATGTTCCATGAGATATCGTGATCGATGCTGTTGTCTTTGAGGGTCAATATGTGTTCGTTGAGTTCGGTTAAGCTCCTTAGTTTTTTGTGACGGAAAGAGGCAGTGTGGTTCCTGTGTCGAGTCTTAAATTCGCTTTTTGTAATTCCGATGTAGGTCTCTGTTGTGTTAGTTTCCATGACTAATCGTTGTACAGAATTGTGGAAGTTTCTGTTAAGTGCATGGGCAGTTTTGTTTCTGTCGGTAGTGCATGTTTTAGTCTGTGTTTTTTTGTCCTTGGTGGTGTGGTTAGTTCTATAAAGTGTTCAAAATAGTTTCAATAATGTCATGTTTATCGTGATAAAAACAATCTTTTGAATAAGCGCAGGGAACTGTACACGAAGTGTATCCATTCGCGCAACTTCCACGGGGACGTTTTAAATTACCGCGTGCGTTAGCAATCAAATAGCAAAGCAAGAAACAACCGTTTTGTATCATTTGTTGCCTGAAGATTGCTTCGGCATGAAACCCCCACTAACAACATTTTAAGAACTGTAATTTCATTTATTATAAATATATGGTCTACTCTGGTATTGAGAACATTTATTTACTTCAAACAGTTTTTCACCCATAATCATACATAGACGTGCGTTTTTCTTGAGTAACTGGCATCATATTACGTCTAACTGTAAAAGAAATAAATCATCTATCGTTAAATGCTCTTACATCAGTTACATCTGCACCTATATTTTGTTGAAGAAACATAATGAAGCCTTTCCTGTAAAATATAGAATACAATTTTTTTGATTTTTGTTGTCATCATATAAAATAATTTACAGAATTGCACTGTATATTTACAATGCCTTTTGGACTGAGTTTTTAAGTCAGTTGTTTTTTAAATAAACCCAACATAGCATATGCTGGGCAGGCTTTCATTTTCGAAAAAAAGTGACACATTTAAATGCAAATTTGGGCATATGCACATTTAGTAAGCAAGAAATGAAGAGGACAAATCTTGTGAGGCTCGTGGAAAAAGTTTATGCGCTTAAAGGACACTTACTTCATACATCGTCTTGTGATGTATCAGTTCACGGAGTAAAGCAATTTCACTGCTTAGATATATTTTTGATGCAAGCCTCTTGTGTTGGCATTTGCGTCACTAACTTGATATAACTTGTTGAAATACAGTACAATATCCCCCTTCCTACTTAGATTTTACAAACAACAGACATTTGCTGCTTTAAATACAATTTTCACAGTTGTCGCTGTCAGTAAACGCAAATAAATGGTTTTTAGAGGTCATGACAGAAACTATGAAGCAATAAGGAAGACAATGTTTAGTATGGTAATGAAAAAGAACATTTCACATCGAATTATATCAATATTGAAATAATAGCTTAGGGCTTTCTTGTTTGCAAATTTTGATTAAAACTTCGAATTTGTTCACAATGCGTCGTGTCATTTTCAAATAAATTCTAATTCGATTGGTTTAATGATTTATTATGTTCATTATGTTCAAAATGCATACTGTTATTGGTGTTAGGTATATATTAAAATAATACTTGTATCTACTAAATCTAAACGTTTTTGGAAATGCCAGTATTTTTGCACGAATATTCGAAATAAAATAAATTTGATAAAATCTTATCTCCTAGGAAAAAAATATGATGTCAACACTAGCAAACTTGCTTCTCATATTTATCATTATCTCTTTGCCTGTGCTAATCGTTCTTGGCAATAACGATATTCCTTGCTGTAAGGAAAAATTGGAGACGCTAAAGTATGGCATTCAAAAATGGAAGGATATTTGCGTTGATGAAAATGGCAATGACCTTAAAACAGCTGCATGCAAGGAATTAAAATTGTACAACAAAGAAATGATGAAATTACTAACACAAATGTGTTTTTACAAGGGTAAGAATATCCACCTTTGTAAATTATGAAAACTTTACAAAAATACTACAAACATCTCACCCATATATTACATAATTCCACAATAATTAATCGTATACTTCTCAAGTTTACCCTTAAGCAGTATTCTGTGGCACAAAAGGCGCTTAGAAAACGATTTTCGTTCCGCCCCAATTAGGCACTACACTTTAACACGATAGATAAGAAGGATATATCATAGAAGGTGTAAATTCACTTGTTTCCACTTTCAAAAACCCCCAGTTTTTGAGTATGTCACCATTGATAATTCAATACTTTGATGTCTTTCGTAATCGATCGACGCCATTTTTTATGTGTAATAGGTGTCCACGTGATATAGGATACGACATAAAGTGCAAATCTAGCAGTTTTACACTCGTTTCTAAATGAAATTTCCTCAAAATCCGCTGTTTAGCCAAGCTTCAACCAGGAAGCTTTGGATGGCGTTTTACAGTGTTTTGATCAAAAATTTAACAGTTTTCTAACTGAACTAAATAGAAAACATACATTTAAACTGGTTTGAGAAACTGTAGACTATTTCTGTTCTAGGAAGAAAATTTTTTTGGGAAAATCTTGGAAAAATTTAAGAAGCACTAAAATGTAATTTCGTTGACTTTGGCAGATGAAATTATCTGCGTCGTTTCGAATAGCTTTTATTAACCCATTATCAAAATTTGACGCCCCATTCCCTCTTTTCCCAAAAGAACAATAGGTACTAGCACAATGGCGACCTGACTGCCAGCATGACACTGGGAGTAGATATGAACCGTCAAATATACAATATTGAGCTTAGCTTTCGTGATCAGTGTTGGCCTCAATTCATTCGAGCTCTATGTAACATCTAGCTTCACAGTCCGCCTTTTTGCAACAGCAACAAATGGTCGAGAATTTAATCTTACATTTACATGCAAAATTTAGATTCAAAGTAACATTGACGACTCAAGATATGCCCTTTTCATGTCGGGCAAATATTTCGTTGATGTTTTGCCTGCAGCATGCAATAGCCTAGTCTAGCTTATACATACAGCTATTTTTGATATGGACGAATAAATCTTCTCTCACCGATTGTTCATGGTTGGTAGTTTGATGATAGAGGACTGCTATAACTTAGATGGCACTCCTACTCGCTCCTCAATCTTTGAATCTGTATCCTGATTGAAAGTTTAAGACTGAATGTTCAACCATGCAAAAGGCTGATTTCAGATGCACCGATTTCTGCTCCTCTATTAACTGCGTGAATGCTGTGTTTGAAGATGATAATGACGATGAGAGCTTTCATGAACGTATGATGATGTAAAATAGCAATACATATACAAATCATGTTTTAGTACGTCGACCTTGAATCTTAACACATTAATTACCAAATATCGCCAAGGATTTTGCTTAAAAAGAAAATATTTTAGCGTTTGAACATTTCATTTGCAATGTGTTTTTGCAAAACAATCTGTCAAGAAAATAAAAAAGAACACGCGAGACACACGCGAAGTGGTAAAACAACTTCAAATCGGCTTCAGCAAAGACTAGGCATTTTATATACTGTTAACGTTCCAGTCTACTTACAGTTCACTGCGTATCCTACATTAAGTATCCTCAAATTACGTAATCAAAATGGCGTCGATCGATTGCGAACATTGAGCTCTATACAATGGACTCTAATACAACTGGAAGGCCAACTCAATATACACATGCCCTAGACTTGTATGACACCACTTAGAAGCTGATTTGCTGCTTTGCGTGTATCTCGCGTGGACTGTTTTATTTGCGTGACGGATTGTTTTGCAAAAACTGCTAACTTGGAAATACAATGTTAGCCTAAATGTTTTAATTTTTTCAAAACCGTTAGCAAAATTTGGTTATTAATGTTTTAAGATGCATTGTGGACGTTCCAAGGCATGTTTTGTATACGTAACGCTATATTATATAAAACATAAAAGTGAGAACTTGCTTCGAAATATGAATTTCTTATTTGTCGTCGAAAGATCAAAAATCTAAGATAAAACTGATAACAGGTAGTCTGTATCTTTGAATGGTATGCAAAATATACACAATCCACCTCAATATAACGTGTTTCATAATAATTTTATTGCTTTTAAAGTTAGACTTGCTTTGTAAGAATTTCATATGCTCTTTGTATTGTGTGAAAAGTGATTATTTGAAATTTTGAAATGTGGGTGATTGTTGGTTCTTGTCATTTACTTTTCCCACTTCTTAAGAACTGGTGGAAGATTTGACATGCATCCATATTTGTGTATTGAGCATTTTATCAGCAAGTTCATGCTTATGAATAAATAGCCAAGTGTACAACCTGCCAAGTATTGCTAATATAGCCTGCTCTACATAAATGCCAAATAGCAACCCTCAACCTCAGCGGTTTGAACCAGAGTTTTAAAATGATTATAAAGCAAGCAAAGCTATATCATATATCAAAATGCGAGCTAATTTTTGTGTTTAAAAGACTCTAACAATTTTATAAGGATAGACACGTGTATTTTATATCCTCTTAATGAAAAAAAACGAGGGGTGTCAGTTTTGTATTCAAGTTATAAGGCATGTTTACACGTGCCAAAACAACGTTCGCTTTCATCCTTCTGGAAAGCTTAATCATGTACAAATGTCGTTCAAACTTGTTTTTTATTAAAGTCCAAACATTGTTTAAGGTTTTTAGATATTAAGCTTTTTCGAAGACCACAGTTTTTTTGGAAAAAATCAGGCAATTTGGAAGTGATGTATTTCGCCTCCATACCCTCAAAGGCGGCGATCATACAGGCTTCAAGGATGGCGGCCAAGTTAGCCTTCCAGTTGTTATAGAGCTCACTAGTTATATAAGAAATGGAGGGGAAAGGGGCCAAATATCAAAACAGAAGAGTAGCAGCGCTTGAAGGGGTTAGCATTTTTCAAAAATTATATCTTGTTATTGACATACATTACACAATTACAGAAGACAAAGTATTGTACAATAATACCTATGGAAGTTATTATATTTACAAAAAGGTGTTAAATTACTACTAAAGGAAGCGGTGTCGAATGGATATACGATTAGGAAGTTAGGAAGTAAAATAAAGAGAAATTAAAAGAGGTTAAGTGGAATGGAGTTTCCTTGCACATTAAGTAAAGGTTTGTATTTATTGATTAGAGGGCTTTCATGAATGGAGAGCTCATAAGTATCGTTGGAAGAGGAGATTATTTTAGAGTCGTCAAAGTTGGGGGTGTGTCCAGTTGCGTTAATGTGAGCAAGAATGCTTGATGATGCAGGGTGGGAAACTTGGTTGCCTGTAAGGGGGGATGTTCCTAAGTGCTCCAAAAATCTGGTGTGTAGATGACGTGTGGTTTGACCCACATACGAGGCGTTGCAGCTTCGACACTTGAATAAATAGACTACACCAGATCTCAGAGGTTTGGGAATATTTTCCTTAAAGGGGAAGAAAGAAGAGATACGTTGAGAAGGACGGAAAAAAAATTTAATGGATATATGTGGGAAGGCTGCAGCACAAAGGCTATGAAGTAAGCAGGAGACTAATGAAAGTTTGTAAGTAAGTGGGATGAAGCTGTGGAAGTTGGTGAAGAGGCCAGTGAAAGTAGGTTTGCGGTAGACAGAAGTGGTGAATTTTCCATTAGTACGAGAGATATCAATGTCCAGAAAAGAGAGCTTTCTGTTTTGTTCGACTTTTGATGTCGTTTCCCCTATTTACTAACATACCTGTTGACGAAACCATCCACTTAATATCCAAAAGCATTTTTAACAACCACCAGTACTTCAACGGACTCACTGCAACAGAATTTGAAAAACTACTCTCTCTAGCTGTTAAGAACTGTCACTTTATCTTTAACGGGAAAATGTACCATCAAATTGATGGTGTGGCTATGGGCAGTCCATTGGGCCCTCTCTTTGCTGATATATTCATGTCCTTTCACGAAAAATCCTGGCTTAATAAATGTCCTTCTTCATTCAAACCACTACTTTACCGACGCTACGTTGACGACTGTTTTTTGCTTTTTCATTCCTCCGATCACGTCCCTCTCTTTCTTGACTATCTGAACCGACAACACCCTAACATCACATTCACAGCTGAAGTCGAACAAAACAGAAAGCTCTCATTTCTGGACATTGATATCTCTCGTACTAATGGAAAATTCACCACTTCCGTCTACCGCAAACCTACTTTCACTGGCCTCTTCACCAACTTCCACAGCTTCATTCCACTTACTAGTCTCCTGCTTACTTCACCGTATCTTCAATCTTTGTTCTACTTACGAAAATTTTCATACACAACTCGAATTTACCAGAAAGTCACCCACCAAAACCGGTTTTCCTTCACGTATAATTGACCAAATCACACGTCGCTTCCTTAACAACACCTTTGCCCCTAAACCACCTGTCTTGACTGCTCACAAAATGCCCATCTATTTCTGTCTTCCTTTCACCGGCATACACTCCCTTCAAATTCGCACACAAATCAATAGCCTTTGTGCTGCAGCCTTCCCACATATATCCATTAAATTTTTTTTCCGCCCTTCTCAACGTATCTCTTCTTTCTTCCCTTTAAGGAAAATTTCCCAAACCTCTGAGATCTGGTGTAGTCTATTTATTCAAGTGTCGAAGCTGCAACGCCTCGTATGTGGGTCAAACCACACGTCATCTACACACCATATTTTCGGAGCACTTGGGAATATCCCCCCTTACCGGCAACTAAGTTTCCCACCGTGCATCATCAAGCATTCTTGATCACATTAACGCAACTGGACACACCCCCAACTTTGACGACTTTAAAATAATCTCCTCTTCCAACGATACTTATGAACTCTCCATTCATGAAAGCCCTCTAATCAATAAATAGAAACCTTCACTTAATGTGCAAGGAAACTCCATTCCACTTAACCTCTTTTAATTTCTCTTTATTTTACTACCTATGGAAGTCCTGAGAAGGACTGTTTTTGTTGTTGTTGACTGACGTTTCGACAACCTTAGCGATAGTCATCTTCAGAGTTAAATGAGGAGTAAACGTCAGGATAGCCGTATTTGTTATCTGGTTCTTACGTCATTGTATTGTGTGTACAGGAAATGTGTATTGTCATTGTGAATTAGTGTAAAGTGAAATATGTTTATTTTTAGTTGTGATGTGTGATTTAGGTGTGATGTTTCTAGTTGTAATGTGTGGGTGTCAATTGTGTATTGTCATTGTGAATTAGTGTGAAGTGCAATGTTTTTAGTTGATCGTTTGTATTGTGAATAAGTCGTTTGTAAGGTGCCGGTAATTACTGTGATCTGGAGGTCGAGTCTTCCTAGCGTATCAAAGTGTTGAGGCTGTCTTAGCGTATCAAAGAGACTTGTCAAGACAACCAAAGACGAGATCAGAAGCAGGATAGCCTCCACTTTACAATCGTTCTCTATACGTGACAACAACTTGACAAAGGACGAACAGCAAGCACTCAAACGACTAAAACACGACAACAACATCGTCATTTTACCAGCAGACAAAGGACGCGTGACTGTGGTCATGGACAGGAATGATTACTTCAACAAAATGGACACCCTTGAACAACGTATGAACAACTCAAACGAGACCCAACACCATCACTAGTACGCAAACTTAACAGCAAGATATTCTCTATGAGAAAATCTAACATTATATCTGAACGTATTAACTATCAACTCAGATGTTCAGTACCACGACCACCCAGACTATACGCACTACCAAAACTTCACAAACCACAAATACCCATGCGACCAATTGTATCATTCTGTGGTTCGCCTACTTACGAACTCTCAAAGTACTTGACTGAAATACTGCAACCACTTACAAACAAATCAAAACACAAGCTACAATCCACTGAAACTTTCATTAAAAAACTGAGCACTATACAAATACCGGACAACTATATACTAGTGCCTTTTGATGTGAAATCACTGTTCACCAGTATTCCACTTAATCAGGCACTTACTTGTACAAAAATTGTAATGCAATCTATAGAGGAACGGGCGCTCACGACTTACAAACATGCACTACCTTTTTGGTTTCGCTACGTAGATGAAACAATCACAGCATTACATGCAGACGAGATTGATGACTTTCACACTCACATCAATAAACAGAACAGCCACATACAATTTACCAAATAGGTCGAAGAAAACGGAACTCTTCCTTTTCTCGACTGTTTGGTAAAACATGACAATCAAAAACTACGAACAACAGTTTATCGCAACGCAACACATACTGACCGACTAGTAGACCAATCATCTTACAACCCTACATCACACAAAGCCACCACAATCAGAACATTAACAAGATGTGCACAAATCATATGTGATTCACCGGACGCTCTACACAACGAAAACAACTATCTCAAACGTGTTTTTGACAAAAACAACTATAACTCTGACTTTATCAAACGCAACACCTACAAACCCAACGAACCCAACGAAACGAGCAACTCAGTGCCAACAGCAACGATACTTTACATCAAAGGTACGTCTGAGACTATCTCGCGTATCTTACGACCATACAACATACGTGTCTCATATAAAACAATCACAACGTTACGACAAGTACTAACGAACATAAAGGACAAAGAAAAACCCAACGAACGACAAGGTGCAGTTTACAAAACAAATTGCTCGACTGCCACGCCTCCTATATCGGGGAAACTGGCAGGAACTTAATTATAAGACTTACTGAACACAAACGAGCTACTAAGAAACAAGACAAAACTAATCACATTGCCGAACATCACCGAATCACAAAGCACAGCATTGACTGGGACACGGAAAAATGCATTACTTACTGTACTGACTATAGACAACGGCTTACATTAGAAAGTTGGTATACCAAATTGGAACAAACCCCCCTGAACCGACCACAGCAATTACCGGCACCTTACAAACGACTTATTCACAATACAAACAAACTATCAACCAAAAACATTACACTTCCCACTAATTCACAATGACAATACACAATTGACACCCGCACGTTACAACTAAAAACATCACACCTAAATCACACATCACAACTAAAAATAGAAATATTTCAGTTCACACTAATTCACAATGACAATACACATTTCCTGTACACATAATACAATGTCGTAAGAACCAGATAACAAATACGGCTAACCTGACGTTTACTCTTCATTTGACTCTGAAGATGACTACCGCTAAGGTTGTCGAAACGTCAGTCAACAACAACAAAAACAGTACTTCTCAGGACTTCCATAGGTAATATTGTGCAATACTTTGTCTTCAGTAATTGCGTAATGTATGTCAAGAGCAAGATAGAATTTTTCAAAAAATGCTAACCCCTTCAAGCGCTGCTACTCTTCTGTTTTGCTTGAACAACTTACAGCTACCAATACTAATTATTTATATGTACAAACTAACAATTGGGAATTACATGATAAACAACTTTATAAGTCTTTGTATCATACATCAAGCCTTTGAATTTGCTCCTTTTATGTCTTTGTAAAAAAATATTAATAAAGGACTTACAAATTAATTTTCTCAAAAATAGTATTTGGTGCAAAGAAACTAAACATAATTGGAAAGGTCACATGTTGAAGACAGACAGAAATTTATCGGGTGGCTTGTGTTTTAGGTGTATTACTGTTGTCTTGTTATAATTTTGATTTTACTTGTTTAGGTGTTTATCCTGAGCCATACCTAATCATTTTAAAATTTAATAAAATGTACGCAGTTGATATTCTTACCGAAGATTTTCATGTTGATATTATTCATGGATTCAGAGATAGTTTTTATCATATATGTTGCAACCATTATGACATGGAGATCGATGTATCTGAGGACATGATTTACTATATTGAACTTGGAGATATCAAAAGATCAAACCTGGATATGACTGATGTTGAAATTTTTGAAGAAAATGCTTGCGCTCATGATATGACAGTTGACTGGATCGGACGTCGTATATTCTACGTCAAGTCGAATAACATCATCCAGCAAATTTCTTTAAACAGCAAAAATTCAAGCGTTATGAGATTTACACCGGGCTTAAAATTTAATATGATCACATTTGATCCAATCAAGGGTATGTACATATTAAAATTTTTCCATCAAATTTCTAAAAGTAAACTTCAGAATCTATTTTGATGTAAAAAATATAATTTATTTTGAACGACTTGTCATATTCTTGACAATGTTACTGTGTTTATTTTCCTTTATGCTGTTTAAGATGTTGCAAATTGTAAATTGTTAGAGTTCTTCTATACAGCTTTTGTATGTTAGATGTTCGAAGAGTTCACCATGAATGACTAGCTAAAGTCAACTGCACTGAACATATATTTAGTCATTTTCTTAAGACAGACCAATAACAAGCATACCAAGTGTTTGTTCTAAAAGCAAAATGAGCAGGTTGCCATCGATTTTATGGGTCAGATGAAACTTTGAAAGGCTAACAAGATACAAAGTCTTATATACTTCCTAAGTTTGCAACAAGGAGCAATAGGCTCAATAATATTATGGGTAATAAATTAAAAATCCTCCCTTTGGAAAAATATCCTTAAAAGGTTCGTAGTTTATGAAGTATGTAGAAATATGTTATCTTTAGTCAAAATTACTATAAATTTGATGAAGAAATCAAAAGAAAAATAAATTTCAGCTTATTTCAAGCATAAAGATGTTTTTATACATCTAGAAAACATGCCCAAAAATAGATGGGCTTTTCAGTTTTGAGTTAGCTTCGTTGATTTTTGATCTATCTCCAAGCATTTCAATGAGCTGACATCTATTGCTGGTTTTCAATTTTTTTTCCAATACAATTTGTTCTTCCTATGAGCTTTTCATGATATGTCAAATTATAAGTAGGAAGTACTAGCGAATATGAAATATGCCATTGTATGCGATGTGCGACACTGAAATGAGTGTAGCAATAAGCTTGTGGCTTTGAGCGCTGTTTTGGTACCCTATCAAAGTTCAGTTAACATTTATAAGTCCCCTTCGGGCCCTTCCACGTCTCAAAACAGATGTCGGAAGCAAGAGAACACTCCTTTAGGTTAACAAGCGTCTTATTTTTAATATATTCAATCTATTGCTTGTCTCACAATCGTCCGAGTGCTCGAAACTTACATAAATTACAAATAATTTCTGCTTGGTTTCACAAAATATTAAAATAACAATGAACATATACTTGTATACAATGAAATCCAAAATATTTGCAATGCTCCATTGCAATTTGTGAAGCCCTTGCGCGTCTCAAAATTATTTATATCTGGTACAGAACTTTTTGAAAATGCTATCTGAAAAATAGCAACAAAATGTCGTTGCTCCAATATTATCAATACATATACATGTGGTGTATACAAAGTATTTATATAATGTGCCCTCCCGGCTATCACCATATTTAAGGTGACTCCTGCGCTTGGGACACAGAACGTACGGTTACACATTGTATGGATTGTATTGTAGAGTTCCCACAGTGCTCAAACCTATAAACGTGAGCTTTGCATAGCTCATGGATCATTCAATGTACTCCGGTTTACTTAGAAAGAAAACGTACGTTTGAGACACACTGCATAGCAAGTATTTGAGAATTGGAAAACAACTGATTGCACCTTTTAAACAATCTATAGAAATAATAATATATAGTACCAAACTTACACCATACTTTCTAATTAATGTTACTATTTCAGCGAGAACTTTTTTGTTTAAGGTATCTTTTCTCAGCAGAAGAAAAATATCATAAAATTTGGATTTGGAGTAGGATTTCAAATAATGATCACGTTTCATCAGTTTCTCTTGAGTCAAACGCATATGATCTTACTCTTGACATGGGTGAAGAGAAGTTATATTGGCGAGTTTCCGATGACACTGTGTATTCATGTGATTACCTCGCCAAAATGTGGATGTTTTGCAATATCAGGAGCACGAATAAAAGTATTTGGAAATTTTGTATATGTCATAAATAGTGCAAAGAAAGGCATAGTAACGGCCTATAACACAACAGATAACTTGACTTATAACTTTTCCATCCCTGTGGCTGTGAGTGATGGTCATCATGGTATGGCTGTAGTACAAAGCACTAGTGTAGTGTCAAATGGTAAGTGAAATATCAAATCATTAAACATATGATTCATCAAAACACAAAATAACAAATACTGCTCATAACTCAAACAAACTAACACATGCACTTACGTAAAGTTTAGGCTAGGTAATGATTTATATGAAAAGTCACATTAAAAGTCATTGAAAAGCTAAATTTTTATGATTCACATCCATATCATTATGCTCATATATATTTGAAAAGCAATTAAAAATCGTTTCGAAGAAACAAGTTTGTAATTCCTGCATTTATCTTTTACATATGTACTTTAATTCTTGTAAACATTTACTGCCATTAGTTAAACTCTACCTATTAAATACCAATATTTAGTGACAAAACCCTTCAATTTTCCCATATGTGGATCCAACACATACTACAACAAAGTTGATGAAACATTAGAATGCAAATGTATGGAAGGATATGAAGGAGAATGTAATTCATGTACAGGTAGATATATGGATTTTTTATAACAGTACTAAAAGCAGAGCATCTAGCTTGTTCTCTACAATCTAAATTATTTTGCATATGTTTTCATTGTTGAATGGACAAGTGTTTAATTTAGCTATTTTCATTTCTTGTCTTTGGTTTTATATAACTGTCTATCTTAAAAGTATTATCTTTTTAAAATAAGTGGCTTATTATTCACCAACTAAAAAACTTTACATGCTCTAAACATAAATATCATCCTCAATTAGACGTATAGAAATGCTACAATTTTGTTCTCAACTTCTTAACTTTGTTGCCGTGCTACTTTACCAGAAACTGTTGTTAGAAAACTGTCTGTAGACCAATACCAACAACTAGTAAGAAGCAGCTTTGAGTTTACAGTGTTTTACATTATTTCTAAATTTATCGACTCGAATTAAACAAAATACAAATCAGTGATAACTTTGAAAAACCGTATCTTTGTTCATTCAGTAACTGCTTTATGAATCTGTTATTGTTATTTAAATGACAAATTTGAAATTACATTACTCCCACGTTTTTATGTTAATTTTCTACCTTTAATTTAGAGATATGTAAGACAGACATGGTTCTTCTCCTTGATACATCACGCTCTATTTTCCCACACTTTGATAGGAAAATAAAACCGTTTCTAAAAAAGTTGGTTTTCAGTCCTAAGCTCAAAGTCGGCTCTGACGGAACCCAAATTGCTATCGTTATATTCAGTGATGAACATAACACAAGAGTTGTTCTACCTTTCTCTGATCGTACAAAAGCAGAATACATACAATTTATCGACAAAAGATTGTCATGGAGAGCTGTTTCTCGTGGTATAACGATGACTGGAACTGGTGCAGGCATTGTGGACAAACAGGTGAATTTCTCCTTTAACATAGGAAAGCTGTAAAATAACACATCTCTTTGACTGATTACATTGCAAAATACATTTTATTTTACGAACAAGATATTCAAGGAGAACAGTCCACACAACAACCGACCAAACATCTCTGACGTTGTCGTATTGATAACAGATGGTGAACCACGTGGAAGGAAAATAGGCGATGAATTAAAGGACGCTTACAAATATTCAAGGTGATAAATGATGTGTTAAAGTTACTCTTTGATTTTTCTTTAAGTTTTCCATGATAACATTCTCTCGTTATAAATTTATCAACAACCTTTATTTTCATCACAAAAAGATTTATAGCTCTCTACCGTCATCTACCATTCACTAGATTTAATGTATTATATTTTAATCAATTCAATAATATCAGATCAATGAAAGACAAAGGCATTCTTATTGTTGGTGTTGCTGATGGCATGCCATCTATAGTGAAAAGTTTAAGCCAGTCATTAAAAATATCAACTTCAGAAAAGACAACTTTTGACACAGAAGTTGATTCTCTGAACGAAATACTGAACAAAATTGTTGATGCCTTCTGTACTACTTTTGTACCAGTTTTGTATCAATTTACAGTTTTGTTGTTGTTGAAGTCTTATCGTCATTAAATGAAGTCAACAAATGACCTGTCGTGTTTTATAAAGCAAAACGGAATTTATATTATTTATAGCTGTTTTATGATGTCTTGTGGCTAGCAAAAAATTATTTTATATGCAAGTTTACTATTTAGCATTGTCATATAAGCAAATATTCCCTTACGTGATGTTGATTTTAGTACTTTCCTATAAAAAGGTCGCTGTAGCTGTTTTATGATGTCTTGTGGCTAGCAAAAAATTATTTTATATGCAAGTTTACTATTTAGCATTGTCATATAAGTAAATATTCCCTTACGTGATGTTGATTTTAGTAATTTCCTATAAAAAGGTCACTGTAGCTGTTCGTCTTTTCAATCTTCAACTGTTTACATCAATTCATCAAAAAAAGCGGTGACTGTAAGTTGGCCAATACTAATTCGATGTAGAACGAACAGAGTTCCTCAATATACGATGACGATTAAACCAAATATCACATCCCCACACGATTTTACTGTTGGGAATCATCGTGTTGAATATACTTTCACATTCAGAGAAGGATTTTATCTTAAATGTTACATAGATATTAATGTTGAAAGTAAGTATTGACGAAAAGTCTTTGTAAGCTTTGAATATCCCAATGGAAACTATATCATTTCTCTGTAATGTATTTCATCACCACAAAAACGGACATATATGTCGTCTTAGTTTGTATTTTAAAAACCGCTCTTTTCACTGTTGTTCATTCATCAATACCCTCACTGACACACATTACCTTACTTAGTTTATATTTTAAAGACCGCTCTTTTCTCTGTTGTTCATTCATCAATACCCTCACTGACACACATTACCTTACATAGTTTATATTTTAGGAATTATAAATACTGTTCTATTTTTCTCTTATTCATTTATCTTTACTGACAATTGCACAAGTTATCTTAGTTTTGTTTCAGATTGTGTGAAAATAGTTTTTGTTCTCTTTTCTTCGTTTATCACCATCTATACTCACACACATCATTTAATGAATATTTTAGTGTGTGTAAAGACTGTTCTCGTTTTCTATAATCCATTCATCACTACTTGCACTTGCTATGTTTTATTAGTTATATTTTGGGTAAGATAAAAACATTTCTTGTTCTTTCTCACAGCATGTGAATGCCAAAGTGCAGCACCAATAACAAAGAAAATTAGGAAGAAAAACCGTTGTATATGTTAAACGGAACGAGCCAAAACCAAAGTGTCCACATACACTGATTAGTCTGTCACCATCAGGAGCAATTTTAGGCGAAGGAAATTTTGGAATTGGAAATATGACATTACTTATGATTTCGCCATTAGAGGTAACGGGAAAAGCTTTGTTTTTAGCTGTCGATTAACGATCAAGGTCCGCGGTAAATTGAACAATATTTTTCTTTCTTTTTTTTTCATTTGAATTACATGTATCCATGAATCACATTAAGGAGATTTATTGATTTATTTCTAAGTATGAGTATGTACTATGTAGTGTATAAATATATTTTGTAGTATGTGTATGTACTTTGTAGAATATTTTAAAGTAATTGCACTACCATTCTATGTTGTCATCGTTTCAAATACACACGTTCTTAAAGAAACAAAACAAAATAGGTTGTAAGAAAACTGATAAAATATTCAACTTTTGCTGTGTATAAGATCGTCTAAAGCGCGCGATACTTCTCAAATTGAGAACATCGCATGAATGTGATGTAGGAAATATTTTAAGCGTTCTCGTTGACGCCATATCTGATTTATATGTATATATGTCATTAAGCTCTATAATAACTGCAGCGGCTTGGTGGACTGGGTCAATAATGCTAAAACATGATGACAATTAATCTTTTTCCGCTGAAATGATCGCTTTTCAGTAAAAATAATATTCTCGACCTCCCCTTTGTATCTATAGTCAATTATAAAGAATTTTTTAAAAAGGAGCGCGATATCTTGTTACGTATTTTTTTCATAATGCCAAACCTTCAATAGCTCCGTTTTTAGGTATCGTAATGTCCACAAAAAGGAGCATGTCGCTTTCACTGGTGAGATATTTGCTTGTAGAAATATTCTTACTACCTCACATGCAAAATATATATAAGAACTAAATTATAATCACAGTCACGGTCACCAAATTCTGAAGCCTTGCATCTTTGTATCTTCTGTCGACATATAAATTGCTTGTAAATGATGCTAATATATTCACAGGTATGTTTTCATCGTTAAAATCTTGGTGTTGGGTAGTATTAATTCGCATTTCAACAACTTTGAGGTATTAAAATGGAACAAGCGGGAACATGGAAACATATGGCACAGCAGAAAGCATCACCATCACCTTACCCTCATTTGGTTGGACCAAGATTTTGTGGCCAACCATATTTGTAAATTGTTTTGGAGACAAAAAGCATGATGGGAAGATTTGCATTTTGACTTTCGGATTTTCATAGTTTTCAAGTGTTCTTAAATATGGGCTTAAGAATATCGTTAATTTTTTCCTTTTTGGGGGGGAGGAGCTCTTCATCTATTCATCAAAAGCATGTTAAGTTCTTTTGAAATCCAGCTTTTTTAAGGCTTATAACATAAATACATGAATTTGACCCCCTCCCTCCCGCAATTATCAGTTTTCCTACCCCAGCATGCTCTCATATTCTGCAAAGTTATCGTGGCTTGTTATGGCAAGTTTACTATCGAGTGAGTTTTACAACACTGATGTATCTTTTTAGTCGCAGTCAAGGTCTTTTTCAAAACAGTTTTCTGAGAATTTTTCTGGCAACTACATAGCATATGTCCGGCCTAGTGCCTGTCATAATGTAAATCAGTGGGTGCGAACGTCTCATGATAGTCAATTCCTGAGACTTGAGAATAACCCTTAACTCTACATACCTAGCCTTAAACGTCTCTTCATTGTTCATGCCTGTTTTGATTGTGTACACCCATTTTCCACCCACTATTTCACGATTTGGGGGTAACTCAGTAGGTGTGAAAGTGTTATTATCCACTAATGAGGTAAACTCATCGTCCATGGCGTTTTTCCACTGGACTGACTCTTTAGAACTTACAGCTTCTGAATAAGAAGTGGGTAAATCATTCAACCTGTAACAATAATCGACTGCAAGCTTAGTTGTGGTATCGGTTATGTTTTCAACTACATACTCATCTAGATATGCTGGCCTATTCAGGGTTCGGGTTGGATACCTTACAGTGTCATTCCCTTGTAAATTATCAGGTTCCCCTTATTTCTGCAGTAGGCTGTTCTGACGTAGGTGTTGCGTAAGAAGGTTGGTAAATTTCATCGTCCGTTGGAGTCTTCTCAATCTCATCATGGATACTATCAAAAAACTTTACGCATCTTACTCTCTCTACTTTCATGTTTTCAGGGTAATATACCAGGTATGCAGGGCTACACTTATCATACCCAATGAAAATCCCCTTCTAGCTTCTAGGTTCAACCTTTTTCGGGTTTTGCCCATAGGCATAGCACTTCCCATAGCTCATACTTATTTTCATCTCCATTGAACATTATTGTTCTCCTGGGCCCATAACCTGTTGGGTTTGATGCAGTGGCCATGATAAATAATCACACTGATGTCTGGAGGTTTTATTACATTTATTCCCACACATAGAAGAAAGACTAGCACACGACAACTAGCTGATACACATAATGATACAGCTATTTACATACGTGACGCTAAACTATGATTGGTCATTTTCTTTCCTCTGCTCTTGTTACAAATAATATCGATTACGTTTACAATCATTTCTATAGTTAAACATGTAGGAAGTTAACACACATTTTACAAGATACACGTATACACATCACATGAGAGCATAACCTAAAATCACCCCTTGCTCGCAATGTCCTTTTAATTGCAGATTAAATGTTTGAACCTATCTAGCTAGATTTTACTTGCCGCCTTGGTAAATATGTCTGCTAAGTTATCTTCTCTTGCAACGTACCTTAAGTTTATCGTGCTGCGCAGCGTTTCACTTCAAATGAAGTGATACTTGATGTCAATATGCTTCGATCTCTTATGAAAAGCTGGATTCTTAGCTAGTTTGATTGCTCCCTGGTTATCGGCATTGATAATCGCGCTCCTGTTATCTGAGAATATGCCAAGGTCGCAACATAATTGCTTCAAAAACTTACTTTCCTGCACTGCCTCAGCCATAGCTATATATTCTGCCTCACAAGTAGAAAGTGCAACTACCTGCTGGTTCTTGCTTTTCCAGGATATCAAAGGTCCTACCTCTGACAAAGGAAAGCGTATCCGGAAATGCTCTTCCTGTCACTAACATTTCCCCCCCAATCTAAATCACTGTATCCTACCAATTTTAAAGGGTTCTCGCTCTTTCTAAACGTTAGATTTAATTGTGGTGTCCCCTTAAGGTATCTTAGGACATGCTTTGCTGCATTTAATAATGCAACAGTCGGTTTGGACATGTATTGAGACAGATTGGTAACTACATAGCATAAGTCTTGCCTAGTGCCTGTCATAATGTAAATCAGACTCTCAACAACTCGTCTATACAAGTTGGGATCCTCTAATTCGGGTGAATCCATGCACATTAATTTATCGTGTTCGGGAAGTGACGGTGCCTTTTTGGGTTTGCAATCGGTCATTTCAAATTTTGCCAATATTTTTTCTACGTAACGGCTTTGGCTCATTTCTATTTCGTCATCAGAACACTTAAACTCAATGCCTAAAAACCAATGTAAAATGCCCAAATCTTTCATTTTGAACTGCTTGCAAAGACCCTCTTTTACGCCTTTCAAAAAGATTGAGTTACTTGCAGAAATTATTAAGTCATCTACCCAAATGAACGTGATAATACATTTGTTATGGTCCCCATTTACGAACTTATAATACACACATGGGTCTGCAAGGGATTGGCTGAACCCGTCCCCAGTCAAGTAGTCGGGTATAGTTTGATTCCAGTTCCTACCGCTTTGTTTAAGACTGTACAACGACTTGCTTAATTTGTAGACAAGTTTTTCTCCATTCTTACCCAATTTTTCGTAGACTTTTGGTTGCTCAACATAAATGTCGCAATCAATGGGTGCGTCTAAAAATGCCGATTTAACATCCATTTGGTGTACTTGCATATTGTTTTGGACTGCGTGTTGAATCAGCACACGAATTGAATTCATTCTAGCAGTGGGTGCGAACGTCTCATGATAGTCGATTCCTGAGACTTGAGAATAACCCTTAGCTACATACCTAGCCTTAAACGTCTCCTCATTGTTCATGCCTGTTTTGATTGTGTACACCCATTTTCCACCCACTATTTCACGATTTGGGGGTAACTCAGTAGGTGTGAAAGTGTTATTATCCGCTAATGAGGTAAACTCATCGTCCATGGCGTTTTTCCACTGGACTGACTCTATAGAACTTACAGCTTCTGAATAAGAAGTGGGTAAATCATTCAACCTGTAACAATAATCGACTGCAAGCTTAGTTGTGGTATCGGTTATGTTTTCAACTACATACTCATCTAGATATGCTGGCCTATTCCGTGTTCGGGTTGGATACCTTACAGTGTCATTCCCTTCTAAATTATCAGGTTTTCCCCCTATTTCTGCAGTAGGCTGTTCTGACGTAGGTGTTGCGTAAGAAGGTTGGTAAATTTCATAGTCCGTTGGAGTCTTCTCAATCTCATCATGGATACTATCAAAAAACTTTACGCATCTTACTCTCTCTACTTTCATGTTTTCCGGGTAATATACCAGGTATGCAGGGCAACACTTACCATACCCAATGAAAATCCCCTTCTTGCTTCTAGGTTCAAGCTTTTTCGGGTTTTGCACATAGGCATAGCACTTCCCATAGCTCATACTTATTTTCATCTCCATTGAACATTATTGCTCTCCTGGGCCCATAACCTGTTGGGTTTGATGAAGTGGCCATGATAAATAATGACACTGATGTCTGGAGGTTTTATTACATTTATTCCCACATATAGAAGAAAAACTAGCACACGACAACTAACTGATACACATAATGATACAGCTATTTACATACGTTACGCTAAACTATGATTGGACATTTTCTTTACTCTGCTCTTGTTACAAATAATATCGATTACGTTTACAATCATTTCTATAGTTAAATATGTAGGAAGTTAACACACACTTTACAAGATACACATATACACATCACATGAGAGCATAACCTAACAGTTATTATTGAAGAACCTAGTGGAGCAGTATTTTATAGACATGTATGGGACGTCTATGGATCGTGAAAAAGTCAATGCTAAGTTGGAGAAGAGATTTGATTTACAAGAACATAGTCATTATAAGAGAAATTACTGCTTAGTCCCCAAATTTCTCGACATTTTTATATAAAAAATCTCTTATACCTTTTGGTTTCATTCATTCAACACCACAACCAATCCCCTCTCTAAACGTTGCCACGTTCATGTTATTGCTAGAGAAAACCTAAAAACAGCAAAAGCATCTCAAGAGAGTGTGCTGCAAGTCTGCAGTTGTAAGTCTGCAGTTGTAAGTCTGCAGTTGTAAGTCTATATTAAGAGAAATTATAAGAAGCCTTTTTTGAGCGTTAATTGCTTGCGCTTCACCGGTGTCTACAGTTAAATACGAACTGAAGTTCAGCCTAATATATGAAAGGAGCTCATTCTTAGCCTAGAAGTGGGAGCATTTAACAAAAATATATATAAATATAACTAATTATTGACTCATGAGAGCTGACATTTACAGACCTTTTCCATTCTCGTATGCAATAAGGCTCTAGCTACGGCCTTGTTTGTTGCATTGAACCCTTAATCGACCACATCTTTTTTTTAATCACAACTCATTTGGTTTAGTGATTGTTGCAGATATGCTAAACGGAAGTTCGGGGACCATACAGGGTTATTAAAGAGCTGTTTCTCAGCCATAGAATGCTGTGCTGAAGTATGAAAAAGTCACGTGACGTTGAGCCGTTTAAAAAATGGCGGTAGATAAAGAGGTATCAAGAAGTATAAAGAAGCAAGAAGCAATCAGCAAAGCTCCCCACGATTTTTTTTGTAAGTAGAAATTTAATCGTCCGTTCAGGTAAAAATTTATCAATTATTTTTAACTCTTCAACGATAAGTAATGTCAAATTTTCATTTTTATGTGTAGGTTATAATATTGTTTGGCTGTGTAGTTCAGATTAGATTTTAGTGGCTACTTTAAAAATGTTAGGTACCTTGCCATGTATCAGAGTTTTTTGTGGTTTAATTATTCTTTGCCAATGGGTAGTATTGCTAAATGTAATGGTCCTAATTATCATTTACGCAATATGATAATAACATATTCCAGAAGAATGCATTCATTTTTCCATATGATATATGTATGATAATATAATAAAAACTTTATTGTTTTTTTTAAAATTTATCATAGGATGATACACAAGTCACTCCATACTTACTCCAAGTTGTGTTTCACCCTATACTTTATTTCATACTTTATTGGCACTCCTTCAGGATCAACCAGTTTATCTATATGATGATGTTTGCACTAGCTACAACTCTCACTACAAAAAACTTCTTTCAATATTATCATTTAGTATACATATGTGCATTTTGAATTATAATGATTGGTAATAACAGCTTGTGGATGATTTTCTTTGGCAACACCTGATTAGTGATAAGCCGAAAGAAAATAAATTTAATAGCTTCTCATGCATATTTACTGCTGTATTTTATACTATGTATATGAAGTTTTATATCAGAGTTTCCATGACTGTATTCTTTGTGTTAAGTTTCACACTGCTTCTGCAGAATCATATATTTTTCTTGTTACATATTTCTTGAGTACCTCTTTTATTTGTTTTCTACTTTTTCATTTCTAATCTTTCATTGTGATAACGTTTATGTTAGAACCATGCCTTAAATTGTCTATCTTTCTTCTTATTTAGAAACTTGATTTCATTGTTTAGACAAACACAAAATATTTGCATAGTACATGTAAAAAATCAGGCATTCATTGAGAAACATAGTAAACATTTTTATTGATAATCCATTAGCCACCCTTTGTCTAGATTGACTATTATATTTTTTAAATTCTGTTATACTTATACTATTATTATGAGATATTTTTGTCAACGAGCACCATTTAAATCAGTTTACCATTGCTTTTACTTTATGGCTTACTACATTAATCTTTGTAGGCAAATTTGCTATCCTTATAGGCATTGCTAGGATGGCTATGTGGCCACTACCCCATGCGAGTCAGTCCCTGCTAAATATTGAATTTGCTAAACTATTAAATATCATCCATGTTGTTGCTGATTCATCATCTGTTGACAGTTTAAATGTTTTATTAGTTTATGATTTATATTCACCAATATATGTCATCGGCACTAGGATATTACTGTGTTTTTAGTCCAATGATGGATTAAGGTGATGTTTGAAGGGGGGAGTGCACCTTCAAGCCTAGGCAAGAAGGAGTGTAAGATGGGTGAAAATTTCCAAAGAATTATTAAATGCAACAAGCAGTTCATCTAAAGCAATTGTCATTGAAGTTCAAAGTAGCACATGTACGTCAAAATTTTACAGTTATGTTCTGCATTTTTGATATTCGTCTCACATATGTCTCCAAAATTTGTTTGATACGTTTGCTTCTTATAACAAAAACCTCTGACTACCACAGTCCATTTTTCTGTTTCATGCTTTAAATTATTTTTGACCAATCAAGAGTGAAAATGCAATGAGTTAGTCAAAATTAGAACAGATCTTGTTCAACAAGAGTAAGACCAAAAATAGTTGCCTTAACGGATTGTGATGCGTCGTCAAATCCTGTGGGAACGGGGGAGACATGTCCCCTCACACTTAAAAATCATCGATTTCAATTTAGGAAAAGTTTTAATTTTCTGACCCCGCCCCCACCCCACCAATCTTCGAAACAGCACTAAATAGAATATTACTGTTGAAGATGGATTCTAGCGGGCTACCTTAGACTTACAAGGTTATTTGGTCACCAGAAAAAAATAGCAAACTCAAAAAATATTTTTATAATCTTTTTATAGAATATGCACGAGCAAACTCTACAGTTAGCAAAATGCATGAAGAATAAACAAAGAAGTACGCTTAAGTAGACATGCACGAAGAATAAACATAGAAGTACGCATAAGTAGACAGGCACGAAGAATAAACATAGAAGTACGCATAAGTAGACAGGCACGAAGAATAAACATAGAAGTACGCATAAGTAGACAGGCACGAAGAATAAACATAGAAGTACGCATAAGTAGACATGCACGAAGAATAAACATAGAAGTACGCATAAGTTGACATGCACGAAGAATAAACATAGAAGTACGCATAAGTAGACAGACACGAAGAATAAACATAGAAGTACGCATAAGTAGACAGGCACGAAGAATAAACATAGAAGTAGGCATAAGTAGACAGGCACGAAGAATAAACATAGAATTACATAAGTAGACATGCACGAAGAATAAACATAGAAGTACATAAGTAGACAGTGAAGAATAAACATAGAAGTACGCATAAGTAGACAGACTGAAGAATAAACATAGAAGTAGGCATAAGTAGACAGGCACGAAGAATAAACATAGAAGTAGGCATAAGTAGACAGGCTGAAGAATAAACATAAGTAGACATGCATGAAGAATAAACATAGAAGTACATAAGTAGACATGCACGAATAAACATAGAAGTAACATAAGTAGACAGGCTGAAGAATAAACATAGAAGTTATAAGTAGACAGGCACAGAAGAATAAACATAGAAGTACGCATAAGGACATGCACGAAGAATAAACATAGAAGTAGGCATAAGTAGACAGGCACGAAGAATAAACATAGAAGTACATAAGTGACATGCACGAAAGAATAAACATAGAAGTATAAAGTAGACATGCACGAAGAATAAACATAGAAGTACGCATAAGTGACATGCTGAAGAATAAACATAGAAGTACATAAGTAGACATGCACGAAGAATAAACATGAAATGCATAAGAGACATGCACGAAGAATAAACATAGAAATGCATAAGTAGACAGACTGAAGAATAAACATAGAAGTACGCATAAGTAGACATGCACGAAGAATAAACATAGAATTACATAGACAGAACGAAGAATAAACATAGAAGTGCATAAGTAGACATGCACGAAGAATAAACATAGAAGTACATAAATGAAAGGCACGAAGAATAAACATAAAGTACGCATAAGTAGACAGAACGAAGAATAAACATAGAAGTGCATAGGACATGCACGAAGAATAAACATAAGTAGGCATAAGTAGACAGGCAAGAAGAATAAACATAGAAGTACATAAAGTAGACATGCACGAAGAATAAACATAGAAGTACATATAACATGGAAGAATAAACATAGAAGTACGCATAAGTAGACATGCACGAAGAATAAATAGAAGTACGCATAAGTAGACATGCACGAAGAATAAACATAGAAGTACCATAAGTAGACATGCACGAAGAATAAACATAGAAGTACATAAGTAGACAGGCACGAAGAATAAACATAGAAGTACGCATAAGTAGACATGCACGAAGAATAAACATAGAAGTGCATAAGTAGACAGGCACGAAGAATAAACATAGAAGTACATAAGTAGACAGGCACGAAGAATAAACATAGAAGTACATAAGTAGACAGGCACGAAGAATAAACATAGAAGTACATAAGTAGACAGGCACGAAGAATAAACATAGAAGTAAGACAGGCACGAAGAATGAACATAGAAGTACATAAGTAGACAGGCACGAAGAATAAACATAGAAGTACGCATAGAGACAGGCACGAAGAATAAACATAGAAGTACGCATAAGTAGACAGGCACGAAGAATAAACATAGAAGTACACATAAGTAGACAGGCACGAAGAATAAACATAGAAGTACGCATAAGTAGACAGGCACGAAGAATAAACATAGAAGTACGCTTAAGTAGACAGGCAAGCGTTCAAAGTAGACAAAGAAAAATTTTTCAGTATACTACCACAAAGTATGTGATACGAATGGACCATGTTTATTATTCCTCTCAAACCTTCTTTGTACTATGCTGTCTTTGAATAAAAGGTGGTCGTTAACCATCACGTAACGCATGCTGAGCTTACATTTATATCTAATATTATGTTTGATGTTGTTAGGAAACTTATTTGTTAGAAAATCTTCCTAGTTAAATAATTATTTTTAGCTCTGTCTGCATGCTTTCAAGAATTTTTTCGTAAGTTAAAGATTGTTGATAAGAATCACAAAGTGAGTCGTATCCGCTTATTGAATCCAAAAGACTGCTATTCAAAGCATGAATCAGGAAGAAAGGACTGCCTGTAACTATATTTAAGTGTTTTTGTTAGCATTTCTCCACATTCTCATTGCTAACTTAGTTATATGCTCATAATAGCGATTCTCGTGTTGAAATATAGACAAGGTGACAAAAATGGATTTTTAATCATAGTTCTTGAAATAATTAGAATTTAGTTATGAATGCTTATGTTTGAGTACAACCAAATATTAGAAACTACAAAATTATCCTACGCCATTATGGCATTGTGATTATACAAAAGCTAAAGTTTTAAAAAATTGTTTAGGATATTCACTCCTTCGCAGATATGAAGGATGTTTCATCATAAATTGGGTTAGCCTGATGCATGACTACCACCTGTCGACTCTGTCCTCTTGTCTCTCTAAAAGTTCAAAAGATAACATAAAAATTTAATTTAATTTATAATCAATAAGCTCCAAATAATTCTCAATGTTTGCAATAGTTCCATCTGAATATATTAATATCAGAATTCATAAGCGCAATGTATTTTTTTCGATGAGTGGTTGGGTCTGAAAGTTTTTATTCCGGATTTCAGATTCCGGTATCGGAAGCCCGTATAGTTTTCAAGGATGTGTAAATTGTTTTAAAGTTTCTGTTTACTTCAACTGTTTGCAGTGACAATGAGATATAGTTTGTGTGCACGTGACCTCAAGGGTTCATAGTACGTCATTTCGGGGAAGTGAAGAACCAACATTGCTTCCAGTAATGCAAAACAGTCCATAATCATAGAATCAGGAAACACAGAAAGCTCACTCCATTGAATTTTCTTTTGTGCATATCTTATTACGAATTTGTTTACCATAATGGCGGGCCAGTCAATTGGCCTGTTTTGACCTATAGGAATGTTAGCATGCGTAACTGCAGCCAGCACTTACGGAGTGAAGTGGCCTTTGTGTGTATTCCTTTAGTCTGTGCCATAATTACTCGATTATACATCAAAACTTTTAATGCCTTACGTAATTGTTTTTTCTCGTGTAAGTTAAAGCATATGTTTCTCCTCATTTGTTCCACGTAAAACCTTGCTTTAATGGCATTAATTTTCATTTTTGTAGTTTTTTTTATTAAGTCGACTTAGATGGCTGAACAGATTTGGGACCGGGAAAAGTTTTCCCCGTAAGTTTTGCTTTTTATCGTTAACATTTCTATGCTGCATTAGACATTTCTATGCTATCTAGAAATAAAAAACATTTTCTGTGTTTCTATGGAGTTATAGAAACACGCGGAAAAGTTTTCCCCGTAAGTTTTGCTTTTTATCGTTGACATTTCTATGCTGTCTTAGACATTTCTATGCTATCTAGAAATAAAAAACATTTTCTGTGTTTCTATGGAGTTATAGAAACACGCGGAAAAGTTTCCCCCGTAAGTTTTGCTTTTTATCGTTAACATTTCTATGCTATCTTAAACATTTCTATGCTATCTAGAAATAAAAAAACATTTTCTGTGTTTCTATGGAGTTATAGAAACACGCGGAAAAGTTTGGGAGAAATGAGAAATTACGTTTCAAGAACGCTTGCACGAAGTGCGATCGCTTCCAAGCAATTTCAAATTTTATGTATTTTCAAAAATTCAAATTTTTTAAGTTTACTATTTTCTAAAGGGAATTAGCATAGCTATTACAACAGGAAAAAATACTCCAAAAAACATACCTTTGAATACTCAAGATTCGTGTTATATTGACAAAAGACAAAATTATAAACGATATTTCCACTATTTTTAAAGTAAATATCCTTTCAATTAAAATCGTAGATTTGTCTCTTATTAATAACTCGAATCTTGAGTTCACAAGATGATGTTTTTTGTAGTGTGTTTTGTGCTATATTTCTTTGCGTAATCGGCTGAAATACTTTTTAGAATAGCTAAGCTTTATGTATTTTTCGGAGACTTGTTTGAAATTTGTGCGGTCTTTTATTTTGTGGGTTTTGCAAAATTTGTCTGATTTGAGAGTTATTTTGACTTATCATTTATGTATAGCTAATCTGACTTTGTCCGATTTTTATTGGGTTTGAACGAAAGCTAATCGTAGTTGTGCAAATGTCCTATTGGTTCCTGTTAACTGGTGCAAAATGTAATATTTCTATCAACTTTTTCCGAATTTTGTCAATGAAAGTCAATTTGAAAGTCTAACCAAAAATAATCAACGTAAATAATTTTAGAAGGAAAGGTCCTACCTAAACTGTGTCATACCTTCTTCTGAAACATCGTCGTTACAGAATAACTATTACCAATATTATGAGGATTAAGCCAAAGCATTCACCCACTGACGGTAAGACGATGTTGAAAATCAAGTTGTTCTTGTCTGTAGTCCTCGTTTTCGTCGATACGAAGAATTTGGAAGAAAACACGATTTTCACTCGGGTTGTGTTCCTAAAACTTGCCCCTCCAGAAATATTAAACAAATGAACAAAAATGTAGACGTCTTTTTCATTTTCTGGTATGGAGTAAAATTGAAGTCGCATAAATGAATTCCATTGGCCTTCCCTCATAAGCACTTCTCATAATTCAGGAGATACTTTGAATGAACTTTGTTGAAACTCGACTTTCCACGATATGTTTATATCTCCGGTCGAACCTTTGAGTCTCATCAGTGGTAAAAACATTTGTTTACTATGAAGTTTAGGATCGTACATCACACTGTCTTTTTTGTCAATGTATCCATAAGGCATCGTGGGCGACATATCTGATTTATAATTTCATGTCAGCAGTAGTAGATGCGTAGTAGCTCCCACCGACAATCTTGCATTTGTTCTTTGCATAAAAAATTTTACGTCACAAACCCTTGAGATGATAGTAGGGTTTAAAAATGCTTAGAAGTTTTAAAATTTAAAAGAAGCAATGTTAAAAACGTTGACTTTGTTGTTAAATGCAGCTGCATCAGGTTTACATGAAGTACACATTTATATATTCACCCATTTACAAATTTATAAATTCAGAACATATGATTATTAAGATACTTGATGGTTTACCCAAGCTAAGGAGCCAGAGCTTTCCCGATAAGCAAGTTGCAGTAAATATAATTCAATCTGCCGTATTAACGTACTTTGTACTCCATACTCTACACGTATATGGAGACTGGGGGGACTGGGAAAAGCTGGGACGTGCCAAAAAAAGAAATTTCTCGTTTACTTTTTATATAGATAAAATATAAGTTGAGAAACAAGATTTATTATGACACATAATGTCTTAGTCATACATAAAGATTGAAATGAAATAACCAGTAAATAGCATCAAATATTTTGTTAAAAGAATGTGCTGACAGTATCTTTTTCTCACTTCATAGACTTTAAAACGAAAGGAGATCAGACAATATATGAATGACACTTCAATTAATCACGTGAGCCTCTTGTTACGATATGTTATGGCATTTGTTATACAGCTTGGTAACTTCGTACTACGTCCAGTGTTTACCACTCCATTGCGAAGACTTGTTGAGCAAGTCACTGCTGTTCGTTCATATTACTTTAAAAAATTTGTGATGTTAGATGGCAAAATTACAGGTCTGGAAAGAAGAATTGAGTGTCTCGAGGGTCGTGGTGGTAGCAATAGTTATAACACCCAGCTGTCACCAAAGGTTTCCTTGTTGCGTCCACCAATATCTTCTAGCCCAAAATTATAATATTAGCGGTATTTAATGATTTAATTAATAAACAATTGACGTATTATCGCTGAAAAATAGTCAATTGTTAGTAGCATTTCATATATATTAATGAAGGGAGAGCATAGTTCTTTTGTTTGGCAGCAATACGTTTTATTTTTAAAAATTGGATTTTATAGATATCCGGTAATTTGTTCAAGTACAAACAATGTATTTTAACCCTATAGACGCCGTTGTACCTCACAGGCAACAATCACCAAACGGGATGTGTAAGAACTTTTGAAAAGGCACGGCTCCCACAGGGTTAAACAATCATGTGGAACAAATACATATAATGAGATGCTTAACACTATTTATAAAGACATCATCCACTTCAAGCCACATATAAGCCACGAGGCGTCATGGAAAGTAGATGTTGTTCACATGAGGTGGAACAAGACTTTACAAATAGATGACAAGTATAAAGATTTGTGATTGTGCCAAGAAAAATAAAGTTGTTGCCTTCAACTCTCCTCGAAGACTAGTTACCGAAACACGTCTCAATTGATTACAGATGTACTTAAACGTGTTGATAAAAAATCAAGACCGCCAATATCTGAATGCTAATGAACAAGGACATACCGCACATATTTAAACATTTGAAAGCCACGATGTACAGATATATACTATCAGTATCACATCCTAAGTGTTGATAGCAGCAGCAAAAAGAAATTTGAAAGAGGAAAACCGTTATGACATACGATACACACGAAGCTACCTGTTTCAAAATCAAGTATGAAAATAGATCCTACGGCTGGAAACTACAAATGTAAGCGACTAAACTGACGATAAATGATAATTTGTTTTTGGATTTATCTCTATTGTTCTTGTGAAACTATCAATGCATAGAAGAGCAGTTTTCATAGATTAACGTGTAGACTTGCAATGAACGAGAGCCGTAATTGTTTTTTGCTCATTTTTCTACGATTCTCTACTATATTTTTAGTAGTAGAATTTCGGGGAAAACAAAACGCCCTTAAATTCTCTCCTAAACTTTACTTAGGAACATATGATTGAAGATTCAATGAGTATTTGGACAAGATTAAAGTCCAGTTTATAAATTCATTATCGTCTCATGAATCTTAACCTACAACATATTGCATCTTTGCTTTGCATAACGACTTTAAACGCCAAAAAAAATTGTAGATTCTAATGAATTTTTTGTTCAAATACATAGAAGGATTACTTATTGTCTTACTGAAAAGTGAAAAGCTCCTAAGGAGCCAATCACAAAAAAAAATTTTAGTCATGACGTAAATTAAGCAAATGTTAACAACATGAACTTAGTCATTTAAACTTTGTAGAAAGAAAGGTGAATTTTGTCTTTTTATTGACGGATTACTGAAGTATGAGTTGCATGGAATAATCAACTAGTCTTAAGTGTAGGACTCGTAATATGAAAGCTTTCAGTGTAAAATGCTTTGATAACGATGTAAAGCCTTTGATCGTTTGAAACTTAATACATCTTTCAAACTTAACCAACTAAAGCTATTTGTGCAATGTGAATGTTCTACCATTTGGATAGTCAAACAGAAAACATATAACAATTTTCTCATTCTCAATATATCTGATTAAGAATTTAAAAACGCAAAGTAACGTCATATGAAGAGTTCTTCATCACGAAATGTCGTACAGGTGTTTCATATTTTCTTATATAGTAGATCCCACATGGATGGAGTTGTGAAAGTCCCTTTACCACCTGTGTCATTCACTTCAATTACTCTTACTAGTTTGTCATTACTCATGTGTCATGGTGATTCATGGCCAAGAATGTTCATTTGTAGTTTGGATTTTTTGTGGATGTCAGTTGTTTTTTTATATAATGATGATGGGCCCCATTGTTATATGAGCCCACCCAAAGGTGGTCAGCTGACATTCATAGGAGTTCAAATCTGTACAAAGCATTCTTTGAGTGATGATATAACTGGGGTATTGAAGTGATCCCTTTTCCTTCACTTGAAGTTACCATAAGAGTGCATCGTAAATAGTAATCTATCGAAATGGTGATTCATAATACCAGTAGCCCCTCGATTGGTTACGTTGATAGCTATGTGAATGGAATGGTACAAACATATTGAATGGACATTGGCTAACGGCATTTGTACATGTGAGCATTAATATTGAAATGATTGGACCATAATCTACGAAGATGGAAAACAAGCGAGTGGAAAAACATGATCCATGTCTTGTGGTTTGTAAGTTGAGTAGATGAGCTTTAAAATTAACTTATAGCTATGAGTAACTGCATGAGATATTCAAAAAGGATCCCGATGGTCTATTTTTATAATTTGAACCATAATTATGAAAAACACCCATATTAGCTAAGAAAATGTCAATAAAAGATGTCAACTGCTGTGAGAAAATAGTAGCCTTTCACTCGTTACTTTTTATTAATTTTATTAAACGTTTATAAACAAAATTGCAATGCTGCAAGTAGGTTCATTGAATTTTTAAGATAAAAATGTTACGATATACACGTTAAGATATACACGTAAAAACTGCGCTGTGAAAAAAGTGAAAGAGACCTACTGAGACGCCTGGATCCGACGGAGCAAGACAATGCATGAAAATCAGGTATTAAAGTTTTGTTCTTTCAAAATATATAATTTCTGACTTTATTCATTCATTATGTTTACATTTATAATGTGTTTTTTTATAGAGTAGCTATGTCTGTAGGCGTAATAACTAGACATTGAATGAACGATCAAGTTGGACAGAAGCACGAAGAAACAAGCGTCCTTATTGAATGATCCCTACTTGCGACTTTCGTTATGCATACTATTAATCAGTACAACGCATTTTTAAATTCAACCGTTAAAAATTTCCGCAAAACTAAATTTTCACAATCGTCAAATTTTCGGATAAAACACACGAGGGAAAGCCAGCTATTAATGAAGATCTTAAGGAAGCAACATAGAAATTTTGATCGAATGAAATGTAGTAGACATCAAAAATAATTTGTATGCAAGTCACGACATCACTTTGGTCATTTCATTTTTTATTTTTTGCTGGTCGGTGAATGATCAGGTCGTACGTACTGAATGAATTTTTCATATGATTTATGTATGAGCTGCTATTAGTTTTTATTTTTTGTCTATTCATTAAAATTTTTGTTAACACTCTGCACTCTTTCATTTTTTGTTCTCTACTAAAATTTTCGTTTCTTTTCTTCAAGCACAAAATATTTGCGGTGTCAATAAATAGGGTAGTCAGCCCACTTTTTTGTCGCCGCTTTTTTTGTCGCCGCTTTTTTGTCACTTTGCAAATTTAAGATACGAACGACGAAGCTACAATCTGACTACGCTGCATGTTAAAGTAGATCATCGGGATCATTGAAAACAACAAAAATATGAAACATCGTAAAGCAACAAAAATTTTACTAAAATTTTTTTACCGGATCCACCGGTTTTCCCTCCCATTTCGTTTTGTTTTGCGAAAAAACCAGTGTCCACATTTGGGGCCAAGGAAGTCATTTATCATAACATTATTTATTGTAACTATCATGAATATTCACATTTATTTTTTATTTCTGGGCCTTTGGGTATATTTCCCAAAACACTGCGTTTAATAAGTATAATGGCATACATTTTGAAAAAAAATATGTACGCAAGTTTTCTGCTCAGTCAGATCTTCCAAGACAATTTTTTTAATCTACTGCATCAACCGACTCAGCAAGAAAATAAAGATGATTTAGAATACCTGATACAGTATGGAAGGGTGATTTTGCGTATTTAGTGTGATTTGCAGTTTAGTATTTACACCAAAATTAGTTTTCAGTAAATATTTTAATCATGTATTTCCAAACTAGTGTTAAATCATATATTTATTGTGCAACTGTGAAGATGTTAGCAAGTCACGTGACATGTATTTTCAGCCAGAGCCTTTGACCAGTGACTGTGAGTAGTGTGACAATCCCCAGCTTTTCATGAAGATCTCAAAATGTTTATCAAATGGAATGGAGACATATTCAAATAATAATAATAGTTATCCAAATTTTTGAATAATAATTATCCAAATTTTTTGCAAAAGTTTTGAATAATAGTTATCCAAATTTTTTGCATTTGGCCCCTGGTGAATTGTGAAATTGTTTGCTTAAAGATCATATTTAATTAAGAATTGATCATATGAAGCTCAGTTGATATTCATGTCAATGTTGGTTTGGGATCAATTAATCCTTTTATCTTAATCATCAATGATGAACTCCTGTGATGACGTTATAATCTCATGACGTCATTGACACGTTATGATTGCATGACTGGTAGAAAAGTAAAATTATTGTGAAAGACAAGCTGTTAGCAATTTAGTATTTACACCAAAAATAGTTTTCAGTGAAAATTTTGATGATGGCATTTCTAAATTTGTGTGAAATCTTATTTATGACGCAAATGTGACGATGTTAGCTAGTCACGTGACATGTATTATTAGCCAGAGACTTTGAACAGTGACTGTGGGGATTTTAGTAGAGGTAATAAACGTCATGTTTTTAAACTATAACAAACGTTTAATTTATGCACGTAACACGGTCAATTGAAAACGTGCAATGCACAAGATAGTTAGTAAATGTTTGTTTTAACGTCAGACGAAAAAATAAGAAGTATATTTCTTGCCATGAAATTTAAATACGCGCACTCCCAGTATATATACAGCTCAGTGTCATAAAGAAAGGTAAAAATCAACTACGATACCATAAAAGATCTACGTAAAAGATATCATTTAAAGAGGTATATTAATTACTCAATAAATTTCATAAAATAAATAATATATTTCAAGATATATATTGCCTAACTTTTTGTGTTGTATATGAAAATCTAAATAAATGAAAAAATATCCATTCCAACCAGACAAGATATAGAAATTCGTAATCATGGAAAAGATTATACATTATTTTATTCATACATGTGTTGAATTCCATTGGACAGAACACGATTTGCCAAACCCAAAACATTCAGAACCAGAACGACAACAACTCCCGTTAAAACAACAAATTCCATTCAACCAAGGACAACAACGGTAATTTTCAAAATCGAACTCAAAACTATGAACTGGACATCATTTTGTACCATCCGGACAAATTACACGATTAACATTCTAGAAGAAATTTAATTAATGATTTGAGTAGATTATTTAAGTCATTTTTGATATAATGACACTTCTTACATTTATAAATATTTCTATTTAGAACTAAGAATACTCAAAAAGAACATTTTTACTCTTATTGATATTTCAATAATTAAAAACTGTGTGTTCGATATTAAAGTCTTCGTTTTTTCCAAATGTGTTGAGCACATTACTTAAGTCGTTTTACAATTATAATGCGTGGCATATTTTACATTTAAAATAATATACTTTAAGATATTCTCAACTGTGATTGGTAGATTGCTGTGCGTTTTTTGGTAATTACCAATTTGCCATGTGAAAATGTATAATTGCACTGTAAAGCTTTGAAAGCATTCTTTAAAGAGAGGATTTAAAAAACTCTCTCGTATGCATGTTTATCAGAACTTGCTCTAGAAATTACACCATTGCCTTTACTAATGATTTCTATTTCAAACTGAAAAATATTTTAGCTGTCTATATTTTTCCTTCTATTAACATTGTGATAATTAAAACATGTATTTTTGACATTAAAATTTCTCTTTTCTTAAAATGTGTGTCCGAGAAGATGGTTTAAAGGTTGATTTCAACTTACAAGCTCAATATTAGTAACAAATATAACAATTTTCCTAATAACTAGTTACATAGGCGTACGGAGGCTTCAATCTCTGGTTAGAGGTGTGTTGTACTTACCAAAAATGTTACGCATTCAAGTACTATTTCATGTAGAAATTTATTGTCACATGACAATAGTCAATTAAATTTACAAATATTCAAGTTAGTAAAAATACATATTAATGTGTTGTAATTGCTAGTTGCAAGCACCAAAGACACAAGATTGAGAAAATCCAAGGAAACTGGGTTTGAACCCTGAGGCAATTTTACTCTCCTGAAAATCATCATTCACTGCATTTTGAGGACATTTTTTTGTAAAACAAGAAAATCAAATGAAAAAGCAGTGAAAATTATGGATAAATGTCTTTTTGTACCAAATGAAAATACAAAGCCAACGGCCCTCCAAATCTCTATAATTTCCCGGCCCAAAAACAATTATTTTTAGAGGGAGTGCCACATATCCTCCCTAGCAGTCCCACAATCCATAAACCTTTGAGCCCATATTATATTACACAGACTGGTTAACGTCCTTATTTAACATCTCTATTTCTGAATGACATGTTGTTTGTAGTAGAATATCAAATGTTTTCTGGGCTGGATCATGGAAAAGGCGTTGTGGGCGGTGGCCACGTGACGAGTGGTTTTGACGGCCCCGCGCAAAGTAAATATTTTTAATGGTACTATTGTCTTTGTCTGGCAAAAGTAAAGCAAAAACCATAATACGGAAGAAAGGATTTTCTTTTCTTTTATAAACTTTATATTACAGAGAACATTTGGAGTGCCTCCATTAGATGTCAACTGAGCATTTTATTACAAACTATGAATGGGATCAAATTTTATGGAAGTAAAACACATCGTAAGAAACGTTGGACTCATCAGTGTAAGAAAATCATTGTTGAAAAAAACAACTTTTGTATATAACGCTTTAGCGGAAACATTCTTAGTAAATATCACAACTTTTATTGTAGCTATTTTTGTTCTAAAACAAAAAAATTCTTCAACTTATAAGACTTTTGGGGATAAAGGATGTCAGTTAGAGAGTGTTAGGTTTTGTGATGTAGCCATCTACCTTCTTTAGTATATATTGACTTACACCAACAAATAGAGATATTACAGATAACTATTATGATCACACTTAATGTTCAACGTCAATGTCTGTTGTCTACGATCTATCGTACAATGGTTAAACTACTTCTATTTATACAAGATATTACGTATGGATATATTTGTTTCTTTACTAAATATGGTTAATTTATAATCAACGGAAAGCTATTAGGTACTATAAAATATATTGTGATTTTTGCACATAAGTATCTCTTAAAATAATCATTTAGTTAGTTACATTTGACTTAATTATTTACTCATTACAGGAAGAATATCAGAGCATATCTTATCAGGAAGAAGAGATAGTTTTTGAACCGTTTGGGGCTCACAAAAGCTTGATCCAAGCCCAAACGTTCGACTACTTTTCATTAAATTTCTTACGACTGGCTTATGATTATATGACAGAAAAAAACATGTAGCTAGTAAAATATAAAGGTTCAGCTCTCTGACGCTGATTATCAAAGCGCGTTTACTTTTTATTATAATTTGTGTTTGTGTTAGGAAACCTGATTTATTAAGTTATTGCAACAAAGCCAAAAAAGCAGAACATCAAATTTATAAATAATTTTTGTGATCGACTGAGAAAATTTCTCTTGCTCTATAGAATAATTTTAATTGCTTTCATGTGACTCACGATGGTTAGTTCATGGTTATGGACTTTGCCCCACTCCTTATTATCAAATGTTTATGTTTGATAAATATTAAGACGACCAACCTCTTTGTACGTCTTGTCCAATAATGATTTCGTCGATCTTTCCTTCATTTGCTTGTATCGCTCCATTCTGACCAAATCAATAAAAACCAGTAGAAACAACACAATGTAAGCTCCTTTCATGTATGGTTTTTATGATCAAATATATTTCTTTCTTTACATATTACATTTTGTAGCAATAATGTTGTAATTAGCTTTTCTTGTACTTCTTTTTTGTAACAAGTAAAAATGCAACAAAATAAAGTAGCAATAGTTCTGTCTTCTTCTTATATCGATCTACTTTGAAGCTGTAGTGACTTGTGCAATGAAGTGTTCATTGTGAGATCGTATTTAAAAAAGAACTGATCACATGAAAATCAAACGATATTCATGTGAATGTTGGTTTGAGATCAATTAATATTTTTATGTTGTTGTATCTTAGTCATCCATGACGATTTCTTGTGATGACGTTATAATCTCATGATATTGTATGATTGAATGACTGGAAGAATGTCATATAGTAAAGTAAAAATTACTCTTGTCCTTTTCTGTAGCTAATGCGATAATACCTGCAAATTTAGGAGTTTGGAAGTGTAAGAAAAACCTTAGCTAAAGACATTAGTTAAAAGTCTAATCATTACTAACATATATTACTGAAAGTACTTAACAAAAAACGGAAAATGCCAAATGAGAAATTAATTTAACCTAGTGCAGAGAAGCCTAACCTCATCAAAGGAGCCTTTGTTAAAAGATATTATATCTTTTCTTACATGAAGTACGCCAACTCAATGTTTTCTGTTTCTAATTGTTATTTGCATTTTTATTTGAGGGAGAAACTTTTCCTTCTTGTTTCAATGTAATAAACCATATTTAATCATTTCTACTTTGCTTGAAGTTTTTTCTTATGCCAAAGAAGACAAGTACCTCCAAAGTTTGAACGCTTCTACCAAGGTTTTTTTATAAACAACTAATATTTGAAATACCATCGATCAATTTTCTATAAAAGCGATTGTGTTAAGTAGCGTAGTCAGTTCTCTAGTTTAGTCACGCTATGAAAATTTCGGAACTTTATGATCATTTATTTCTTTAGAAACCTTTTGTTTTCATTGAGAGTCTTTCACTGATCATCAGAAAGTTTAATAAAATCAATTGTGTTTTTTTAATGTACACCGTGAATGTTTAACGACATCAAAACTCAATGTTCTAAAGCTATTCATCCGACATCACTATTTACTTAATAAAAACTTAAACTGTGTTTGCATTAGCCTGTACAAACGTGCGTATCTGAGCTACATCAATTATATCAATCAAAGATAATTTGAAAATGAATCATGAATACATGTTAGAGAAAAATTTTAAACTTTTTTGTTGAAGTTGTCTGTTTCGCATTACTATTATTTACAAAAGGACTAAAAGATGTTTTTTGTGTTTGTACTGGCTTATGCAAACCTTGAGATTTTTGTGAGAACTCTCTAGCTGGTGCAAACTGTCAACTTTCGGTGTAAAGCTTGCACTGACATTGTCTCCAGTTCTACCAAATATCTCTTCAATTTGCTTAACCCTGTACAAAAATTAAGCATCTTTTATTTCCAAATCCCATCCTATATTCAGTCTTCACAATCCTCTCGTTTGAGTTTTCTTCGTGGGTGTGCAAGAGGTCAGTTGTGACCTTTCCTTTACTAATTATCAATCGACCAAACAATTAAATTTATTATTTTATCTTCCTGTCATCCATTAATATCAATTGATATTAGCCATTAATTTCCATTCGTGTCCTTTATTGCAGACGCACAGACGGTCGTTGATATATATTTAAATTACGACTGTGAATTGGCTTTGTCGAATATCTTTCAAAGATTGATCAATGATTTGTCTAAAGTTGCCCAAGGACGTCAAGCTATTGAATTAGGAGCGACACCAGTAAGTTGATGAATATGTTTCATAATGTTTACTTCTCTACATTCTCTTGTTCATATCTATGCCACTCGAAAAGGACTGGAACGTAGTCTATTGTTATGAAATGGACTGGGACATACTCTATCAACATGAAAAAACTGGAGCATAGTCTATCAACATGAAAAAACTGGAGCATAGTCTATCAACATGAAAAAACTGGAGCATAGTCTATCAACATGAAACGGACTAGAACATGTCTCTAATATTTTGTACTGACAATGTTGATTATAATACATGTTTTTATCACGTGTTTATATGAATAGTATCATTGCCATCTTATTTTTATATGATTTTTCCAGGTTCAAGAACGCAGTATTCGTATCAAAGGTCTGGAATGTCTCGTTTCTATTCTTAAATGTATGGTAGAATGGAGCAGGGATCTTTACTTTAAACCTGATTCTCAGGTGGACGATAATTTTGGTGAGTTTTAACATCTTTATGAAACTGAAGAAACTCGCATGTAGAGAATATAAACTTAACATTGTTATACATTTTGATAAGTTATCGCTTTATGATCCATTGTACCCCTCTTTTGATATCGGCTACACTGACGATTTTGTCTCCATCAAGATACCATCTTTCTATACTTTGTATCCCCTATTTATCGAAGGTACTCCATTATTTTCTTATACACACGTTAATGTTCTTAATCGTAACTAGTTGTTCGACAATTGTAGTTAACCTCTCAGGATGTAAGTTATCCCTCAGTTATCTTTTTTACCCTTGCTGGTCTCGCGGTGGATCAAGGCTATATCTTAATGTTTATAGTTACTCATTATTGACCCATGCTACCCTCAATGTTCTAATCTATCTCTCAATAATCTATACTATCTTCCTGATGATCTAGGCTGTCTGTTAATGATCTATGCTTACCTCTTAATGATCCACGCGATCCCTTATTGATCTCCAAACCATCATAGTTATTCCTCGATACTTCTGTTTAATCTCTTCCATATAAATTTCCTGACAGATCTGGTTGATGGTGTACCAACAATTTCTCGAAAAGGAAGCACCGAGGAGAATGAAAACGTGGGGAACCCGGTGATTTACAATCTCAAAAAACGGGGGGTAGTCAGTCGTCTCTCAATAGTACAAAAGCCATCGATAATGCTGAAGAATTTGAGAGTCTTAAACAGAAGAAGGAGACGAAAGAAAAGGGAATTCAATTGTAAGTTTGGTCAACAATTTTGCTTATCTTCTTTACTTTTATTCAATTTTACGATTTAAGCGCGGGCCACACTATCGTCGAAATGCAACGAATTTCGTGACGAGTCGCTCGTCAACGAGCCGTCGTGACGAGTACATGTGCCACATTGTAACGATTTTCCGTAAAAGCAATGACGATTATCAGCGCAAAAAGAAACTTCTATTATTGAAGAGAAAAATTCTACTGCTTCTAATTTCTGAAAAACGACGTACGACGTACATACAAAAGAAGGTTCTGGGTACATCCCATAAATAAAAGGCGAGAAGAAAAGGGCTTGTATGACACGTTGTTGCAAGAGCTTCGTCAAGCTCTATTGGTCGCAACTTTCAGTTCCCGAGCAACATCCTTCCAATTATTTTTCTTTATATTGCGTGTATCTTTATAGTCAGGATGAAATTTGTCCCACAAACATCGCCTCTCTCTCACCAGCCAATTAATATTTCTTGCCAATCCGCCATTTTGCCACAGCACAGTGAAAGTAAACATTAGTCATGTGATTTTTTTGTCCAATCAGAGTAGATATGCAACAATTACTCGTCACTCGTTAACCATTTCGGTGTGCATGCTGAACGGCGACGAATTCGTCCATATCGTCATATTTTCTCGTTGACGAGCGACTCGTCACGAAATTCGTTGCATTTCGACGATAGTGTGGCCCGCGCTTTACTTTAAGATTTAACAAGAATCCATCAAAAGGTATAAAATTCCTTCAATCTGAAGGTCTCCTTGGTGAGACAGCAACGGAAGTTGCTCAGTTCTTACACACTGATGATACACTAGAAAAGGTGATGATCATTTTGGTCCATCTATATCCCTTGCAATCCTTACGTTTATGATACAGTAGACAAGAAGATGATCATTGTAGTCCATCTATATCCCTTGCAATCGTTTTGTTTATGATACACTAGACAAGGTGAGGATCATTTTAATCCATCTATATCCCTTGCAATCCTTATGTTTCATTTCGCATGATGTTGTCTTCTTTCACTCAAGTTTTCATTTTTTCACACTTGCACGCTATCTTTGAGGAATTTGTAGAAACATTAAATGTTGCTTTGGATTTTGACCCAGTGTGGTGTATTATTGTTTTAGACTATGATTGGTGAGTTGATTCGTGATCCAGGACAGTAAGTATGTTTTTTCACATCTCCCTCGCGTGACAATCACGTGAAAATCACTTTAAGACGTTTGATTCTCATCTTAAGTATTTATTTCAACATAAATTGAGTCAAGAAAAGTTGATTATGTTAATTTGCCATGAAGCCCATGGATGGTTTGCTCATGATACATGAAATAGTAAATCAGAAAATTTAATCGTAAAATCAAGAATGTTTAAAATATGTTTAAGGTTGCATTAAACTCCATGTAAAAGGACAAAACCTGTTTGAAACTAAGCATTATCTTCAAATCTCTTGGTTATTTTTGTTCATAAAAAGCAAAACAATTTTTAAATGTTCAAAATTTCTCTATCCAGTGAATAATATTGACAGAATTCAATAAGATTTGGTACTGTTCACAATAAGCAAACAATAGAAGACTGAGCTCTATTATTCGTCATGTCCTCAACTGTGCCTCATATCCTCAACTGTTCCTCGTGTCTTCCTATACTTCTTGGATATGAACGGGAGATAATGTACGCCTATATAGATGAGTTGGATTTCACTGGTACCAATCTTGTGCAAGCTCTGCGATTGTTCTTACATAACTTCCGGCTTCCCGGTGAAGCGCAAAAGATCGATCGACTCATGGAGAAGTTTGCGAGTAGGTTCTATGAAACGAACCCAAAGTAAGGACATGATTTGTGTCTTGTTATCTGTTGTTTTGCATCTCGCATTGCATGCTGGTTCGTGAAACTTACGAATTGACTTTTGTCTATGAACCATGTGTTAATTTTTTTTTTCATTTAACATCAACAATAATTTAGGACAGGTTTTTGACGATTTTTGTTTTTTTTTATGTATTTTGTCATCGAACTTTTATTATTCGAGTTTTGAGGACTGCAATCTGCTGTTAGATAGATGTAAAGTGAGTTGTTTGAACTGGGAGTATTGTTACATGTTTGTAGATGGAGATCGTCCAGGTTTGTAAAGTCCTGAGAAGGACTGTTGTTGTTGATGTTGACTGACGTTTCAACAACCTTACTCATGTACAAACATGTCTAGATATAGCTAGGTTAGACTGTCTATGATAAACTTTTATTTTATATTTATCATTTATATTTTAGTGACGATGTGTTTACTAAGACAGACGCTGCCTACGTTCTGGCTTATTCTATCATCATGTTGACTACTGATCTACATAGTTCACAGGTTACACAGACTTACTTCATTTGCAATGGTTTTTTATAAAAGTGACTTTATTTCCAAGATCACGTGACTCTATTGTGGTCACGCGAGATTTTCGTGGCGTTGATATGGAGCCTTCATTGGAATCACGTGAAAATTTAGCCTTTAGATGCGACATCGTAATCACGTGAAATTTTCTTTCAGGTTAAACGAAAGATAACGAAAGAGCAGTACATTCAAATGAATCGTGGTATAAATGACATTAAAGATCTTCCATCTGAATATCTTGAAGCAATTTATGATGATATTGCACAGAATGAAATCAAGATGAAACATACACCAAAAGTGAACAGTAGATACGATGCTACATGTATGTATTGGAACATTAATACGAGAATCAAGGCTTAACTGAAAAAATTGTACAGATGCTAGGTAAAGGTCTTGGCTGCGAAGTGTAGAGTCCTAGTCCTGTAATGAAGGTGAAGACCTTGAGATGGAGGTGTTGGTCTTGAGATGGGTGTAGGAATGGGCCTTAAAATTGATATTGTGATGTTCGTTGTTGGTCTTAAGAGAGCTCCATTGCATTTTCATGAAAGTAAAGAGATTTTTTATTGTGCTTCCACTTTACAGATTTACAAAGTGAGAAACATCGTCGTATGTTGTATTCTATGAAAATGGAGCAAATGGCGGAAAACGCGAAAACACAAATGGAAGACGTGAGTTATATTCAGACGGATTTTGTCTCTGCGACACAGATTGGTCACGTGAAGACAATGCTCAAGGTACGGGGGGTGGAGTCTGGAGGATGTGTAAGGATTGATTAACGAAGCGTTAATTGTGATGTCAACTTATACGGACAGTGCCAAGTACGGGGGACGTAGATTTCAAAATATGATGACATTCATCTTAATCTTGTTAAAGAAAAGACTTAGATTTTATGTAATGAATGTTTGCGATGACGAAGAGTAAATCTGTTTGATAATCTAATATTTTAGCTGACCAATGAATGATTTGACTGGATTTTCTATTGAGATAATCCACTACTTAAGCTAAATCTGCTTCTTACAACCGGCCTCAGTCCCCATTGTTGACCATTTTGTTTTGTGTGTTTAAGGTTGCATGGAGTCCGTTTCTTGCCGCGTTCAGCGTCAATCTACAAGACAACGACAATCCTTCTGTTGCTTCATTTTGTCTTGATAGAATCCGCTGTGCAATACGAATATCTTGCATATTCACTATGCCTGTAAGTTGATAAACACACAACATTCTGTTCATTTTTATATATTTGGGTATGAAATAACGACATTAATGTCTCTGCATACCTTTTCATCCCCTGGTGACCCATTCCCGGACATAAATATATATTCAAAAATATGTTGAATGTTAAATTGTTGAAATTTATGAATATATTTACGTAGTTACATACACGTCGTGTTCTTTGCGTGTTATATGTTCAAGGTTTAGATGATATTTATATGTATACAAAAAAAACAGATGCTTGTTTACCTTTGAATTAATTGTCTGTTTGTGTATATATATGGATACATCAGGATGCATGTGAATGTGAAATAATCTTTTCTTAAAAGTTTTTCAATGATTACAGTTACATAGTTTCTACCCCCACCTAAATTTAGGGGGAGTCTTGGAATTTTCAAAAATGCCTTCTAGGGGTGGGTCGAAAAAATTTTGAATTTCTAGGGGTGGGTTATAAACTAAGGGTGGGTATGTCTATGTAGGTGGGTTCCGAGATTTTCCCTATTAGAAAAATTAAAAAATAGATGAAATGCATCTATGATAAAAAAACTTAATAACTTCAAAGTTCAACATCACTCAATTTTTGCCCCCATGTTATTGCATCATCTATCTTCATATTACCCTATAGGGGACCAAAAATATCTCCTTAATTTGACACCATGTTATTGCATCAGCCATTGATTGCATCATCCATTGGCGAGTTTGGTGAACTTGCTTGATTGACAATATTAGTGAATACATAGACTTTATCAGTGTTGTATATAGTATGCATAGAGAGACCATAAATAAGTCTAAAATCAGCTTTCCCGTAGAAAAAAACGAATTTTTTTCCGGCTCGTATGTAGGGGTGGGTAAGGAAATTTCGGACCCAAATGTTGGGGTGGGTTACCAATTTGGGGTGGGTATGTCTATGTAGGGGTGGGTTCCAACCCCTCTAGAAACTATGAGTTAGTTATAATGATGTTAGAGAATATGAATAGAGATTCTTTACCATTAAGTTCATTTTTCGATACTCCTAATAACTCTTTTCACATTGTAGTTGGAAAGAGATGCTTTCGTACAAGCGCTATCCAGGTTCACTTTACTTACTGCGACCAGTGGCACGCATATTCATGAAATGAAAACGAAGAACATCGAGACGATCAAGACACTTCTTACCATCGCTCAAACGGATGGTAATTACATCGGGAAATCTTGGCTCGAGGTAGAGAGAATCATCTTGCTATATATTATGGTTTGTGTCTACGACTGAAAATATGATTGATTGTTTTTTTCATCAAAGGAAAAAGTCTAGGTCTTGTCTGTAGTGGTAACTTCACGATATTGCTACAGGCTTTAACTTTCATTTTTCCAAGTGCTTTGTTGACCGTATTTCATACCCTTCATCAGAGAATCGTATCACAAATTTACATCAGTAATGATTATTTATAAGAAAATGAACCAGGAATATTTTTCTCAAGAAAGACGTTTATGTTCGTCTTGTTGGACATTCGTTTTCGTTGCTCAAATGCTTGTTCCGCTCGGCGCATCTTTTTGACTTTCCCTAAAGTCATTGTTTTCATTCTAGATACTGAAATGCATTTTCCAACTTGAATTGGCTCAACTTATCGGTACTGGTGTGAAAACGCGATACCTTCACACGGCGTCCAGCGGTAATACTAATTCACCCACAGCATTCATCGCAAACAACAAGACATCTTATGATATAACCTCAGGTTGCTTCTAACATTGTTGTGACGCTCATAGAAAAATGTCAAATACTAACGTTGGGTGCTTTTCTTTACTTGTATTTCTATGAAGGTTGGATGCCTGTTGCCGCTGACTCGAAAAAAGCGGCTGGCTCACAGTAAGCCATTGGGGAGACCGCTGCACAAAGTAATGTCGTTGCAGTTGACAGGTAACGTTTACTTTAATGATAGCTATGTGGATTGTGTTTTGTGACCTATCTCCCACCCCAGGGGCGAAGCTAGAACGTTAATGTAGTTGGAGGGGTGAATATTCATATATATGGTCATATATTCCGCTGTGACCAACTAATTTCTTTTCAAATTAAAATAGCTTTTAAACCAAATCATTCAATGAAAAATAAATACATGAATATTCACCCCTTCCATTCAGCGTCCTGGCTTCACCTCTGCCCCCCCCGTCCCAGGAATCTTTAAGTTGTCTTTAAGCTAGAGTGGGGCTTGTAACAGCAAGAAATGTCGATGGATGATTCGCTATGTAGACATGTTCATTGTCCATGTTAGCAGAGTCCTGAGAAGGACTGTTATTGTTGTTGTTGACTAACGTTTTGACATCCTTAGCGGTAGTCATCTTCAGGCTCAAGTGAACCAGAGAACCTTGAACATAAACATAAAAATAAAATTTTGAAGAACTCGTGCACTGTCCATACGTTATGTTCTCTCAGCAGAATATCTTCATCTCAACTTCTTCATTGTGTTTTATTACGTTTAGAGTTTTCACGGGATCAGTGAAACTGGATGGTGATGCTATCGGTAGGTTTGCATGTATACATTAAACTGCATCTTACATAAGATTTTTATATATCAAACTTGACCATAATTCACTGACCATTCTTTATCCCAAGTACCCAAATCTCCAATACCCGAAATCCCAAGTGCCCAAATTTCTAGTACCCAAATTCCCTGCTCCTAAATACCAAATCCCAAGTATCCAAATCCCAAGTATCCCAAATCCCCAGTATGCAAATCCCCAGTTCTCAAATCCCAAGTATCGTTATCTCCTGTATCCAAATCTCAAAATGTTTTCGTTTTTCTCCTAAGTCGATTTCGTGGAAGGTTTACGTCAAGTCTCGGAAGTTGAGCTTTCCAATCCTACAATGATACGTATGTTTAGTCTGCAGAAGATCGTAAAGATTGCTTATTACAGTATGGGTCGTATTCGGCTGCAATTTTCACGAATATGGGCTGTGTTGGGAGGTCATTTTAACAAGGTTAGCGATTATTGACGACTAAGATTGTATCTTGATATTATGGTTAATAACATCACGTTGTTATTATGTACTCAGGTATAGTAACAAGATAATCATTGTCTTCAATGTTCTATGAACTAAACTATCAGATCAATTGTGAACTATGATGATATTTTGAAACACAGTTCTAGTCTCTTTCATATCTCAAGTATAAAAACCAGATAATCAACTCCTTCATCTTCAATGTTCTACCAACTATGGTACTTCTCCATCTTAGATAATTTATGTGCCATTTTAGTGTGGTTGTAATCCTAATGAAGAAGTTGCGTTCTTCTGTGTCGAACCTTTGCGAAAGTTATCCATGAAATTCTTGGAAAAGAGGGAATTGCCAAATTTCTGATTTCAAAGGATTTTCTCCGACCCTTTGAATGCATAGTGAAGAAAAACAGGTAAGTTTATGCAGGAGTCAATTCTCTCAGAAAATGTAAAGTTTCATGCAGCTTGAAAATCTTTCTCTCAATAAAACAAAATGTGTGGAAGACTTTGCAGATTCTTTTCGAAGTTAAAATTTAACGAAGAATGTTACAAACGACGTCTTTCAATCAATCGCTCTGTTTTGTCTGTTATAATTCGAAGGATTTGATTAAAGTTCTTTCTGTTTATGAACTTGGCAACAAGGACTGCAATTTTCAGTCTACGATTTGCTTGAATCAACAACTGGACTTTTCACATTTTAGTTCTTCCACAATTCGTGATATGGTCGTACGATGTGTCACACAAATGGTGCATTCGCAAGCCGCGAACATCAAATCTGGTTGGAAAAATGTTTTCTCCGTTTTTCATTTGGCTGCGTCCGATCATGATGAAGGAATCGTGGAACTGGCTTTTCAAACAACAGGTTTGTAGTTTAAGGAAGGAGCTTTTTCTTCTAATCTTACCGCCGACCTGTCTGTTGTGCTCTTGGGTAAGGTTCTTGTATCGAAGCAAATTTTAAAATAAAAATGGTTGAATATGTTTGAAGAAATGATGGTGAATCCGTTTCCAATCTTGGACTATTTAGACATCTGTAAAATATTATTAAATTAAATTCAAATTGAATTTGAATATCGTTTAAGTAAATGTGTTTCTCGGATGTGACAGAGAGCTTCGTTTATTTTTCAACAAGAATTTTATGTGTTCGTTCTTTTCCATGGTAATTCAGCCATATTTATATAAGTTTTCGAGGTAAACTTTTATTTACCATAAAGTCGATGGATTTTCGCCTCATGATGCATGAATGAAAATTAAACGAGAGTTAATGGAGAAATGAAATAAATGTATGAAACATTTTTTAGTTGATGCAAATTACTAGTTAAAAGGCAGAATTTTTTAAACTTTTCTAGCCCTGTTTTTCTACTGTTTCAACAGCACTTGTAAATCAAAGCTTTGACAGATTCATTTATCCCACAAGATTATCAGTGTATAAATATCACATTCCCCATTTTCTCTTTTAGCCACGATTTTTGAGAAATATTTCTCCGCGACCATCGACTCTTTCCAAGATGCCGTCAAGTGTCTCTCGGAATTCGCATGCAACGCAAGTTTCCCGGACAAGAGTATGGAAGCAATAAGACTGATACGAAAATGCGCCAAATTTGTTTCCGAAAATCCTGTGGTACGACGATTGCAAATCTACTTTCTTTTAACCTTTGAAATGATTTAAAATTTTGCAAAATCGCATCAAAGCTAACCACTTTGGATCAAATCAAATACAAATCATCTATTTCAATCGCTTTTTCGTGTAGCATTTTCCAATGGTGTCTGTTTTCTTTTCTTTTATAAACAGATGTTTAAAGACTACGGAGTAGAGAATGCTGGGATATCAGAGCAGGACAGAATCTGGGTGAAAGGCTGGTTTCCAGTCCTCTTTGAGCTTTCGTGTATCATCAACCGATGTAAACTAGAAGTCAGAACAAGGTATGGTGGAAATATTGAGTTGTATGTACTGTATAGATTAGTATGTATTGTATAATTTGAATGTGAGCTATTTTCCATCCATCAACTAGAGGCCTAACCGTGATGTTTGAAATTATGAAAACATACGGGAACACGTTTCTCCAACATTGGTGGCGTGATGTGTTTAAAGTCGTGTTTCGAATTTTCGACAACATGAAACTACCAGACAGACAGATAGATTGGCAGGAGGTTAGAAAACTGTAATTATTGTGCTCTTATTATATAGCAAGCGTCACTTCCGGCTAAATGGCGCGTTTGATGGCTCAGAAACATTTTGCCGGTCCATTATTCTCCCGTAATCGACCACGGTTCAAAACGCGTAGTTTATAATATGTCGTTATTTTGGTCTTATTGTCTATGATTGCCATAAACACACATTATATCGCAAAAAGTCAACTTACATACACGACTATCCAGTTCCACATGGAATAATATTTATTTCATGTGTTCACGTCTATCCACATTCATTCCTCATTCACTCATTCATTTCAATTGTGTATCCACTTCATTGAACTAAAATACATGGAACGCTACCTGTAATAGAAAACCGTAGTAATTTTTTGAAGCCAAATTTTACACCCAGACACGCGGGTGTAGTTCAATCAATTTTCACTCCGCGAGAGAATCTCGAAACACTACACACGCGTGTCTGGGTGTAAGTTATGGCTTCAATTATTCGCTTCATGTAGCGTTCCATGTATTTTAGTTCAATGATCCCCTCATATCCTCCTCTATTTCTTATTCACTTCTATCCACTTTCATTCTAGAGTCACTTCATTCTGTATATCTACTCGTATTCACTTCCTTCTCTATCCATTCTTATCCTCTTGCATTCCCTATTCACACACCGATTTCATTTTGTGTAAACGATTTGTACCAGTATGGAAGGTTTGAAACACTCGTTTGTGAAAGTTACCCACCTGTAAAGAATGCTTTTGCCTTTAAATCAGGAGGGAATAATGTTAAACAGCGGGAAGGTCGTTTCCTTTACATAGAACAAAGTCCGTGTATAAGGTGTTGTATTTCCTCGTTATAAAATGAGACATCAGCTGAGGATGTTTTGAAATTTGTGATGTTTCTTTATAGAAATCAGAATAGATGACAACAACTTGTAATCACGCTCTATATGCTATCATCGATGTTTTTACTCAGTATTTTGATATTCTTGCTGAAATTCTTCTTGATGATATGTATGGCCAACCAGAGTGGTGTGTCAAACAAGGTAAGCTTGAGATTACGCAACGCGTTTGTGCTTAACCTATGCCTTGGTGATTGGTTCGTTGTGTCAGAATTTGTGATTGGTTTAAAGTATGAGAGTGTGTGATTGGTTTGAAGTATGAGAGTGTGTGATTGGTTTGAAGTATGAGAGTTTGTGATTGGTTTGAAGTGTGAGAGTTTGTGATTGTTTTGAAGTGTGAGAGTTTGTGATTGTTTTGGTTTGAGGTATATTAGTATACAAGAAGTATCAGAGTTTCTTACAGGTTCGACTGTAAATGCTTTGTAACACCATGTCCTGCTTTGCTCGTTCATTCAATACATGTCTTTAGATAACGAGCAGTTAGTGAGGTCAGTTACCAATTGTTTGGAAAATCTCGTCATATCCAATGGCAACACGTTCTCCGAAGACGTCTGGGAAAAGACATTTCAATGTGTAAAAACTATATTTGAATCAACCGTACCTCACGAACTATTGAAATGGAGACCCGCTGACCAACAAGTAATGAGTCTACCCACACCTGATGTCACTCCTGCGTCATCACCACTCAAGGTAAGTTACACTTTAGGCCTGATTATGTGGAGGGGAGTTAGCCCGGACAGCGAGCTAGCCAGATGGTTTCAAGGGATTGAAAATAGCCAAAACTTCAAGGTTAAAAATTACAACTCTTTGCGAAGCGCCACACGTCATTCCGGTTGTAATTCTCGAATTATGGCAAATTGGTTGTTTTAATTTTAAATGTTTTGCGTAGTTATTAAATCAGAATATTGTGAAATTGCTTGAGAAGATTTATCTGATGATAAGTATTAAATCGTTTCCATTTGACAAAATCATTTAACGCTTGGTTGAATCCCGGCTACCCGGATCATGTAATCCGCCCCTTAGTATTTTTTATGAAGTTCTAAAGCCCGACACTCTAAAATTGTAGACAAGCTTTCATAACTATTCTGTTTGTTTTATGTATTTATTACACTTAAAATTGACGTATATTCTAGATAATGTCACCTGTCGACCTGGAGGATGATATCGTGCCCAAATATCAGGAAGGTAAATAAGAAGTTTGTGAATTCCTTTAAAGGAAATTTTTGCTTCAATTGTCTCCATAATTATAAGATTGGAAATATTTCATGGTAAGCTAAAGCTCGCATATTAAAAAAGCTCATTTGAACCAAAAGCTCTTATGAAGCAAAAGTTCGCATTTTGCAATATAGCTCGTGTGAATCTTTAACTCGTTTGGACCAACAGCTTGCATTCTTTTGAGTAAATAGTGAAAAATTTTCCGTATTATTTTTTAGACGAGGACGAACAAGATGGTCAGCAATCATCAAAAGGTTTGAAGGAAACGGAGAAGGAAATGCCTCAAGAAACAGTTGAAGAAACCAAAGAACAAGACAGCATTAGTTTACATAGTACGCCTAGTTTACGATTTGTACCTGTCAAAGAACACGAACCAGGTAACTATGTGTTAGAAATCAATTGAGATTAATAATTTGTTTTGTCACAGCCTTCTGCCATTTACGTGTTTAATTTACTTTGGTTTATTGGAAAGGCGTAGCAAAACGTATAAACAGCGACGTCATGTAACATTTCCTGAAACTGCTTGTGTTCTAAAAATTTACATTTTTTGCAATTTTTGAAACAATAATGTTGTTAATTGTTACTAATAGAACTAATAATGTTACTAATTAGTAATTATTACTACTTCTCCTGTTAACAATTATTTCTCATGTAAAATAGCACTAACTTAAGAAACTCATTTTTGTTTTATTTTTTGGCATTTGTTGCTTATTTTATTTTATTTTATTTTAGAAGACCTCATATAAGATAAATTAGCCCTTTGTCCGGCATATTCAAATGTTCGATTTTTACCGACAAATGAAAAAATCGTCTAACCGTGAATACGGAAATGTTCAACCAACACCCGAGTGACATTTTTAAATTTTTTCATGTATGTACTTTAGCGTCGTAAAATCATCTCATTATTTTAGTTGTGCAGACGGAGAGGATGCTGTTCAATTCATTGATCATTAAGTGTGTCGTTCAATTGGAACTTATCCAAATGATCGACAATGTCTTCTTTTTCCCAAGCACCAGCAAGCGAGAAGATGAAGATACTATGGCTTAATTACAGGTCAGTTGTAATTACGGTCATTGTAGGTAATACTGATATAAATTGCTTTGTTGTAATGTTATACCAGAGTTCCCCTTGGTGGCATAACAAAGTTCTTAGCTGAGGCACAGAATATGTAATATACAGAAAAGACATTTGGCATCTTTAGTTGTTAGGAATAAATTTAATCAATGAAAAAGTTTGTCAAACAAAATGTGCCAGGATTATTACCATTGCACTTGACTGTATACAAATAAGTTGTTTTTGTTTGATGTGTCAGGACACTTGGAGTCTTTAGTTGTAAGAAATAGATTTAATCTCGGAAACATTGTCATTGCGTTGTCTCTAAGCCATAACAATTGGATAGCACAAAATAAAGTTGCTACAGAACAGTTTTTGTTAGTTTCCTCCTAAATTCCTCCCAGAATAAGCTAGAGGATCCTGCTTCAAAAAATTTGTCATTATTGCTATCCTTATCTATCTACAGTAATTAGTCATATCCAATCCTCCAAGTTCCCATGTGTCTTTTAACCAAAAACATTTATCCCTCCATATGTCTATGTAGGTCATGTATTCATCTTATATAAAGTTCTATATTTCATATTCTTTGTTCTTAGAAACTCATTGCTTATGGTCATATTGTTGGTGATACACCTGACTCCATTGAACCAGAGAGGCGTTTAATTGACAGAATTATCGAGACTAGTTGTAGTTGCTTTACTGGTATAAATACTGATGTAGACGTTCAAATACAAATTTTAAAATGTTTATAAAAGTAATCTCAAACTGTTATAATATTTAATGAGGGAAATGATATATCCTTGAGGAATTTATAGAGGGTAATGAAATATGTATCCCTATTTTTTTTACATTTTTTGTCTAATTTTTTACTATTTTTTATATTACGTCACCTACACCAGATATAACATAAAGTTCACAAAAAATATTCTCGTACTATATTGAACTTGCAGAAACGATGTCTCATTCAAGGGAAAGAGCTATTTGTTATATAAATATAAGAAAAAATATGCTCGGAAGACAATTTGATCTTTTATAAAAACAGGACACTAATTTAATTTTCAAAGCCTTTATCAAACTATTCTACAAAAATCATCACAGAAAAGAGTCTCCAACCATGTATCAAAACCGTATGCGGTACATACCCATATTTTTCAAGGAGTTTAATGAAGTTAATCATTGAATCTAAAAGTTTTGTCAAATTTTCGTAGATTCTTTACAATACGACAATAAGAAATTGAAGGTCTGTTATGCCGATCGGTGCTTAGTACCTATTACATCAACACATCTCATGATCTTTGACCCTGGAATTTCGGAAAAACAGTTTGGCGATTTCCATTTGGACAATTTTTGGTTTTTATTCTCTTCAAAATTTTTTTAAAATTTATACTGTAGCCTGTTGCACGAAGCGTGGATAGCGTTATCCATTGGATAGTAGTTTTTTAAAATTGTGACTGTGCATTGTAATGGGAGAGGTGAAATAGCATACTTGTCTGGGGAATAAATGGGAATCTGTGAACATTTATGTAGGGAGGGGCACGTGTCCAATCATGCATCACCTCCCTTCTTCCTGACGCCACTTTTGACTAATCTCTGTGTGTCTAGCAAAATGTTGATAGTTGTATACAACAAACCATTTCTTTTAAAAGTAAGAAAATTTGAAAAATAAGCAAATGTTAAACACAGGAAGAATGTATTTACACAAAGAAAGACGCAACCGAATCTACTTTTGTAAATTGTTGATTCATGCAACACAGTGACCTTTTAAAATTATAATTTGATATTGTTTATCTAGCAGTCTTAAGGTTTACTTTTATTGCATCCTTTACTGTTGTATCTACAGTGTCTTTATTGATCATAAGTAATTATAATTGCGTGCAGTTGATGTTTGCTATGTGTTCATAATTTGCAATGGTTTATTTAATAACAAAGGTTTTTTATAATAAGAACTGATTTATTCAAGAATATACATGTATGGATTTATGATTAGTAAAAGGGAAAAATCCATTCACAGTTTCGAAAATTGTGTCTTAATCATTGACATTCAAATCCTGTCTTAGATAAGTGATTCTCTATTCCTGAGTTAAAACTTGTGAAATTTTATAAGATTTAGCAGTAGTCCTTCAGAATTTGACTAATCTCAATGTTATTATGTACTCTGCATGAGGTTCTTATTTATGTATATTTATTTCAATAACAATTATTTTTAGTCAGTGATGTATATTTAGTCATATAACTACAATGTTCTACATAGACTTCATTAATGTGTTTTAATACTGTTTGTTGAAAGAGATCCTGACTCACTCTTCATCTTCGTTCGTTATTCAAATGTGTGTATGTAACAAAACTCATAAGGATAAAAGGTTGATGTTACAATAAGGTATCAACTCTTATCATCATTTTTAATCTGATATGTATGTGGTCGCGTTTTTTTATTAAATCTTTCATCCGTTTGTTGAGTATGTGACAGATATTTTAGAACTACATTACCGACATAACAAATTAGCTAGAGGAGCATCTCGATAAAGTATGACTAGACATGCATGAGAAATCATATCTAAATTTATATACCAACTTTCCAATTATTGGCAATAAGCTGCATGGTAAAGGAAAGCAAAACGTGTTCAAAGGTATGGGAGAGGTGAAATAGCATACTTGTCTATGAAAAAATGGGAATCTGTGAAAATTTAGGTAGGGATGGGCACGTGTCCAATCATGCATCACCTCCCTTCTTCCTGACGCAACTTTTGACTAATTTCTGTGTGTCTAGCAAAATGTTAATATTTGTATACAACAAACCATTTCTTTTAAAAGTAAGAAAATTTGAAAAATAAGCAAATGTTAAACACAGGAAGAATGTATTTACACAGAGAAAGACGCAACCGAATCTATTTTTGTAAATTGTTGATTCATGCAGCACAGTGAGCTTTTAAAATTATAATTTGATTTTGTTTATCTAGCAGTCTTAAGGTTTACTTTTATTGCATCCTTTACTGTTGTATCTACAGTGTCTTTATTGATCATAAATAATTATAATTGTGTGCAGCTGATGTTTGCCATGTGTTCATAATTTGCAATGGTTTATTTAATAACAAAGGTTTTTTATAATAAGAACTGATTTATTCAAGAATATACATGTATGGATTTTTGATTAGTAAAAGGGAAAAATCCATTCACAGTGTCGAAAATTGTGTCTTAATCATTGGCATTCAAATCCTGTCTTCGATAAGTGATTCTCTATTCCTGAGTTATAATTTGTGAAACTTTATAAGATTTAGCAGCAGTCATTCCAAATTTGACTAATCTCAATGTTGTTATGTACTCTGCATGAGGTTCTTATTTATGTATATTTATTTCAATAACAATTGTTTTTAGTCAGTGATGTATAATTAGTCATACAACTGGAATGTTCTACATAGACGTCATTAATGTGTTTTAATACTGTTTGTTGAAAGAGATCCTGACTCACTCTTCATCTTCGTTCGTTATTCAAATGTGATTATGTAACAAAACTCATAAGGATAAAAGATTGATGTTACAGTAAGGTATCAACTCTCATCACCATTTTTAATCTGATATGTATGTGGTCGCGTTATTTATATTAAATCTTTCATCCGTTTGTTGAGTATGTGACATGTAAAGAACTAAAGCAAGCATAATTTCGTTTACACGGTCGTCTTACTTCTAAAACGGAAGTAATTTTAGAAAAATTAAGCGATATTTTAGAACTACATTACCGACATAACAAATTAGCTAGAGGAGCATCTCGATAAAGTGTGACTAGACATGCATGAGAAATCATATCTAAATTTATATACCAACTTTCTAATTATTGGCAATAAGCTGCATGGTAAAGGAAAGCAAAACGTGTTCAAAGGTATGGGAGAGGTGAAATAGCATACTTGTCTATGAAAAAATGGGAATCTGTGAAAATTTAGGTAGGGATGGGCACGTGTCCAATCATGCATCACCTCCCTTCTTCCTGACGCAACTTTTGACTAATTTCTGTGTGTCTAGCAAAATGTTAATAGTTGTATACAACAAACCATTTCTTTTAAAAGTAAGAAAATTTGAAAAATAAGCAAATGTTAAACACAGGAAGAATGTATTTACACAGAGAAAGACGCAACCGAATCTATTTTTGTAAATTGTTGATTCATGCAGCACAGTGAGCTTTTAAAATTATAATTTGATTTTGTTTATCTAGCAGTCTTAAGGTTTACTTTTATTGCATCCTTTACTGTTGTATCTACAGTGTCTTTATTGATCATAAGTAATTATAATTGCGTGCAGTTGATGTTTACCCTGTTTTCATAATTTGCAATGGTTTATTTAATAACAAAGGTTTTTTATAATAAGAACTGATTTATTCAAGAATATACATGTATGGATTTTTGATTAGTAAAAAGGGAAAAATCCATTCACAGTGTCGAAAATTGTGTCTTAATCATTGGCATTCAAATCCTGTCTTCGATAAGTGATTCTCTATTCCTGAGTTATAATTTGTGAAACTTTATAAGATTTAGCAGCAGTCATTCCAAATTTGACTAATCTCAATGTTGTTATGTACTCTGCATGAGGTTCTTATTTATGTATATTTATTTCAATAACAATTGTTTTTAGTCAGTGATGTATAATTATACAACTGGAATGTTCTACATAGACGTCATTAATGTGTTTTAATACTGTTTGTTGAAAGAGATCCTGACTCACTCTTCATCTTCGTTCGTTATTCAAATGTGTTTATGTAACAAAACTCATAAGGATAAAAGATTGATGTTACAATAAGGTATCAACTCTCATCACCATTTTTAATCTGATATGTATGTGGTCGCGTTGTTTATATTAAATCTTTCATCCGTTTGTTGAGTATGTGAAATGTAAAGAACTAAAGCAAGCATAATTTTGTCTTCACTGTCGTCTTACTTTTAAAACGGAAGTAATTTTAGAAAAATTAAACGATATATTAGAATTACATTACCGACATAACAAATTAGCTAAAGCAGCATCTCGATAAAGTATGACTAAACATGCATGAGAAATCATATCTAAATTTATATACCAACTTTCTAACTATTGGCAATAAGCTGCATGGTAAAGGAAAGCAAAACCTGTTCAAAGGTATGGGAGAGGTGAAATAGCATACTTGTCTAGGGAAAAAATGGGAATCTGTGAACATTTATGTAGGGAGGGGCACGTGTCCAATCATGCATCACCTCCCTTCTTCCTGACGCCACTTTTGACTAATCTCTGTGTGTCTAGCAAAATGTTAATAGTTGTATACAACAAACCATTTCTTTTAAAAGTAAGAAAATTTGAAAAATAAGCAAATGTTAAACACAGGAAGAATGTATTTACACAAAGAAAGACGCAACCGAATCTATTTTTGTAAATTGTTGATTCATGCAACACAGTGACCTTTTAAAATTATAATTTGATTTTGTTTATCTAGCAGTCTTAAGGTTTACTTTTATTGCATCCTTTACTGTTGTATCTACAGTGTCTTTATTGATCATAAGTAATTATAATTGCGTGCAGTTGATGTTTACCCTGTTTTCATAATTTGCAATGGTTTATTTAATAACAAAGGTTTTTTATAATAAGAACTGATTTATTCAAGTATATACATGTATGGATTTATGATTAGTAAAAGGGAAAAATCCATTCACAGTTTCGAAAATTGTGTCTTAATCATTGACATTCAAATCCTGTTTTAGATAAGTGATTCTCTATTCCTGAGTTAAAACTTGTGAATCTTTATAAGATTTAGCAGTAGTCCTTCAGAATTTGACTAATCTCAATGTTAATATGTACTCTGCATGAGGTTCTTATTTATGTATATTTATTTCAATAACAATTGTTTTTAGTCAGTGATGTATAATTAGTCATATAACTACAATGTTCTACATAGACTTCATTAATGTGTTTTAATACTGTTTGTTGAACGAGATCCTGACTCACTCTTCATCTTCGTTCGTTATTCAAATGTGATTATGTAACAAAACTCATAAGGATAAAAGATTGATGTTACAGTAAGGTATCAACTCTCATCATCATTTTTAATCTGATATGTATGTGGTCGCGTTTTTATATTAAATCTTTCATCCGTTTGTTGAGTATGTGACAGATATTTTAGAACTACATTACCGACATAACAAATTAGCTAGAGGAGCATCTCGATAAAGTGTGACTAGACATGCATGAGAAATCATATCTAAATTTATATACCAACTTTCTAACTATTGGCAATAAGCTGCATGGTAAAGGAAAGCAAAACCTGTTCAAAGGTATGGGAGAGGTGAAATAGCATACTTGTCTATGAATAAAAGGGGATTCTGTAAAAATTTATGTAGGGAGGGGCACGTGTCCAATCATGGATCACCTCCCTTCTTCCTGATGCCACTTTTGACTAATCTCTGTGTGTCTAGCAAAATGTTGATATTTGTATACAACAAACCATTTCTTTTATAAGTAAGAAAATTTAAAAAATAAGCAAATGTTAAACACAGGAAGAATGTATTTACACAGAGAAAGACGCAACCGAATCTATTTTTGTAAATTGTTGATTCATGCAGCACAGTGAGCTTTTAAAATTATAATTTGATTTTGTTTATCTAGCAGTCTTAAGGTTTACTTTTATTGCATCCTTTACTGTTGTATCTACAGTGTCTTTATTGATCATAAGTAATTATAATTGCGTGCAGTTGATGTTTACCCTGTTTTCATAATTTGCAATGGTTTATTTAATAACAAAGGTTTTTTATAATAAGAACTGATTTATTCAAGTATATACATGTATGGATTTATGATTAGTAAAAGGGAAAAATCCATTCACAGTTTCGAAAATTGTGTCTTAATCATTGACATTCAAATCCTGTTTTAGATAAGTGATTCTCTATTCCTGAGTTAAAACTTGTGAATCTTTATAAGATTTAGCAGTAGTCCTTCAGAATTTGACTAATCTCAATGTTAATATGTACTCTGCATGAGGTTCTTATTTATGTATATTTATTTCAATAACAACTGTTTTTAGTCAGTGATGTATAATTAGTCATATAACTACAATGTTCTACATAGACTTCATTAATGTGTTTTAATACTGTTTGTTGAACGAGATCCTGACTCACTCTTCATCTTCGTTCGTTATTCAAATGTGATTATGTAACAAAACTCATAAGGATAAAAGATTGATGTTACAGTAAGGTATCAACTCTCATCATCATTTTTAATCTGATATGTATGTGGTCGCGTTTTTATATTAAATCTTTCATCCGTTTGTTGAGTATGTGACAGATATTTTAGAACTACATTACCGACATAACAAATTAGCTAGAGGAGCATTTCGATAAACTATGACTAGACATGCATGAGAAATCATATCTAAATTTATATACCAACTTTCTAATTATTGGCAATAAGCTGCATGGTAAAGGAAAGCAAAACGTTTTCAAAGGTATGGGTGAGGTGAAATAGCATACTTGTCTATGAAAAAATGGGAATCTGTGAAAATTTATGTAGGGAGGGGCACGTGTCCAATCATGGATCACCTCCCTTCTTCCTGATGCCACTTTTGACTAATCTCTGTGTGTCTAGCAAAATGTTGATATTTGTATACAACAAACCATTTCTTTTATAAGTAAGAAAATTTAAAAAATAAGCAAATGTTAAACACAGGAAGAATGTATTTACACAGAGAAGTACGCAACCGAATCTATTTTTGTAAATTGTTGATTCATGCAACACAGTGAGCTTTTAAAATTATAATTTTATTTTGTTTATCTAGCAGTCTTAAGGTTTACTTTTATTGCATCCTTTACTGTTGTATGTACAGTGTCTTTATTGATCATAAGTAATTATAATTGCGTGCAGTTGATGTTTACCCTGTTTTCATAATTTGCAATGGTTTATTTAATAACAAAGGTTTTTTATAATAAGAACTGATTTATTCAAGTATATACATGTATGGATTTATGATTAGTAAAAGGGAAAAATCCATTCACAGTTTCGAAAATTGTGTCTTAATCATTGACATTCAAATCCTGTTTTAGATAAGTGATTCTCTATTCCTGAGTTAAAACTTGTGAATCTTTATAAGATTTAGCAGTAGTCCTTCAGAATTTGACTAATCTCAATGTTAATATGTACTCTGCATGAGGTTCTTATTTATGTATATTTATTTCAATAACAATTGTTTTTAGTCAGTGATGTATAATTAGTCATATAACTACAATGTTCTACATAGACGTCATTAATGTGTTTTAATACTGTTTGTTGAAAGAGATCCTGACTCACTCTTCATCTTCGTTCGTTATTTAAATGTTTTTATGTAACAAAACTCATAAGGATAAAAGGTTGATGTTACAATAAGGTATCAACTCTCATCATCATTTTTAATCTGATATGTATGTGGTCGCGTTTTTATATTAAATCTTTCATCCGTTTGTTGAGTATGTGACAGATATTTTAGAACTACATTACCGACATAACAAATTAGCTAGAGGAGCATTTCGATAAACTATGACTAGACATGCATGAGAAATCATATCTAAATTTATATACCAACTTTCTAATTATTGGCAATAAGCTGCATGGTAAAGGAAAGCAAAACGTGTTCAAAGGTATGGGAGAGGTGAAATAGCATACTTGTCTATGAAAAAATGGGAATCTGTGAAAATTTATGTAGGGAGGGGCACGTGTCCAATCATGGATCACCTCCCTTCTTCCTGATGCCACTTTTGACTAATCTCTGTGTGTCTAGCAAAATGTTGATATTTGTATACAACAAACCATTTCTTTTATAAGTAAGAAAATTTGAAAAATAAGCAAATGTTAAACACAGGAAGAATGTATTTACACAGAGAAAGACGCAACCGAATCTATTTTTGTAAATTGTTGATTCATGCAGCACAGTGAGCTTTTAAAATTATAATTTGATTTTGTTTATCTAGCAGTCTTAAGGTTTACTTTTATTGCATCCTTTACTGTTGTATCTACAGTGTCTTTATTGATCATAAGTAATTATAATTGCGTGCAGTTGATGTTTACCCTGTTTTCATAATTTGCAATGGTTTATTTAATAACAAAGGTTTTTTATAATAAGAACTGATTTATTCAAGAATATACATGTATGGATTTATGATTAGTAAAAGGGAAAAATCCATTCACAGTTTCGAAAATTGTGTCTTAATCATTGACATTCAAATCCTGTCTTCGATAAGTGATTCTCTATTCCTGAGTTAAAACTTGTGAAACTTTATAAGATTTAGCAGTAGTCTTTCAGAATTTGACTAATTTCAATGTTATTATGTACTCTGCATGAGGTTCTTATTTATGTATATTTATTTCAATAACAATTGTTTTTAGTCAGTGATGTATAATTAGTCATATAACTACAATGTTCTACATAGACGTCATTAATGTGTTTTAATACTGTTTGTTGAAAGAGATCCTGACTCACTCTTCATCTTCGTTCGTTATTTAAATGTTTTTATGTAACAAAACTCATAAGGATAAAAGGTTGATGTTACAATAAGGTATCAACTCTCATCATCACTTTTAATCTGATATGTATGTGGTCGCGTTTTTATATTAAATCTTTCATCCGTTTGTTGAGTATGTGACAGATATTTTAGAACTACATTACCGACATAACAAATTAGCTAGAGGAGCATCTCGATAAAGTATGACTAGACATGCATGAGAAATCATATCTAAATTTATATACCAACTTTCTAATTATTGGCAATAAGCTGCATGGTAAAGGAAAGCAAAACGTTTTCAAAGGTATGGGTGAGGTGAAATAGCATACTTGTCTATGAAAAAATGGGAATCTGTGAAAATTTATGTAGGGAGGGGCACGTGTCCAATCATGGATCACCTCCCTTCTTCCTGATGCCACTTTTGACTAATCTCTGTGTGTCTAGCAAAATGTTGATATTTGTATACAACAAACCATTTCTTTTATAAGTAAGAAAATTTAAAAAATAAGCAAATGTTAAACACAGGAAGAATGTATTTACACAGAGAAGTACGCAACCGAATCTATTTTTGTAAATTGTTGATTCATGCAACACAGTGAGCTTTTAAAATTATAATTTTATTTTGTTTATCTAGCAGTCTTAAGGTTTACTTTTATTGCATCCTTTACTGTTGTATGTACAGTGTCTTTATTGATCATAAGTAATTATAATTGCGTGCAGTTGATGTTTGTCATGTATTCATAATTTTCAATGGTTTATTCAATAATAAAGGTTTTTTATAATATGAACTGACTTATGCAAGAACATACACTAGGTGCCAAAAAAATGAGTCCAATAAATATCGAATGCATATTTTTAGTTTTGAACCATATCACCACTCTGTCACAACAATGTTAGGTTTTACGTTCTCGAAAAAGCAATGTCAGTACATGGTATGTTCTCCCTTAGCTTTGAGAATGGCTTCAACTCTTTTTGGCATAGATTTAACAAGATTTTGAAGTGTTGATGGTTCAATATAATGCCAACATGAAGAGATTACATCCCATAGCCTCTCCTGGCTTATTACGTCATGTTTCACTTTTTCTCTTTTTAACTCATCTCATAAGTGTTCAATTGGATTAACATCGGGCGATTGAGGCGGAAATGCCATGAGCTTTAATTCACCTTGATTTTCTTTGTTCCTTAAATGATTTGTACACAAGTTGGAGCTGTGTTGCGGATAGTTATCCTGTAGTAAGATAAATCCTCTCCCGCATAACCTTTGCCAGATGGTACAGCATGCCTTTGGAGAATAGAATGGTATTGCTTTTTCTCAAGATTGCCTTTTATTCTGTAAAGACTCCAAACACCATTAAAGCTGAAACAGCCCCAGACTTGAATGTTTCCACCCCCATGCTTGACGGTGGACTTGAGGCACTGACTTGACAATCTTTCACCACATCTTCGTCTCACATAAACACGGCGATTATTTCCATGTATTTCAAACTTTGATTCATCAATAAAAAGTACTTTTTTCCAATTGTCTACGTTGTAATGCTTGTATTTTTTGGCCCACAAGAATCTCTTCCGCTTATTTATCGGGCGAAGCAACGGCTTTGAAGCTGCAACTCTTCCGTTCAGACCACTTGCAGCCAATCTCATTCTTACTGTTGTTTTGCGGATTGCTTTCTCTCGGGTGGCGTTAATTGACGATTGAATGTTGGTAGCAATTGCTCGTCTGTTGCGCAAAGAACTTAGCTTTATGAACTGATCTTCTTTTTTTGTTGTTATACGTGGTCTCCCAGGTTTTGGTAAGCTGGAATAACATTGCGTCTTTTAAATCTTTCCACGGTTCGCTCCCCAGCTCCTTTGGACACTCCCAGCTTTGCAGCAACATTTCGTTATGAGTAACATTCGTTAGTGAGAGCAACAATTTGTCCTCTAACTCCTTCACTTAAATCTTCAGCCATTTCCCCATGTACTGCATATGCGCTTAGATATTGTGAAATATCTTGCAAACAATTGTGGGAGACAATTTCAGGTCTCACTGCTCATTTTAAAGTGGCTACTGTAACTATATATTTCAAAAGACACATTTTCCCCACAATTCTCCCAATATTGGAACTGGACTCATTTTTTTGGCACCTAGTGTACATGTATGGAATTTTTGATAAATGAAGAGAAAAATCCATTCACAATTTCTAAAATTGTGTCTTAAAGGGCACATGCAACATAAAATTCGGATTGTTGTTTTTGTACTTTACATGAAGGTATAGCTCCAACTAATAGTTCACCAAAGTTTGAGACTCAAAGGATAAATATTTCTGAAGATATGGAGGTTTATAGTTGATGCTTTACTGATAACGCATTGAAAATGCCCGACGAGCTAGCGACAGCTAACGATGTCGTTGTGACGTAATAGTTGACATTCGCTAAACGCAGTCAATTGCGCGCTTCGTTCAAAATATATTGGTAACTTCTTAACAACACGACAATTTAGCATTGAAAATATTGTTTATTGTGCCGCATTTAATTGTAAAAACGGTTCTTCTAAGAACCACGAAACGCAGCAAAAGGTTTCTTTTTTTCGTTTCCCGAAAACAAGCGCATGCGAGATATTTGGATTGAAAAAATCCGACGCAAAAATTGGAAGCCAGCAAAGAGCTCAAAATTGTGCTTGCAACATTTTGAGAGTTCGTGATTTGTGCAAAATTTTGAAGCGATGCAATCAGTAAGATGGACAGCAGGACGGCTTCGCCTTAAGAAGGATGCTGTACCCACGATTTATGAATACTCTGTGGAACCCACAAGTGTAGCATCTAAAAGGAAGCAGCCAACAAATGTTAGAACTGCATTTGAGAAGAGACGAAGGCAAGAGGTGAATATTATAGTTATAGTTAGCAATATTTGTTTACATTTATCAAAAACTAAGCTATATAGCATTACCAAATTGAAGACAATTTTATAATTTTAGATTATTGACGACGTTCTTGCAGAACATGACGACTTTCCTGTAGACGACGACCATGATGTGTCGACATCGGCTCGAAGTTTTTGTGCGTTTTACCTCAAAGGAAGTTTGTCTAAGATGAATGATGTCAAAATATATGTAGACAGCGAAACACAAACATATACAGTAGTAACTAATTCAGACTAATGTCGTTTGAACTTTTCTTTGTTACTTTAACTCATAAAAAATTCCTTAACGTACCTTAGAAGCGCAATGTGAAATGCCAAGCAGCCATAACAATCCGTCCGCAAAAATACGTAAGGTCAAGAACCACTCAAACAAAAGTGCCAAATATGATAAGTAGAGGTATAGACTTTCCATTTCGGCCGTTTTGATTTTTGTGAAAAATCCAGCAATACGATAATTTTATGCTAAGGTAGGGAGGTTGAGTTAATTTCAACAACAAATCACAGCACACAGTTGACGTCATGTGAAATTGAACATTTTGAGGATAGCGCTGTATGGTCTGATACAGAAAGCACGTCGACGATGAGCAATAGCAACAATGGATCAGACTCTCAATGTTCAAATGAGTTAAGCGAAAATGAAGAATCCGACAATGACAATGCAACGTTAGTACCAACTATCCAGTCACCTGACTATTCTTTACATTGCTTTTACCTGTCATATGTTTCTCCGAACGTTAAGTTTATCTCTCTCTGATCCTGATGGTAATTTTTATGTTATAGGAAAGATGCTCAAAATGAGAGAAAATACATAGTGTTTGATAGTTGCCTGAGACAGTGAGTCAATGCCCATGTTGTAGTGAAAGCTGTTCCGTTGTGACCAAAACGACTGGTAATATGGTTTACGTACTAGCAAAATGTCATTGTGGTTATGTTCGAGACTGGAATAGCCAACCTCTGCATGGGCGAATGCCTTTGGGTAACTTGGTCTTTGCTGCCTTCATTTTGTTTAGTGGTAGTAGCCCCAGCAAAGTTCTCTAATTCCTTCGTCACTCAGGCATACAATTTCTGTCAGAGCGCACATATAACAATACTCAAACAGCGTATTTGATATCCAGTGTTTCAAATGTTTGGCATATGAACCAAAAGCATCTTCTAAAATCAATCAGAGAAAGGAACATTAACCTTGGATGAGATGGAAGATGTGATTCGCCTGGATATTGTGCCAAGTATGGGTCATATAGCTGCATGGATTTGGAATCTAACAACATTTTAGACACACAACTTGTTCAGGTAACAATTCTTCAACAACTGTACATAAAACATGGTTAGAATACTCACATAATTATGTTACATAGTCCAATGAAGTGACGAACTCTGGAACAATGGAACTTGAGGATTAAAGAGATGTCTGGCAAATTTTGATGAAAGTGGGATGAAGGTGAAGTCAATGACCACAGACAGACATGCTGAAATCAAATCCTACATGTCAAAACAAAGACCAAAAATTGAGCACTACTTTGATGTATGGCATGTAGCAAAAGGTATAGATTGTCATAACAAACCAACTTTTTACACATTTCATCAATAATCAAATTCCAACAGGAATCAAAAAGAAAATTTTGGCAGCATCAAAAAAAAAAGGGTGCAAATTATTGTCGGATTGGGCCCAATCAATTTCCAACCATGTATACTGGTGTGCTGCTTCCAGCAATGGTGATGAAGAACTTGTCAAGGCAAAGTGGTTGTTAGTTCTCAATCATATATGTGATATCCATGAGGGACATAGTGATGTATTCCCAAAATGTGAACATGATATGTTAGAGCTTAGAATGTGGATAAAAAAAGGTATTGTAAGCAAATAAAGTTCAAAGTAACATCAACATTCTTTTTCTTTTTGTTAACTAACTTCTGATCTTAGGTGCAAAAGCTTATGTTGAGCTGTCTTCGATTGTTGAGTCCAAGTATCTCATGAGAGATATTGGAAAACTCAGTTATCAGAAGCAGACTTCATCCATCGAAGGTTTCCACCGAGTGGTGATTCTTTTTGCACCAAAACATACCCATTTTTTCCACAGATCAATCGAAGCAAGGTAATATAATTATGACTAGTTTATGATTACTTAAAAAAGTCATCATTGCAAAAGCAATAAGTTGCAATAGTTGTAAACATAAACTTAACATTCATTTGTAGATTGTTTATTGCTGCTCTTCATTTCAATGAGAATGGAAATAAACCTCAGAAAACGAAGAATGGTGGGCAAACAGAAGAGGCATTGATTTGGAGAGTGGCTTATTCAAAATCAAAAGAAGGACAAGGGGTCATCAAACCAGTGAAAGTTGACAGCACTTATGGTTAGCACAGAAAAATAAACTTACCTTTTCTCAAAGTGCAATTCAAAGCCAACATAAATAATGATTTGCTTTTCAGGATAAGTTAAGACTTGATGAAAGAAGTTTTGTACTGCAGACGCATTAATCCAACACTCTCCAAAGCTCTTGATGTCGCTGGAGTGAAAGAAATACCTGTCCCATTGACTCACCACAAATCAAAAGTCAGCAAAGCTGAAGCCATTAAGCAACATAAATCTCGCTTTAATAAATAAAAAGAAATAACGTCCCACATGAAATAAACGTAATTACAAATGAACAGACTTTGTCATACGTCATAAGCCCTACCATTCAGTAGTGTTGAGCATATTCAAATCCTTTGTATTCTCCATAAGGCGAAAGAAATGCTTTCCGGATTTTGTCCACAGCACAAGAAGGTATGGGTAGTCGGTACTTTTTTCCCAACCTTCCATGCACCAAAGCCGTCCACTGCCGGTACGCCGTGTAGCGTAATGTTCTTTGAAAGATACAAAATTTGTCTAAGATACTTATCGGCATTATACACTTGTCGACATACACGTAATTACACTTCTAAGGTAATATTTACTCGTTTCCTTCACTCTCAGGCATAGGTCCAATGTCATGTGTGTACACGACCATAGCTGTTTTTAAGACAGCTTCGTTTGTACATACTGTGGCAAACTCTTCCTCTTTTGTGATGCAAATATGATCGCCATGTATCAGAGGATCAGTGTTGTTTACCTCTTGGCAACATATACTTTCCCGTCCTGTACTCATGACCACACAAAAGACACAATCGCACCTAAAAGATAAAAACATTCTTTCTACTTTGGGAAAAACAATGAAGCATTAATAAAATGCAACTAACCATTCAACATTTCCAATTCTGTGAATGTATTCATCTTCGCTTTCCGATGACGAAGAATTGTCGTTACTATGACCACCTTGCCCTTTGGCCAAAGGCTCAAACATGTAAGGTTGTACCTCATTGTTATTGACGACAATATCATAATCGGCTTCTTCTTCAGAAGAATCCATTAATTTTTGTTAAATGAAAAACAGTAATAGCAAACTACCGAAAGCCGTGCAAGAATTGCGTGCAAGTCGTAGAACGATATAAAGGCGCTTCTCCACTAGACGATTTTTGTGACGATCGTCTTAAATTTTCGCGACGACACATGCGCAGAGGCAAAAGGCTTTTCGTTCGGACGAAATTTTTGACGATTTTGATTCTGATGAAAAGTTTAACTGTTTTAACTTTTCGTCAAGCGCTTTACGATCGTCAAAATTTTAGCCAATCAATACGGTGGCTCACAAGGGCCACCACACAAAATAAAAATATTAATACACACACAAATAAAAATACACACACAAAATACATTATACACACACAAAATAAAAATACACACACAAAATACATTATACACACACAAAATAAAAATACACACGCAAAATACATTATACACACACAAAATAAAAATACACACACAAAATACATTATACACACACAAAATAAAAATACACACACAAAATAAAAATACACACACAAAATACATTATACACACACAAAATAAAAATACACACGCAAAATACATTATACACAAAATAAAAATACGCACACAAAATACATTATACACATACAAAATAAAATACACATAAAATAAAAATACACAATACATTATACACACAAAATTAAAAATACACACACAATACATTATACACACACAAAATAAAAATACACACACAAAATACATTATACACACACAAAATAAAAATACACACGCAAAATAAAAATACACACACAAAATAAAAATACACACACAAAATACATTATACACACACAAAATATGATTGCGGGCGCTTGCAGTTTCGGATGGTCTGACTATCATATCAGTTTGTAATCAGATATGTGTAATTCACTAATTGTGATTTTAACATGTGGTCGACTTGTCGTCGTATTTAACTGTTTCAACTGCGAAACATTTGAAATTACATTTGGAAAGGAATCGAAAGCAAGCTCTTGCATAATCCTGGCATAATTATGTTTTGTGCCAACTGTGGTGCACAATCACTTGACGAAGCTTCTTTTTGTCACAAATGCGGTGTGCGTTTGGGAAGATTAACTCCTTTGCCAAAATGTTCTGAAGCGTCAATGACGAGTAGCGTCTCTTCAAGCAGTTGCCCTTCGAGCTCTGCAAGTCCGTTAACTTCAACTTCAAGTACCCCAAAGTTGTTTATAACTGGTACAGGACAGGCTAGACCAATAATGTCCTTTCAAAGGACAACACATTAACCTTAATTTTAGCCAGAATACGGGGAGCAATATCGTAAGCAACTTTGAAATAATTGATCACAGTGAAATCAGTGAATTTTTTATGTACTCTGGAAGTTGGAACCATTAGAACTTTGAAAACAAAAGCCATCAATTACGAGCAATTCCGAGTAAGCCGACACTGCAAGCGCCCGCAATCATATTTTGTGTGTGTATTTTTATTTTGTGTGTGTATTAATATTTTTATTTTGTGTGGTGGCCATTGTGAGCCGCCGTAAATCAAATATCAGAGATGAGCAAACATTGCACATGGCCAACCTAGCAGTTCATATTAATGATTTCAACATGGCTACTAGTAACGAAGAAACAACAGATGAGTTAATTATTACAGAGCTTCCACACTCATCAGAAGTGGGCAGTAAGTCTCAAAAGTCCAATTTTTCTGTGGATATCATTTATCAATAACTTATATTCTCCTTTCACATTTCTTTCTTCGTACAGCTTTCTTATCCAAAATCGACGTTTCCTTTTTCTCGTTTTGGTGTTCTCCCTGAGCATTTTTTGGTGAAGATTGTAAAGAAATAAATATCTTCTACGAAGCAGCAAATATAGAATATATCTTTTATTTATAGACGCCATTTTGTTTATTGGAAAACACCGCGAAATAATCGTCTAGTGGAGATGACTAACAAAATCGTCCTATAATTCGTGTTCAAAATATTGTCGCGAAATTTTAAGACGATCGTCACAAAAATGGTCTAGTGGAGATGCGCCTTAAGAACGATGCTTGTTTATGTCAACTAATACGTCACTCTTTCCCAGTTCCCAGACTTAAACAATCTCACGGCGTTTTAGCAATGGTCATCGAATATCATGTTTTTACCGATTATAACCCTAAATATCTTTTTAAATATTTCGCGGACGACTTTGAAACTTGGTACGTCTTATTTTCACGCTATAGGCATTACAATAAAATAAAGTTGTTTTCTAGCTTGCATGTGTCCTTTTATCATTGGCATTTCAATCCTGTCTTAGATAAGTGATTCTCTATTCCTGAAATAAAACTTGTGAAACTTTATAAGATATAGTAGCAGTCCTTTGGAATTCTACTAATCTCAATGTTATTATGTACTCTGCATGAGGTTCTTATTTATGTATTTTATTTCTGCAACAAATGTTTTTAGTCAGTGATGTATATTTAGTTATAGAATAATACTGTTTGTTGAAGGAGATCCTGACTCACTCTTCATCTTCGTTCGCTATTTAAATGTGTTTATGTAACAAAACTTACATGGATAAAAGATTGATGTTACAATAAGGTATGAATTACGATCACCATTTTTAAACTGATATGTATGTGGTCGCGTTCTTTATATTAAATCTCTCATTTTTTGTTGGGTATGTGACATTTCAAGAACTGAAGCAGGCAAAATTGGGTCGACTAGGTTGTCATATATGAAGTCCTACTTCTAAAACAAAAGTAATTCTACAAAAGTAAAACAAGATTTTATATCTACATTACCGACATAACAAATTTGCTAAAGAAACATCTTGATGAAGTATGAATAAACATTCATGAGAAATCATATCTAAGTTTATATTTAAACTTTTTAACTATTGACCATAAGCTGCTTGGTAAAAGAACAGTAAAATTTATTCAAAAGTATGGGGGAAGGCAGAATAACATGAGAATATTTTCTATTTGTAAGATGCTGAATTTTTCTTTGTAAACTGTAACTTACACTAGTGCCAGTCCCAAAAAATCGAAACAATATTGTCGTTAATGTAAACTTAAGAACGCGTAATCTATTGTTAATTCTAAGTCTTTATTGAAAATATACGAATCATTGCGATCTGGATATAAACGTGAACAATCGGTAATGATACTTTATATATATTCTGTTGTTTTGTTTGTTGTTTATTCATTTCCTATCTAATTCGAAGTACATTTTCTGTATGTATCTAGTTGACATCTACTATCAATAATAACAAACGTTGCATGCGGATGCCAGAACTTTTATGCTGCGGGAGTTATACTAACTATACTTGTCTATAGAAAAAATGGGGATACGTGAAAATTAATGTAGAAAGGGGAACATGTCCAATTTTTCATCACCTCCTTTCTTTGCCGACGCCAATTTTGACTAATCTCTGTGTGTCTTAAAAAAGGTTGATGATTGCATTCAACAAACCATTTACTTTGAAAGTAAAGAAATTAGGAAAATAAGCAAATGTTACACACAGGAAGAATTTATATATACAGAGGAAGAACACGACCAAATCTATTTTTTGTGAAATGTTCATTCATGCAACATTGTGAGCTTTTAAAACATATACTTTTGATCATGTTAGTTTAACAGTTTTATGGTTTACTTACATTGCATCCTTTACGGTTGTATCAACTGTGTTTTTTATTCATCTTAAGAAATTATAAGTGCGTGCAGTTAATTCTTGATGTGTTTCATGAATTGCAAAGTTTCCTTTAATAACAAAGAATTTTTGTAATTTGAACAGACTAATACAATAATATACATCTATTGAATTTTTGATTAATGAAGGGAACATTCATTTACAGTAACGAAAATCGTGTCTTAATCATTGGCATTCAAATCCTGTCTTAGATAGGTGATTCGCTATTCCTGAGTTAAAACTTGTTAAACTTTATAAGATTTAGCAGCAGTCCTTTGGAATTTGACTTATCTCAATGTTAAAGATGTACTCTGCATGAGGTTCTTATTTATGTATTTTTATTTCTATAACAACTGTTTTTTAGTCAGTGATGTATACTTAGTCATAGAATAATACTGTTTGTTGTAGGAGATCCTCACTCACTCTTCATCTTCGTTCGTTATTTTAATGTGTTTATGTAACAAAACTCATATGAATAAAGAGCTGATGTTTCAATAATGTATGAATTATGTTCACCATTTTTTAACTGATATGTTTGTCGTCGCATTTTTATGATTTAATTTCTCATCTTTTGTTAGGGACGTAACATGTAAAGAACTAAAGCAAGCATAATTTTGTCCACACCATCGTCGTATATGAAGTCTTATTTCTAAAACAAAGGTAATTTTACTTAAGTTAACCGCGATTTTGTATTCACATTTCTAACTTAGAAAATTTTATACCGAAGTATTGCGTAGTATGAAGTATGACTATAAACAAATCAATGTTTATTTGCATTCCAAATGAAAATCGTTTGAATGATTCTATAAGTGACTTTTAAAGCTATATTTAATACCACGACTGGAAAGTAGGTTTCATTTTTTGTTTCAAATTATCCTCTATAAAAATTGCGGCTCTTACACGAAGAAAAGGTTTGATAATAAATAATTCTGAGTCAGTGATGCGCTTGACATTCACAGAAGCCACGTCATAATGTGACATTTCTTTTTAAATATAATTAAACTTAAGTAAACTGTACAATGTACAAATGTAAAGTAAAGATTAGGTTCCAGGGGTCAAAATGAACTTATGATAACGTATATATTTCATCATCAATCATTATTTTTAATATAATTAAACTTAAGTAAACAGTACAATGTACAAATGTAAAGTAAAGATTATGTTCTAGTGGTCAAAATGAACGCCAGACAACGTACATATTTCATCATCATTCATTTTTCACGTAATTTATTCTTAGATGAACTTTGATTTAGCATGTACACTGAGAAACTGAAATCAAGATACTTGTTTTGCTTTGCAACGTGTCTAACTGTTTTAGTTACTTAAATTAAATCGTGTAACAACACAAAGAAGAGAAATTTCACTGACTGTCAGGCCAGGCCCGCCGTGAGGTGATAGGCAAGGGGGCATTTTGCCTTGGATCAGTAATATAATACGGGCCGGCGCCTTCCCATTTGGACAAATGAAAATAGCAAAATTGAAGTTAATAGAAAAAGTAATGAATGTTTTGTGTATTATTTGTACTTTCCTTACGGTATCTCATCAGGCAGAAGACATTCATCAATTGTTAAGTTTTTTAGAATTTCTCGTAGCATCTTCAAACGGAATCACACTTTTAGTGTTATCAATATGAGTAGGCATGTGGCTAGGATGTAAAATTTCGAAGTCCAACAACATTTTTTTTGGGGGGGGAGCAGTTGTAGACGTCAAGTTATACTGTATTATAACAAAATTATGATATATCACTAGTTAGCTTTTGTGGGTAGCCACTGTACATGCGCGGCTAACCACTATGCCATACTGAAAAAGTGTCTGAGTGAGGCAGTGAGGTAGGCAGTGTTTCTGCGTCGTGATATGCTCGGCTGTGTCATCGGTGATAGTCGCATATGCGAACGATCACGAATAGAATTATTTTAAGTAAAGTCAATACTTATGTTGTTCTTCAATTACCTATGTTTTAGAGCGTATAATCTGCACTTTGTTTTAGTGACTATAGTCAAAACCATGCAGCTGAAAATATCATTCATTTATACATTCATTTTTACTGGTGATTACAGACGTCAAGTATATTTCGTTTGGGCAAAAAATACAAGGAACTTGATACTCTGTGCAGTCCGTACTTGTATTTTGTTCTGTATTTTATTCATATGTCGCGTTGTTTATCTCTCACCCTGTGTTCTGTGTTTTGGTGAGGAAAATGTAAAGCAGATAGATAGTTTTCTTTATTTTCATTTCAATGAGTATTGATGACGATTTGGATTTAACAGATTGTCAAGAATGACGAAGAATGTAAATATATGATTAAAGTCAAGCTATGGTCCTATGGGGGACTACTGCAGTTTAGCGGACACCTTGGACGCTGACCTATAATCTACCCTATAATCCAAACAAAAACGAGCCCGCCGTCACAAGCGCTTCGGGCGTCCGCTAAACTGCAGTCTAGCAAAAATTTAAATTGGAACAGAATCATCAGCAATATAGTCCTATCAAAATGTTAATAAGCAAATATTCATACAATACAGCAAACCAGTTTTATATATCCTGTTGAAAGAACGACGTATCTCTTCACCACACGATTGTTAGACAAATAAGATATATTCTTTATTAACTAAGAGTTACTATCGCAAGGTACTTGCTGCCTCTCGCGCAGAGTAGACGAAAATACTATAATTTCAAGTGTTTTTTCATTGTATTAAGTTAACTATTTTAATGCCTTGATGTAAGATTAATTACTGGGTCATATCACTAGGCAGTGAACACCATTTTTTCGAGGGAAAGAAATGAAGCACACAAGTCTTTATAAATTTCTTGTAATATTGTTTTTTATTAATCCCCTTCATGTTGTGTTAATTTTTCACATTGAAAATTGATGCTTTTTGCAAAAACTCATTCTTAATATTTAGTTTGAAAAATGGCTTCACCTTCTACAAAATTAAAGATTGAGATAAACGGATATCGTTTAAGTAAACTGTTGATAAATAAAGGAACACAAGCTTTGAAAACAACATTGCAGTTTTATATAAATTTTCGCTCGTCAAACCTAAGCGATGAACTTAATAAACCCTCAAATAAAAGTACATTGGAATCATTAAGAAAAAGAAGCGTCATTAACAAAGAGCAATGGAACCTTCTTTACCCATCAACTGGCTCACCAGACATTGAAAACTTTAATATTTCTTTATTGTCTATCTTATTGCGTAACATATGTGGTCTAACAGCGCCACATGGTAGATGGGATAATCTTCCTTCCCATTCAGATACTTCAATCTCAGCAAACATTGCAAGAATAAAGTTTTATCGAAACAAATTGTACTGTTACATAACTAAAACTAGTGTAGATGACAGTAAGTTTGAGGATTTGTGGCAGGAAATTTCTAAAACATTGGTTGGTCTGGGTATTCAACAAACTGAAATAGATGAATTAAAGAAAGCTCCACTCACCACCGATGAGGAAATTTATATTGAAATGTTAAAAGAATGGTATAAAAAAGAAGAGCAGTTATTCGATGTCACTGAAAAAATCAAAGAAGATGTGAAAGTAATAAAAAGAAATGTTGTAGAGTTGAAACAAGACATGGCAACAAAAGTTACGAACGTAAAAAAAACAAAAGCTGATGTAGCTGAAATTACACAAGAGATGGCAACAAAAGCTGATGTAGCAGGAGTAAAAGACATCTTGCAAGTCAAAACATGTTCAGGTGTCGAAAAGCTTGATAAGTGTAATTTCAACGGTCTCATAAAAGATCTTAATAAAAAATACCTTGAAGGCACTAGACAATGGTTATTTGAAAAACTCGACATTTGGTTTAATGATAGAAGTGAAGATGCTTCTAATGTCATGATTTTGATTGCCGGTCCTGGAGTTGGTAAAAGTGTGTTTGCTGCTGAGGTGTGCCGACGATATTCTGAAAAGAAGAAACTTGCTGCTTCGCATTTCTGCAGATATAATCGATCAGATTATAGAAATCCTCGAATTTTGATAGAATCATTGTCTAGTATCATGTGTGATACAATATCGAATTTTAAAAGTAAACTGAATGAAGAATTACAGAGAAACAATTCCTACAAATCAGTCACCGATGCATTCCGTGTTTTATTAAATAATCCATTGCATTCGTTAAAAGATCAAAAACCAATGCTTTTGGTTATTGATGCCTTAGATGAAAGCCAAGTTGATGGCAAAAGTGAATTGTTGGAATTGATTGCAGATGAATTTGACCGACTGCCTAAATGGATTAAAATCTTCGTCACCAGTCGTCCAGAACTTCCTGTTCAAAAAGAGTTTAAAGACATGAATCCTGTGGAAATTACAACTCGTCCTCGTGATGAAAACAACGAAGAAGACCTGCAAAACTATTTGAGACATGAGTTGAGTCATCCGGCCCCAAAAAATAGTGATAGTGCCTCCCTGTCTATAGTTAAAAAATGGAAGGGCCTATTTTTGAGACATCAGTTGAATCATCGGGTGCATGAAGATCCCAACGTTCTATCGTCATTAGTTGAAAAATGTGAGGGATCATTTCTTTATGCGTATTACGCACAACTGAGCTTGAAAGAAGAAAATATTGAGCTTACTTACGAAAACATTCAAGAATTGGTCCCTAGTGGGTTAAGCGGTGTTTACACAAAACAATTCAAAAGAGTAAAACAATTGTTAACGAAGGAAAGTCCCAGAAATTCTGTTATCTCAGAAACTACTTTCATACAATTTCTTGAATTGTTGGCTGCCTGTCGGGAGTTTTTACCATTAACTTTACTGTTTAGCTATTTAGGTTTTTCTGGTGACATCAAGTTTGAAGTCCGCAGTAAAATCATTGAACTGTTATCTCAAATTTTGCCAGTTTACGATGATTGCTTAACCGTGTATCACAAATCTTTAAGTAATTGGTTGAAATCAGATGGTTACGAACAGCATGAGTTTACAGTTGATCCAAAAAATGGTCATAAGTTCTTATGGCATGCTTGTGAGAAAGTGTTTGAACAAATGAAGTGTATGAACATTTCAGAAGATCAGATGAACACTGCTATGATTAAATATGCTTTGAAGAATGGAGTCCACCATATGATTGAATGTGGCGAAAAGGTTGACTTTAGTTGGGCAGAAGATGTCAAAGTGGTTGATGCGAGGTTAATGGTCGTAGAAGACAAAGACATGCATACCATTAGGTCTGAATTACCATTAGGTATGGTTTTTCCACTTTTAACGCTATGTACTAAACTTTATGGTTTTACTGTATGCGTTTACTGAATATACTTTGAAGTAGTAAATTCAAAATGTTTTATCACAACAACAAATTTTCTTCTCGAAAATTGTTATACATTTATAGTGACTGTATAGTACATCTTTCAAAATACCTTTGTTTTCTAAACTTTTTCACTGCACCATATGTATAGTACATCTTTCAAAATACCTTTGTTTTCTAAACTTTTTCACTGCACCATATGTATAGTACATCTTTCAAAATACCTTTGTTTTCTAGACTTTTCACTGCACCATATGTATAGTACATCTTTCAAAATACCTTTGTTTTCTAAACTTTTTCACTGCACCATATGTATAGTACATCTTTCAAAATACCTTTGTTTTATAAACTTTTTCACTGCACCGTATGTATAGTACATCTTTCAAAATACCTTTGTTTTCTAAACTTTTTCACTGCACCATATGTATAGTACATCTTTCAAAATACCTTTGTTTTATAAACTTTTTCACTGCACCGTATGTATAGTACATCTTTCAAAATACCTTTGTTTTCTAAACTTTTCACTGCACCATACGTATAGTATATCTTTCAAAACACCTTTGTTTTCTAAACATTTTCACTATACCATATCGAAAGTGAGATTTTTTATTCAGATGGTTCTAAACCAGCAGCACCAACACAGTCCCGTGTATCTGAAACACCCCCTATGGTCACTCCTTCTCAATCAACATCCTCCAGAGTCCTTAGTGAGCCTACTAACAATGATCCTAAGCAACCTCCCGCTTTACCAATACATACTCAAAGAACGCGGCCAGTTCTTTCAAGAACACCTCCAGATCTTTCAAGAACAACCCTAGTTCCTCCAAAAACACCTCCAGATCCTACAAAAACGCCCCTAGTTCTTCCAGAAACACCTCCAGATCCTTCAAGAACCCCCTAGTTCCTCCAAGAACACCTCCACATCCTAGAAAAACACCCCCAGATCCTACAAAAACACCCCTAGTTCTTCCAAGAACACAATCAGATCCTTCAAGGAGACCAACAGATCCTCCAAGAGCACCCTCAGATACTTCAAGAACACCAACAGTTCCTCCAAGAACACCCTCAGATCCTTCAAGAACACCAACAGTTCCTCCAAGAACACAACCGGTTTCTCTAATGTCACCCCAGCGTGAGAATGATAGTAAACTTGAAGAGACATTAAAAGGACTTACTTTAAAGAGAGATCAGTATAAATTGGCTGCTCGCAATTGTAACAGAAGTGGTGACAAAGAAAATGCCAAAAAATATTTGATTATATCGAAGGTGAGTTATTTTTAAAGGAACGGAAAGGAAATTTAAGTGGAAGCATTGTCTAACATTCTCCACAAGTCTTTTTATGGTGTTCTACAAATACGCGAAATTAATTCCTAATCCTAATCCCTAAGCCTAATCCTTAATCTTATTGTTGTACATTAAATCAAAGCTCTATTTGTTGCATAATTGATTGATTAAAACTTTTGTTTAGGACTTCGATGTTGTCATTCAAGCTGTAAAGGATGGAAAAGATGTTGATCTCACACAATGCCCTCCCCCTCCCCCTGGATTTCCAGGTAAAAGAATGATAACCGGGGGTTGATATACCAGCTCAAAGTTCTGTTAGCTAAATATGAGTTGATGTAAAACTTTAAACGCAATTTTTTACCATAAAATTTAAATTTCATTTCAACTACTATGTCGAGCGAAGGACCGATCAGTTACGTAAAATTTAGGTGGTCAGCCAGTTACGTCAACAAAACCCTAAGCTCCTTAAGTATATCGTCCCCAGACCTCTTCCACAGCTCTTCTAGTGTCTGATGCCTATACCTCTTTCCTTAATTATCTTCCCTTATTTAAAAAAGTCGTTACTGGTCAACCATTATTCAACATTTCTTTATAGGATTTAATTTGAAAAGCCAATTTCTTGATGAACATTACAACATTAAAAAAGACGTACATGAAAAATTCAAAAGGTATGTTTAGGAAAACAAAATTCTTTGTGTCATCGTCTGTGTTAGCTGTAAGATAGGACAAATGGGTATATGAATAGATAAAAATTGTTTATAGATACTTATAGGCACATTGTTTTTAATTTAGATTTTTTATCCTATTTCTGATTCTTTTTTAAAGCATATCTTGGATATGTGGCAACTATGGAACAGTTACAAAAAACAAAGTTATACCATATCCTCATTTGTATATCACAGTTGATGGTATTAAAGGAAGGTCCAATGAAGATTTAAAGAAAGAAATTGACAAGATATTTGAATGGGAAGCATCAAAATTCATTGAAATCAGGCGTAAACCTTACAAAAAACCAAAGATTCGATATTTATCAAACTTCCGCGCTGTTCAAAATGATGATGCACCAAATCCAATGCAAAGCCCTAATGATGTTGTTTTGGAAAACCAATCAACCAGTAGCTCTCATGGTACAATGACAATGTTCTGTGGCAAAAACAATAAGTATTACGCCTTGACATGCGCACATGTTGCTTATGGCGCAAGTGACATGGTGGACAGTGCATTGGCTTTTAACCAGGAAAATGCCTTTTTGGCCTTTCGCGGTGCCGTTCAATACCTTAATGAAGGTACAGCTTATTTTTACAAACTACCAAACAGTGGTAATGAATTTCTACTTCCCTCTTTTCCTAATGGCGTGTTTGGTCATTTTGACGGAGAAGTTGATATTGTGAGAATTTTCATCGGTGATGAACGTTTTTTTCATTTTTATGGAGGAGATGACATGGAATGTTTTGCCTTGACTTTAGATAAGGCAAGTAAAGAACTTTGCGAAAGAATCGAAGATGGAGATGAATCTGTGAGAGTTCGTACAGATTATCATAACATTGGATTTATAAGTGAGCGAAGTTTTTCTCACTTGACAAGGCCTTCAAATGAAATCGAGAGAGAAATCATTTTTCAAAATGCAGTGAAGGTCAGAAGTAATTGCCAATTCCTAAAAAAGGTGACTCTGGTGCACTTGTTTATTTTTGGATGACAAAGAAATATGGCATGATGATGGATGTGGTGATGTGAATAGATGATGATGATGATGTCGATGATGGTGAGTGTTGATGATGTGGTGATGATTGATGATGTGGTGGTGATGGTGGTAATATTGATGATGGTGATGATGGTAATTTTGATGGTGATGGTTATGATGATGATGATGGTGGTGATGATGATGATGATGATGATGGTGGTGGTGATAATGGGTGGTTTGATAGTGATATTGAAGAAGGATGGTGGGGTGATGGTGATAATGTGATATTTGAAGGTCCACGTATGAGGACCTTCATATGTTTGAAATTAGATAAAGCTTTAACTGCTGTTAAATTGAACAATTGTAAATACTTCAGATCAGAGGTCTAAAAAGCAATCCAATGTAATCAGAACAAGACCAAACGATAGCACAAGCTTCTACTAACATTGACAAGAAATAAGGAGACATAAGATTGTTTCTGAATGTTTTCTAATTGGATCCGCTGGTGGACAAAATATCTTTTCTTCATGAATAATCATTTGCTATCTTTTGTTATTATTTATTTCGAATACTTATTTACCTTTTCTAATGTAACTGCACGCGTATGCGCAAACGTCCCAATCATAATTTATACCGATAATATATATGTAAACGCTTATTGAGACATCTTGTCAGTCAAACAAAGTCGATCATAACTCAAAGAAGCATTGCAAATAAAGAAGTTTGATAAACTTACTAAGTTTAAGAAAAATATTGAAATCAGTACCTGGATTGTTTTACAAATGTATGCCATTTTTGTAAAAACAATCCACTATAACGAAAAGTTTTGAAATCGTAAAACGTACATGTTTGGACGGAGCCCATACAATAAAAGAGGAATCCTGTATTCATGTTACCCCTAAAAAAGCTATTGATTTCAACGGAGCTAAATGCGGCAAAACCTGCATAAAGCTGAATGACTTCTAAAAATGTGCATAGAATGCAATATCGTATACATCTTGATCGCTTTTTCAAAAAAGATTGTTTCTGAGATGATAGTCGTTGATCGATGCAATTGACGTCATATTATTTCGGTCAGGTTTCATTGATGTTCCTTTCATCACAAACGTCAACTGAAAACGTCATTGTTGAATTGCAATAATCTTCATATTTTGAGCAAAATTTCTTTATCGCCCACCTAGCTGTTTCATCCGACAACATTTAGTCAATAACCAGATCTTTTTCTTTCCAAACATGCCCTTTTTTCCAACTTTTACGCGTCCAGCAGCGATAGGCTCGTCTCGGAGGTGTTTTCTTCTTTAAGGTTGAAGGCTGCTTTATCATCATGGAAAACAACGCGTTTACGAAAGAATTATTTATGGTCGTGACAAAACACAGTAGAATTGCTTGATATTATTAGTGTAAGACACTGGATTCGGTCACAACGCAGGTCAGCGGTAATTTTCTGCAAACGTCATACATGTTTCCAACCCTCAATGTTAAACAACTTAAATTTTCTGTCAAAATCATGGAATACCCAGAGTTTTGGTGATTTATGCGGTAATGAGCTCTTGTTTTCAATTTGATTTGCATAACTTCGAAAATTGAAATCTTTTGGGAAGATCTTACATTTTGTCAAAATATTTACTTTTAAGCCGATTTGTGGGACTGACTTAATTAATTTTGTCAGACAATGAGTTCAACTACTGAGCCGATATCTTAATGAGAAATTCCGCTATTCTTTTTGTCCTCCACATTTTGAATGATTGTTCCTGGTGGAAGTTGCGTTGCTAAGTTAGCAGACAGATATCGTATATCCTAAAAATTATGAGACCAACTCTTAAATGTAGACCAATAACCAAATAAATATGTAAAATTGGCTTTACTGCAAGTTTACATTGTGATTACGTACTGAAAATTTGGTACTGAAATTGTCCTTTCTGGTGTCGTCATGCTCAGTTGTTATTGCTTGCAAAGCTGTCGGCCCTAGAGCGTTAATTGCTTGGGAGAGGGGGGGGAGGGAGGGGTTCATACTCTCAGTTGTGTCCTTCTGATTTCATTTTGAAAAAATTTTTACTCAAGAGAAGTCTATGTGCGAACTTCTTTAAAAGAAAGCAGTCCTGCTCTGATTGCACAACTGAATATATAAGTAAATACACACACACAAAAAAACAACAAAACCAAAAAAACCAAACAAAAAAAAACAAACCAAACCAAACCAAAAAACAACAAAAAATAACACAAATAACGCTCTAGTTACGGCCTTCTTTGTTTGTATCTTTTACAGTCACATTATCGTCCAGGGAAAATGGTATTAGTTGATGATTACTTTCATTATAATGCGTCATTATGTTTATAGGATATTTAGAATTTTGTAAGATTATCGTAACTATGTTTTAAGAGAATATATCAAACAAATAACCTAAAAACTCTCGAAAAACTCTGTAAAGAAATTATTCTGTAACCTTAAATGCAACTTACTGTATTGAAAAATACCTATTATATTGCATGGATTGAAATTTAGCCAATGCTAAAAACAGCTATTAGAAATAAGAATCCTTTGGAACTAATCACTCTCTCAGAAGTAAGTTCCATTTGAGTCAACTAATTTGGAAATCGAAATATTTTGAGCAGCTTCTTGCGAAACTCTTCTGCAATTCATAAAAGCGCTTCTTTCCTCTCGGGCCCAGGCCACTTATTTTGAAACGCATCCTTGCATCACAAAGAAAATGCCAATAATGTACCATCACACGAATCATTTGACAACAAGGTAGTTGGTGAACACGTTATTATCAAAGAATTTACCTAGCAGGCACAAATAGGATGAATCTCTGACGGTGTAAGGATAAAAATAAGGTGTTCTACATCTTATAGGGTACGTAAATAAGCCTGTTGTTCTTCGTGATGTGTGTGTAGCGATCAAATAAGATTAACCTTTGTATGTATGTCATAAAGTCAAATTTCATGCTTAGTGCATGACTTGTGTTTAGAAATTTTAATGCCATAATGAAATGTGTAAATTTTAATCCTTTTCAGAAAATTTCAAATAAAAAACTATTATTCTCGCAGTCAGGAACACAGTTACATAGCATGGGTAAACATGAACACCAGATCACCAATTGTTTGTTTAATTATTCGTCAAATGACGGTTAATTTTGACGGTTCTGGTTTCGAATGGGTTGAGTACATTTTGAATAATCGGGTGCAAGGATATCACTACGCTCTATTTCTATTGGTTGAAAAATGTGAGGGTTCGTTTCTGTACGCTTACCACGCACAAGAGAGTTTAAAAAAAGAAAAAACTGAGCTAAGTGTTGAGAATATTGAACAATTGGTTCCTACTGGGTTAAGTAAATTTTACACAGAACAATTCAAGAGATTAAATAAATTATTGAAAGAAACAATTTTATCAACACACAAAACCGTTATTTCAGATAAAAACTTTACGGAATGTCTTGAAGTGTTGGTGACTTATCAAAGTATTTTGCCTTTGTCTTTTCTTTTTCAATGTTTAGGTTTTTCTGATGACATGAAGCTTAAAGATCGTATTAAAATACATAAAGTGCTATCTCAATTTTTTTCCAATTTAAGATGATTGTTTAACCGTGTATCACAAATCTCTAATTGATTGGTTGAAATCAGATGGTTATGAACAGCATGAGTTTACAGTTGATCCCAAAAATGGACATAAGTTTTTATGGCATGCTTGTGAGAAAGTGCATGAACACATCAAGTCGATGAACATTTTTGAAGATCAGATGAACACTGCTTTGATTAAATATGCTTTGGAGAATGGAATATTTCATATATCACACGAAGATGTTGATTGTCGTAAGGATGGTCGCTTGTTTTACATGTGAAAATTACCAAAAGTGAAAAATCTTTGATCTCTGGACGAACTTTATGTTGATGGTTTACTTTTTAATACAAATGTATGCTCAGATAATTAGGTTATTTTTATTATATATTAAACGTTTACTACATAGAAATGAAAGAATGTCGACAACTCATTCATTGTGAGTCATTTGACAATATGGTGTCGTTATAGATGAAAATTATTTTGTTTAAATTATAGAGTGACTTTCTTTGAACATTCTTTCGAAAACTGTGAATAAAATTTACTTTACGCATGCTAATATTGTAGAAACAAGTTTTGTATGATGTTAAAATTCACATTTATAAAATACCATCATGATATCATGTCATATCATTGGGTTTTATGGTCATTAGTTGAAAAATGTGAGAGATCATTTTTGTACGTTTATTATGTACATATGACCTTAAAGAAAGAAAATGTTATATACTGTCAACAATTCCCGTATGTAAAAACATCATCATGACGTCATGTCAATAACTGTGATGAAAATTAATGAATAAAACTTTTATGATTTTGACACAAGTTCATTTGAACTGAAGAATTGAGTCTTTTCGAGTAAAATTTTTTTGATTAAAATATTGAAGAATGATAAACTTCACTTTCTATTTTCATTTTTTAAAATAAAATTTATCATTATAATGTTGATGGAAATACAACGTTAAATATATAGCTATGGCTCTAACTTTTAACAATTGTTCACAACAATAAACGTTTTAAATTAAATGGTTTGAACCCGGGAGTATCGTTATATGTTTGTAAATGTTGATTGTCCCGGTTGGTATAGTCCTGAGAAGGACTGTTCTTGTTGTTGTTGACTGACGTTTCGACAACCTTAACAGTAGTCCTTCTCAGGACTATACCAGTCCCGAGAACAGCCTTGTCGAAACGTCAGTCAACAACAACAAAAACAGTCCTTCTCAGGACTATACCAACCTGTACGATCTACATTTACAAACATGTAACGATACTCCCGTGTTCAAACCATTTACTTTAAATTAACAGGTTTTGTTAACACCTTCGTATTGTAAAGGATTTTACTATTCGCGACTAAAAGAGTTAAATTTAGAGTGGAAAATATGTTCAGAAAAGATTAAATATTAAGGTTAAACCACAAATGGAATGATAAAAAGTTATGAAAAGAACATTGTATAACATGTATGAACATTTATGTTGGACTATGAAAACTGACTACATTCTACAAATATGGAAAAGAGGCAAATGCAAAAGAGGAGAATGGAAGAATATGATCCAGGTTTTATAGTTTATAATTAGAGTTGACAAGTTTTAAATTTAGTTTGCATGAGTATGAGGTTATTATGAAGGATCAAGGTGTTCTGTTTTTACAATTTGAAGATAAATAAAAAAAAATCATGTTTAAACTAGTATTTTGTGATTAAATCTTTCAATTTTTTGTTGTCAATATAAGAGGCCAAGTGCTGCAAGTAAATAGTTGGTTTTCACTCGTTATTTTTTTTTAAATGCATACTAAAATATTTCAGTTTCTAAAAAATAATTACAACACAATAGTCTATTTAAAAAAGCGTTCATTAAATTTCTAAAAGAAAAAATGTCGCTAAGTAATTGCACGAAACATAAAAACTTGTGGGTTCAACAAAAAAACAAGAGACACCAAGTAACCGGAGTCAGATTGGAAAAGAAAAGTTTTAAACCAAGACGTTATTTGAAACTGGATCAAAGATTTTACCAAAATCAAAGGAGACGACTCGAACAAAATCTGTATGCTCGTTCAACCATTTTAACCAAAGATACCGACGTCTAAAACCTTTACAACTTTACTAACATATATTATTGAAAGTACTTAACAAAAAACGGAAAATGCCAAATGGGAAATTAATTTAATCTAGTGCAGAGAAGCCTTACCTCATCAAAGGAGCCTTTGTTAAAAGATACTATATCTTTTCTTACATGAAGTACGGCAACTCAATGTTTCCTGTTTCCAGTTTGTTATTTGCATTTTTATTTGAGGGAGAAAATTTTCCTTCTTGTTTCAATGTAATGAATCATATTTAATCATTTGTACTTTGCTTGAAGTTTTCTCTTATGCCAAAGAAGACAAGTACCTCCAAAGTTTGAACACTTCTACCAAGGTATTTATATAAACAACTAATATTTGAAAGACCATCGATCAATTTTCTATAAAAGCGATTGTGTTAAGTAGCGTAGTCAGTTCTCAAGTTTAGTCACGCTATGAAAATTTCCGAACTTTATGATCATTTATTTCTTTGGAAATCTTTTGTTTTCGTTGAGAGTCTTTCACTGATCATCAGAAAGTTTAATAAAATCAATTGTAATTTTTTAATGTACACCGTGAATGTTTAACGACATCAAAACTCAATGTTCTAAAACTATTCATCCGATATCACTATTTACTTAATAAAAACTTAAACTGTGTTTGCATTAGCCTGTACAAACGTGCGTATCTGAGCTACATCAATTATATCAATCAAAGATAATTTGCAAATGAAGCATGAATACATATTAGAGAAAAATTTTAAACTTTTTTCCCTAATTTATCTGTTTCCCAAATAAGAAATTATTTACAAAAGAACTAAAAGGTGTTTTTTGTGTTTGTACTGGCTTATGAAAACATTGAGGCTTTTGTGAGAACTTTCTAGTTGATGCAAACCGTCAACTTAAAGGTGTAAAGCTTACACTGACATTGTCTCCAGTTCTACCAAATGTCTCTTCCGTTTGTTTAACCCTGTACAAAAATTAAGCATTTTTTATTTCCAAATCCCATCCTATATTCAGTCTTCACAAACCTCTTGTTCGAATTTTCTTCTTAGGTATACAAGAGGTGAGGTGTGACCTTTCCCTTACTAATTATCAATCTACCAAATAATCAAAGATTTGTTTTATCTTTCTGTCATCCATTCATATTAGCCATTAATGTCCATTCGTGTTCTTTATTGCAGACGCACAGACGGTCGTTCATATATATGTAAATTACGACTGTGAATTGGCTTTGTCGAATATCTTTCAAAGATTGATCAATGATTTGTCTAAAGTTGCCCAAGGACGTCAAGCTATTGAATTAGGAGCGACACCAGTAAGTTGATGAATATGATTCATAATGTTTAATTCTGTACATTCTCTTTTTCATATCTATGCCACTCGAAAAGGACTGGAACATAGTCTATTATTATGAAAAGGACTGGGACATAGTCTATCAACATGAAAAAACTGGAGCATAGTCTATCAACATGTAAAGGACTAGAACATGTCTCTAATATTTTGTGCTGACAATGTTGATTATAATACATCTTTTTATCACGTTTTTATATGAATAGTATCAATGTCGTCTTATTTTTATATGATTTTTCCAGCTATAAGAACGCAGTATTCGTATCAAAGGTCTGGAATGTCTCGTTTCTATTCTTAAATGTATGGTAGAATGGAGCAGATATCTTTACTTTAAACCTGATTCTCAGGTGGACGATAATTTTGGTGAGTTTTAACATCTTTATGAAACTGAAGAAACTCGCATGTAGCGAATATAAACTTAATATTGTTATACATTTGGATAAGTTATCGCTTTATGATCCATTGTACCCCTCTTTTGATATCGGCTACACTGACGATTTTTGTCTCCATCAAGATTCCATCTTTCTATACTCTGTATCCCCTATTTATCGAAGGTCGTCCATTATTTTCTTATACACACGTTAATGTTCTTAATCGTAAATAGTTGTTTGACAATTGTAGTTAACCTCTCAGGATCTAAGTTATCCCTTAGTTATCTTTTTTACCCTTGCTGGTCTCGCGGTGGATTAAGGCTATATCTTAATGTTTATAGTTACTCATTTTTGACCCATGCTACCCTCAATGTTCTAGTCTATCTCTCAGTAATCTATACTATCTTCCCGATTGTCTAGGCTATCTGTTAATAGTAAGGACTTTATTTGAAGAGGGGACACGTAACAGATGAAAAGCTGACAAACCTGTGGCCCTCTAACTAGATTATACAGCATTACAAAAAAATGATAAATGAATAAATATATAAATAATTACAAAATTCTATAATAAAAATAGCAATACATATTAAAAATATTCAGAAAGATAAAATTAATTTATAAAAATTTAAAATTAGATAATGTGCTATTGCTTAATACTGTTTCAAAGTTGTCCAGGTTTTTATATGAGCTTATAAAATGCTTTTTCATAGCTGTTTTGAATTGTTTCATACTAGGCTTTTTTTGATATCATGGGAAGGCTGTTCCATAACTTAACTGCGTCAACACTGAATGCCTTGCCACCATCGTTATTTCTTAGGTATTTGGGACACACTAAATTTAAATTGCCATGTCTGGTAGACCTATTGTGTACAGAACTGTTCGTCTTGAGCAAATCTCTGATGTAAATCGGAACATCGCATTTGAGGCTCTTAAAAATCATGGTACATTTGTTTAGTTTAATTTCGTCAAAAAAAGGCAACCAGCCTAGTTTACTAAAGTTTACAACACTTCTAGAATAAGGGTCTACTCCAAGAATTACTCGGGCAGCCCTTTTCTGTAACCTTAGGAGACAGTGGAGTTCTTTAACGTCGCAGGTATTCCAAACCATGCTCCCGTACATAAGGACGGGTTTAATCAAGGCGTTATAGTATAAAAGTCTTTCTTTTATTGGAAGGTATCTCTTTATCTTTTTCAATAAACCAATACGCTGAGAAAGCTTGGCCTTTAGGCTAGAAATGAGGTCACTAAATGTAAGATCTGGATCGAGTGTTACACCAAGCAATTTATAAGAAGCTACTTGTTCTATTTCGGCCCCATCAATGGTCACTGACAGGTGATTGCCATCATATAATGATGAATGTAGCCTCTTTCCGGTGATCAGTAATGCTTTGGTTTTAACGGCGTTTAGGACCATCCCATTTTCGCTAGACCATATACTTAATTTATCCATGTATTCTTGAAGACGTCGTTCCAATTCCAAAGGTGCATTATCGATATTAGCGCTGGCTTTAAATGTGGTGTCATCCGCGTAAGCATGAATAGTTGAGTCCGATCCAACAGCTTCGGGAAGATCATTGACGAAAATTAAAAACAGTAGTGGTCCTAATATGCTACCTTGAGGAAGTCCATTGGTTAGCATAAGTTGTGACGAAGTCGAGTTATTTACAGTGACACACTGTTTGCGATTGAGTAGATAGCTTTGCAATAGCTTTACAACATTATCTGGGAATCCATATGATCTTAACTTTACTAGGAGAATGTCATGATTGATCAAGTCGAATGCCTTGCTATAGTCCACAAAGACTAAGCCGCTGACATTGTTCTTATCAAGGTCAAGAAGGACTTGGTCCAGAAACAATAAAGCAGTATTCGTGGAGTGGTTTTTACGGAACCATGATTGGAAGCGGTATAAAAGTGCATTTTCTGTTAAGTAGGTGTTCATTGCATTGAAGATGTGTCTTTCAAAGACTTTAGAAAGAATAGGCAAAATACTGATAGGACGACAGTTTTGAATATCTTGCTTGTTTCCTTGATTCTTGAATAGTGGTTTAACCTTTGCTATTTTCCATTGTGAGGGAAATGTACAAGTTTCAATACAGTGATTTATAATTTTAGCTATGGAGCATGATATTTCAGGAGCTGCAGTCCTTAGAACTCTGGCACCAAGCCCATCGATTCCCGTGGCTTTGTGTGTAGGTATACTTAGAAGATAATCGTTAACCTCACTAGGAGTTATTTGCGGAATAAGATTCTCAATTTGACTGTTAGACTTGTCTGGTGGACCAGGAAGAGCATCATAATGAAGTACAGGTGCCGCTTTTATAAGACGATTATATACATCAGCGAAGAAGCGGTTAAAGCGTTCAGCGATTGAATGGTCATCCTTTATCAGGTTGTTGTTTTCTTCAGCAATAGGGACGGAGTCGTCATTATTCCTTGTATCTTTAGATAGGTCTTTAATTAAAGATCAAAGTTTCTTTGGACATTTTTGACTTTTACTGAACTGAGTTTTAAAGTGCTGTTCCTTCGCATTTCTTAGTTTCCACGTCACTTTGTTTTTATTCAGTTTAAAAGCAGACCAATCTTGTTCATTTTGTGTTCTCCTGGCCCTCTTTAGAAGATTATCACGTTTATTTATTTCGTTGTATAGATCATTAGTGAACCATTTTGGCGGATTGATTTTCTTCACACTCTTGAACTTTAAAGGGGCGTGATTATCAAGAATGTCATTAAAGATTTTGTACCAAGATTCAACAATGTTATCGGCATCTCGAAAAACAAAGGCGATATCCCAAGTGGCTTCTCTTAAGTCTCGCAGAAAGCACTCTTTGTTGATTTTGTCGATATTTCTGTGTTTGATTTTTGAATGTTGTTTACGTTGTGCATCCATGGTTTTGTAGCACCTCATGATAGTGACCGGCAGGTGATCGGAAAGTCCAGATTTACCTATGGCTACTTCTCTAATTCTAACAGGATGACTAGAATAAATATGGTCTAAGCACGCATAAGAGGCAGGTCTTGTTACTCTATTTACCATCTGCGTTAATCCAAGACTGTTTAGTGCCTTTGCGAGACAATGTTTTGAATAACAGTTGAAATCAATATAATCTAAATTGAAGTCTCCCAGAATAATCAATTCATTGTTTTGGAGATGGGCATTTTCAATATTTTACCCAAACTCTCATTATAATCTTTGTTGGCTGAAGGTGGACGGTAAACACCAGATATCAAAATCGGTCTCTTTGATTTATGAGGACAAATTTGAAGCCAGAGAGTTTCAAGATCATCCAGTTCCAAATCTCTTCGACGTGAAGCCATAACTTTCTCATTTACATACGCAATTATGCCGCCACCTTTCTTCCCGATTCGATCTTTTCTGTGTAATGTGTAGCCGGGTATCATGTAATAGCTGTCTGGAATTTCACTAGATCCAAACGTCTCAGTGAGAATTAAGACGTCGAGTTTAGCAGCACTGTTGTTGTTCGAGGTGAGCATTAGAGATAGTTCTTCAAAATTGGGGTCAGTCAGTCTTTGGATGTTCCAGTGGCAGACTGATAAGCCTCTAAAGCCTACAGGAAGTTGAAGGTTATTAGGTCCTGGATTGACGGCAATATCGCCAGATAGAAGAATACACAGACAAAATTGGCCAAGTTTGACGAACCGCAACAACGCCTGCAGCTTCAAATTCAAATCGCAAGGTGTGCATTTCGAAGGCTTTGACTTACAGTCGAACGTAAGTGGAGCAGATATTTCCTTCCCAGTGAAGAATCTGACTGTAGAGCAATCAAATTCAGGTGTAATTGAAGTAAATTGGCCAAGTAAAACGCTGATAATAGTCAATTGAAGCAGGAAAGCAAAAACACGTCTGCACGCCATTACTAATTTTCAAGCTTGATTGCTTTTGGCCTATTAATTTTATTTCCGTTTGCCCAAGTGAGCAAATTAGTTATTCGATAACAGCTCAGGTTGTTCACAAGTACGTACTAATCAATGAAACTGAAATCTTATGACTGAAACTAAATAGTAAGGTAAAGATGTGGGTAGGAGTCAACAGATTAGTTAAGTTTGTGGAGAAGTGGGATAAAGTTGTGAAAGTTGGTAAAATGATTGGCGAATGTAGGTTTACCATAGACAGAGGTAGTTGTTGTTAATCAAAAGGCAGATGTCAAGGTCTAAAAATGGAAATCTGCTATCGTTTTCCTTCTCTGCGGTGAGATATTGGGATGTTGATGGTTTACGTAATCAAAGCAGAAAGAGCTGAACTTAGATAATTTGATTATCTTTTATTTAATTAGATAATTTGATTAGATAATTTGATTATCTAATTTTTTGCTCTTTCTGCTTTGATTACGTAAACCATCAACATCCCAATAATATGTTTGTAAATGTAGATCGTCCAGGTTGGTATAGTCCTGAGAAGGAGTGTTTTTGTTGTTGTTGACTGACGTTTCGACAACCTTAGCGGTAGTCATCTTCAGAGTCAAAAGACTCTGAACCATTACTTAAACCATTACTTAAACCATTTACTTTATCCCAATAATATCTCACCGAAGAGAAGGAAAACGGTAGCAAACTTCCATACTTCAATTTTTAGAATTTAATACCAGAGAGCAATTTTCAATTAAGATAAGTGTAATACCAGAGAGACAATTGTGTATGAAGTACGTACTTTCTAGTAACACAATTCCGGTAATTAGATTCCGGTAATAGAACGAGACATGTTGATGGTGTACAATTCAAATGGTTGCATCAATAGGATAGTTCATTATGTTCAATCGCTGTACATCACTGTGTGTGACGACGGTGTTTTGATGACTTCAGAAGTACAAACCTTGAAAGACCTAAAAACGTAAGATCCCAATTTTCTCTCTAATATCACTATCCAGAGGCAATGTTCCATATTTTCTTAGGTAATGTAAGACAGTATTTCCAAGGTTGTGTTCATGAGAGCGTTGAAAATGAAACAGAGATAAACTGAGTAAGGCATAAAGTAAATCCTATAATCTTTACGATTCTGGATCGGCCGTATCCTGCATGCTTTATTGCAGACGTAATTTTTTGAGCTTAGGTGAATTTATTCCGAAGATATTTCGATTTCAAAACTTTGTTGTGAAGTTGATTTGATTGTTTGATTAAACATGACGATAGTTCTTATTGAATACAAACTACCGGCGTAAGTATTTTACATATTTATTGGACACAGCAAATGACTTAACAAGCTCAACTTGCCAATCAGTCATCATCTTCTTCAAAAGTCTTAAAATAAATTGTCCATCATAGGTTTCTTAGGCATCCATATAAAGTTGTGTGGTATTGGAGACTGGTTTTGGAATGAAGAAAAACACTGAGATCGTCAGCCTTTCTCTCTTTCCACCTTGTAGTACAGTTTGTCAACTGATACCTCCTAAATTTTTTTGTTTCCGTCAATGACCCATACGAATTTCTCGATGCGAAACAAAGCACTGTCGCCTCACAAGGCCATAATTTGTCTATATCTCAGAATTGCTTTCAAAACCAAAAATTTTCGCGAAAGCCGCTCAAGACATGACATTGCCTTAATCAGTGTCTGTTTTTTTAATGAAAGATAGAGTGGGAAGTATGGTGTCAATTATTTTTCTGCTTCACTAGCCATTGCTTATGATAATTCGAGTTTAACCTATCAAAAGCTTGCATGTAATAGCTATATTATAAAGGCGATCCGACCACTAGTGTTTCTCCCCAGAATAACGAACGCTAAAATATAGATACCTCAATGCAGCACTTGCCAATCATTTAGGCAAAAAATGAAGGCATATTCAATGACAAAACCTTGTTATGTAGTACATTAAATGAAAGTCAATAGCACAAAACAAATGTCGATAAAATTTATTGAACGCTTATTATAACTCTTAAACAAGTATTTACAATATTGATGACGCAGCAATTCTGCCTTTGCATGTGAAATTTTTATGAGTGATAAATTGCAAGTCCTTTTTTTACAGTGAATGGTTTGAGCGTGGGAGTATACTTAGATATTTTTTAAATGTAGATCGTCCTTGTTTGTAGAGTCTTGAGGAGGACTGTTAGTGTCGTTTCGACAGCGTTAGCGCCGTAGTCATCTTCAGAATCAAGTGAGGAGTAAAAGTCAGGTTTGCCGTATTTGTTGTCTGGTTCATACGCCATCGTATTGTGCATGCAGAGGTAATTTGTACATGTCAATTGTGTATTTCGGAATAGTCTAGATATGAGTAATCCACTTCTTGATTGCACTTCTTCGAATTGAATGCACCTGGAACTGTCAGCTATTAAATAACGTTTGGATAGCATGCTACTTATAGATGTTGAATGTGTGGATTCTAATAAGCAGCTTCAGACTGTTTAACAAAACACAGATCTTCCCCCAAGAAACTACATAGTGTCTTCAAAAATGGACACATTCTGTTAGGTAAAACTTTATCTCGAAAAAGAGTTAAAAGCTAGATGAGTAATGTCAAGGTTACGTGAAATTATGTTAATGATGGGAAGGTGTAGAAAATAGAATGGATTTTTGTTTGTTGGGCACATAGTCGTTAGAGTGCGCGATGTAAAAGGAAGATAAAGATAAAGTGCTTACGAAAACCTAAGTGTTCTTAAATATGGGCGTAAGAATATCGTTAGTTTTTGGTTTTTAAGGGGACATATCTATTAATTATACGTAATGTTAAGTTCTTTTGAAATCCAGTGTTTTCAAAGGCTTATAACATGCATACATGAAAATGACCCCAGTCTTCCTACGCCTGCATGTTCTCATATGCTGCAAATTAGCTAATCTTGGCTTGTTTTGGCAAGATTGCTATCGAGTGAGTAATACAACATTGAGATTGTTTTGTGGTTGCACCTAAGATCTTTTCAAAACAGTTTTCTGAGAATTTCTATTTGACACGTCACGAGTTTTATTAAAATGTCTAACGCAGTATGGGCAAAGTGAGAACAAAATCATGTTTTGAAAAAACCTGTTATCTGTATATGTTTTTGTATTTGCGATAGTTTTCATTCTTTTCATTATCATTATAGCTATTCGTAACTTTTCTCAACATTGTTTATTTTTTGTTGTTAGATTATTAAGAAAGTTGACAGCCAAAACCTAAGGATATGCTATAAAGTACATTTAGTCGTTAACTTATTACTGGAATGTTTAATTTATTACTGGAATGTTTGCAATGATAAAGTCGACTTTGGTTTGATCATATTTTTAGATTGCAACCCACCTCCATGTAATTATCAAACATTGTGGCTCGCTCACAAATGCTGGTGCACACAATAGTAGATAAAGTGTTTTTTTTTTACTTGACCGCCAACATGGCGCCATGACATGACATTCAAATCACCTATTTTGCTAGGAGCAGTTAAAGTGACACTGTGACGAAAAATTGAGTCGACATTTATTACAATTTATAAAATGAAGAGTTGATTAAGCATACTCTCCAAATTTTAGCGGAAAATTCCATCATAATCCAGGTTTTTTTGTATTCAAACCTGCTATTACTCGGCTGCCATTACTGAGCTCTCATTTAATAAATTTTGGCACTCTATTTTTCAAATTATTTCATTTCACTATAGTTCAGATATACATATAGACTTCAAATTGTCTTCTGAGCCTTTTCTTAACAAAAACGCTTACACAGACGAAGTTTATTATGCTTATACTGAACCTGCATGCTGCACCTACTTGTTCTGAGCATATAAAATATTTGCAAGATTTAAGCATGCGATAGCATAAGCAAGAATTAAGAATTATCTTTACGATTATCTGAAGAGAACCCGACCAATACTTGGTAATTTTGTCTCTATATAGAGTCAATTGTACGGTGTTATGTTGAGTATTCTGTATATTATTGTATAAATACTCGAGTGTTAACAAGCTTTATACGTGTATAAAATGTGGCAACTGGAACTTAGAATTTGTCGTGAAACATAGAGTCAATTGTACGGTGTTATGTTGAGTATTCTGTATATTATTGTATAAATACTCGAGTGTTAACATGCTTTATACGTGTATAAAATGTGGCAACTGGAACTTAGAATTTGTCGTGAAACATAGAGTCAATTGTACGGTGTTATGTTGAGTATTCTGTATATTATTGTATAAATACTCGAGTGTTAACAAGCTTTATACGTGTATAAACTGTGGGGCAACTGGAACTTAGAATTTGTCGTGAAACATAGCGAGAGTATTTGTTATTTTGAAAGTTGTGACCTACAGAAAAAAATGATGGCACATAAAATGGATGGAGGTGCTTCATTTAGCACCCTGGTTTGAACCAGTATGTTAAAACACTTTGTTGCTGAAAACTGCTGGTTGAAATTTTGAAACAATTTTACTCTTATTGTCGCACGTTTAACTCTTGCTAATATTCCATATGCTCAGTACTAGTAGCTGCGGCCTGCAGGTTTGATGAAAATATATATTCTTAACTGCAAATACAAAATCTAAAATACAAGTAGCTACGTTTATTAACTTTAAATGTTAAGCATACACCAAGCGGGGCTACTTTAAAATTTTAAAATTTTCCATTTACTTGTTTAGCAATAATCAACATTTCATTTTGCTGCGCCAAAGAGAGGCCTGTTTTTTAAAGTGGATCGCTCGAAACTCAAACTCACCGGGGTTGTAGCTAGCTATCAAAAAATATGTACGCAATGCCTATCAACTAAATAGGACTAAATGAAGTAGGTAAATGAACATAATTCAAACAAAATTGTATATTTGATATCATTTACACCAAACTCGTTTAATATTTAAAAATTAACTTTAGTTATAGGACTAAAATTAAGTGAGTGTTTCACCATTTCTGCATTTTTCGAACGCTTTAGCTTAGATTGCACGTCTAAAATGCATGTGCTCTCAAGAATCGCATCAAGGAAATAACGTCATTTAGATTTCTTCCGACTTTTAAAGGATTTTTTCACTTAAAGCCATTTTCTTACAGTTAAGTTTTAAAAACGCTTTCTGACGTGTCTTGGATGTAAGCCGTATTTGTTCGAACAAGTGCAGCGGTATTAATTTTTCTCACCACACGTACGGCGCTTATTGGAGGGCAGCGCTAGCTCGGGGGAGGCCTTAGGACATGATTATTCAACATAATTATACAGGGAATTAATTGTGTTTTTAGCCATCGGGTCGTGTTTTTAATTTTTTTTCTAATCACGTCTTGAAAAGTCTATACATTTCCAAAGATTTTGTGTTTATTGCAAACAATGTTTTATAGTAAACGCTTTGCTCAATAATTGCAAGTGATCGAAAGTTATTTTGTATTTCCTGTTCATGGATTACATAGTTTTACTTCTGGTGTCCTAACTCCCTCTATTTGTAGGAGTTAGGACACCAGAAGTAAAACTAGCGTCCGCCATTTTGTTCCAAAGCCAGCATATACAATATAGCGTTATAGGTAGAGAGACAAATTTTGGCTTTTTGCATGTTTACAGAGCGACAGGGATCAGTATCTTTTGAATTTAGTTGTTAAAGGTAGTATGGATATCGTGCTATTAGAACAGCTTTAATTTAACCCAGTGGACTACCGAACTGAGCTACAGTAGGATATACCACAAAGTCAATTGTGTCGTGCTCGTGTGCGGCCATTCCGGATTTATGACTGCAAATGTAAACAGAAAATAAATCAGACATAAAACATCCCAGATTTGCGATGAATCCGAAAACTTTAGCCCTAGTGTAAACGGGGTCTTAATGAAAATTCGCTTGCGAATTGTAAAGAAGCTTTTCAGCAATTTTGTTGTGGCAATATGGAATGCTCGTTTCAGCAAGGATTTGCTTACAGTTTTCAATAAGGAAAGTTACAACGTTCTGCTTTAGAAGTATTTGATCTTGCGTTTTTGTAAACAACTGCTCTGCACGCATACACCAAGGGGGGCTACTTTAAAATTTTAAAATTTTCCATTTACTTCTTTAGCAATAATCAACATTTCATTTTGTTGCGCCAAAGAGGTTTTAGCTAGCTATCAAAAAATAGGTACGCAATGCATACCAGTGGGTAGCCTATCAACTAAATAGGACTAAATGAAGTAGGTAAATGAACATAATTCAAATAAAATTGTATATTTGATATCATTTACACCAAACTCGTTTAATATTTAAAAATTAACTTTAGTTATAGGACTAAAATTAAGTGAGTGTTTCACCATTTCTGCATTTTTCGAACGCTTTGGCTTAGATTGCACGTGTAAAATGCATGTGCTCTCAAGAATCGCATCAAGGAAATAACGTCATTTAGATTTCTTCCGACTTTTAAAGGATTTTTTCACTTAAAGCCATTTTCTTACAGTTAAGTTTTAAAAACGTTTTCTGACGTGTCTTGGATGTAACCCGTATTTGTTCGAACATGTGCAGCGGTATTAATTTTTCTCACCACACGTACGGCGCTTATTGGAGGGCAGCGCTAGCTCGGGGGAGGCCTTATGACATGATTATTCAACATAATTATACAGGGAATTAATTGTGTTTTTAGCCATCGGGTCGTGTTTTGTAATTTTTTTTTTCTTATCACGTCTCGAAAAGTCTATACATTTCCAAAGATTTTGTGTTTATTGCAAACAATGTTTTATAGTAAACGCTTTGTTCAATAATTGCAAGTGATCGAAAGTATTTTGTATTTCATGTTCATGGATTACATAGTTTTACTTCTGGTGTCCTAACTTCCTCAATTTGTAGGAGTTAGGACATCAGAAGTAAAACTGCCTAGACTCCACCATTTTTGCTCCAAAAGCCAGCATATACAATATAGCGTTATAGGTAGAGAAGACAAATTTTTGGCTTTTTTTGCATGTTTACAGAGCGACAGGGATCAGTATCTTTTGAATTTAGTTGTTAAAGGTAGTATGGATATCGTGCTATTAGAACAGCTTTAATTTAACCCAGTGGACTACCGAACTGAGCTACAGTAGGATATACCACAAAGTCAATTGTGTAGTACTCGTGTGCGGCCATTCCGGATTTATGACAGCAAATGTAAACAGAAAATAAATCCGACATAAAACATCCCAGATTTGCGATGAATCCGAAAACTTTAGCCCTAGTGTAAACGGGGTCTTAATGAAAATTCGCTTGCGAATTGTAAAGAAGCTTTTCAGCAATTTTGTTGGTACTTGCCCGTTGTTCTAAAAATTCGTTTTCTTGGACTTTTTCTACGAAGTACTGGTTTTCGATGCGAAAACAGAATGGGAATTGCATTTGGCTTCAATTTACGGAGAATAATTGGCTCAAACTGACTCGCTTCAAAGTGCATTTTCATAAAATTATCACTTTTATTTACGAAGCCGTTTAGCAAAATCACAGAGTTTTGAAAGAAGGTTTATCAACGAATATACAGGGTATCCACCAAAAAAGTTACACTACAGAAATCATTTAATTCTTCCTAAAGTGTACACAAGAAAAATTAAACGAGAATTTATAATTTCAATGGTGTCACTTTTATAACAATACTGTACTTAAATAAGGTTGGTACACGAGATATGATACAAGTAATCAATCCTTCTAAAAAATGTTTTATTCTAATTGATATTCTAATAACACAAGTAAAATCATTTCATGGCATGCTGACAAAGACGAGAGGCAGATGATGGATTGAAGTGTTCCAGACTTATTGCGAAGAGCTCTTTCTTTCTCTTTTAAATGTTCTTTTTCCCACTCGAGACTGCGTACATTCTATATCCATCGTTTCTTCGAATGCTGGAATCAACCGCGCAACATGAAACCATTTTAAAAGAACTTTGTAATTAATCTCCTATGTAAACAATAGTTAAACTTCCCTTTTTTCAACAAAATGGCGGCTAAAATACCCATGTGACCACATTTACCCAATCGTTACGCAGAATGCAAAGAGCAATAAGTGTCCCAACTCTTTCAATACAGAGCTAGCTAGCATGCGCAGCGGCTACCCACAAAAACTGAACAGTTTAGAAAACGTCACTATAGTCATCAACGCGTAAAATTTGCAAAACCCTTTCGTGTAAATGGGTAGTTAAACTTCTAATGGTTAGTCTAACTATAAAATTTTCGAAAATAATAACCTTTTCTGGGTAAAAATTTGTTCCCGAAAAGCACTTTTGAAAAGCTTGCGCACGGAAATGACGCAGCTAAAATACGATTAGAACACAAAGGATGAAAATATGGCACATGTTCTTCAAGATAAGAAAGTTTTAGGAAATTTTGCTGATGCGTTTCAAATTGCCGACTATTTTGAACTTTTGTTTTAAAATGCCGTTATAATCGTTATCAGTTATGCGTAGGTTTGTGTTTGAATATGAATAATTAATGAAAAATGGCAATTAAAAAGGATGAAGCGCAAAAAATCCGCATTTTTGGATGCCGATCTTTCATGCACGTTTTTAATAATTCTTTAAATTCTTTGTTAGCTTGAAAACACGTGTTTTATTTCATTCCTATGTGTTCTATCTCCTTTTTAGCTTTGTAATTTTTGTGTGCAAGCTACTTTAAAAGCGCGTTCAAGATTGTTTGAATATGGATCATTGATTTATCGTACTTGTTGATCAGATCCTTATGGAAATTTCCTTTATAGCTCTGTGTCACTAAATGTCTCAATGGATCATTGATTTATCGTACTTGTTGATCAGATCCTTTTGGAAATTTCCTTTATAGCTCTGTGTCACTAAATGTCTCAATTGATCATTGATTTATCGTACTTGTTGATCAGATCCTTTTGGAAATTTCCTTTATAGCTCTGTGTCACTAAATGTCTCAATTGATCATTGATTTATCGTACTTGTTGATCAGATCCTTTTGGAAATTTCCTTTATAGCTCTGTGTCACTAAATGTCACAATTGATAAAAAGCTGGTAATCATAATGAGGCTGCTGAATGCTTTAGAGCTATTTAAAAATGGCAACATTTACTGCAACTACCATTTATTGATAAATACTATGCGGAATCTTTCGACCACAGATTAAAAAATCCTGTATCAACAGGAGTGCTTGGATTCAAGTTTCACTGGCAAAGATTTTGTTAAAAAAGACTCATTGTTGAACTGCCATGACACGTAGAGAAGTTATTACTTTTTCGAATTTTAGGCTTGTCTTCTGTCATTGAAAGATCAATCCACTCTTATTATCCTGATCAAGAAAAGCTCAAAACACAATGCACTCATTGAGCTCCTTTATTCAACATAAAAAATTCTAATCATGTACACATCTTAGCTTTGAAGGAACACCTAAAACTGGTCAAGTATTTCAACCTGACCATTTTGCAACTCTACTTTTTTTTAATTAGTCTAATCCTTTGTTGCATGAATTTTTTCGCCGATCAAGGCCCATTGTGTTCGTTGGTTGTTGTTCTGGAGCAATACCATGCAGCAAAGGGTCGATTAAGGAAAACTCGCTCATAGCCACATCTGTAGTGGATTGCAGCTGTTACTAGCTAACTGCCGTATGTAATTTATCGTGCATGTTGTGCTTTGCGTTGCATGAACTTCGAGAAGATTTTCAGGCACGTACGTCGCACGTACGCCATAGTTTTGTACCTGTGTAACCCTTTGCTGCATGAATTTTTTCGCGAATCAAGGCCATCGCGTTTGATGATTGTTGCCCTGAAGCAACATCAGCAGCAAAGGGTTCGGAGGAAAAATTCAAATTGTAGCAATTCCACCTCACATATTTCTCATGCGGAGACCAAAAAATATCAGCAAATGAGAAAGGTACTATTTTCAAAGTTTTTCGAAAGAAGAAACAATGATTAGGACTTTTGTTGAAGTAGCAGCCATTGCTGTAAAGGTATCGCATGAAAAATAATGCTCAATCCAGTGCGGCTTCTATTAGTTGTACTATGCCCGAATATTTCTCTGAATCTGTGCATTTACAAGAAAGCTTAAAACAATTGATTGCAAACCAGGGCATGCACCTAATAATTAATTTTAAGCAGCCCTTTATAGAGACATGGTTAAAAGTATATCTACCAACGAGATCTCTAATATGGTTGGGAATGTTTTTAGGTTTCAAAAGAATTATGTTTTCCCTCCATTCCGTTATAAGAACGAGAGAGTTTTAGATATGAGTGATTTGAAGACTTTTAATGGTTTTGTTATTTCCTATCAGAGGATGGTGCATATTGTTTATCTTGTTTAATTTTGGGGACCTTTTCCCTTTAAAATGTTTTAAAAGTTCTAGATTGATAATTACTCTTTGCAGTTTGTGATGGTATGTAGATGTCCATGTCAGAGTCAGGCTGTCAAATAAAAACGACAGTCAGATTTCTAGACATGCTGATGAGTCCCTGACAAAAGGCGAAACAGGGAAAAATTTTAATGACTAATTCAATGTTAATGTAAATGGTTTGAACCCGGGAGTATCGTTACATGTTTGTAAATGTAGATCGTCCAGGTTGGTATAGTCCTGAGAAGGACTGTTTTTGTTGTTGTTGACTGACGTTTCGACAACCTTAGCGGTAGTCATCTTCAGAGTCAAATGGGGAGTAAACGTCAGGTTAGCCGTATTTTTTATCTGGTTCTTACGTCATTGTATTGTTTTATCACACCTAAATCGCACATCTCAACTAAAAACATTTCACTTCACACTAATTCACAATGACAATACACATTTCCTGTACACACAATACAATGACTTAAGAACCAGATAACAAATACGGCTAACCTGACGTTTACTCCTCATTTGACTCTGAAGATGACTACCGCTAAGGTTGTCGAAACGTCAGTCAACGACAACAAAAACAGTCCTTCTCAGGACTATACCAACCTGGACAATCTACATTTACAAACATGTAATTCAATGTTAGAAAATAAATATTTTTGCACACAAATGATAGTCATAAAATAAGATCATTGTACGTTCTAAAATGCTGGAAATTGCATTTTCGACACCCTAGTAATCAAAGTTTTCCGGTATAGAATGCCCCTTCGACCCACTTAGAGGGTGCTTCTTGACTCACGTTTGAAAATTATAATTATAAATTACCTGGAAGAGAAAAGGGGTCTGGAACCGGGTATCAAAAACATGGCGGCAAATAGGAAATTTTGCATGAAAAACTTCCCCTTGAAAAATTAATTTTATTATTCTCTCTCTCCTAATTTCTAATAATCTTATTCTGTTCAATACAAATTCAACCAGTGTTAAAAACTCAAGAACCGTTACGCTTTCGATGCAGAGATATGCTTTGTGGTTTTAAAGAACACATACGCAATTATATAAAGAAAATCTACGGTAAATAAACTTAAAGTATAGTCAAACAGCATTTTAGATTAAAAATAAGTTAAATAACAGTAGACGGATTTCCTTAGTGGGACCGTGAACATAAAATACCTTAAAGTTTATATACAAACTTTGCTCTCTGTAATATGTATTCGTAAAGAGCTTGATAAAAATATCTTTATGGATTAGATCTATAAGTGTTAGAAAGTATGCAAACAAATCCACGAGAAAATTTTCTATCATCGTATATATGTATCTTATAAAGATGAATTTTGGCTGAAAATCAAATTAAATAACTGTCACACACCATGATTAAAGTGATATTTTCTTGCGTTTATGGCATAAAGTTAATGCGCAACAGTAAAAAAGCTCAATCATAAAGAATCAGTTTACATCGATGATATATTTATTTTTCTTTTGTGGACAAAAAATAATAACCCTTTCATTTAAAATATTTCATGCAAGTTTTGGATGTTGTTATCAGCATGTAAATTTATTTACTAAATGTATTTTATATTTAGATCACTTTTTTGACTGCTTCTAGATGTCAGCTATTTTTAAACAAAAACAACATAGCATCTGTGAAGCATGCTCTCTTTTTTGAGAAAAACTGACTCATTTGAAATGCAAAGTTTGAAGTTTACTTCTTAGCTCGTCAATAACATCTGGGGAAACTTAACAAATTTGACATGCACTGTTAATTTCAGGGTGTCAAACTAACACCTTTATTGGTGGCAAGCGTCATTTAAGAAAATATGCAACATAAACCTGCAAATTCAAAATTATTATAACAATAAATGGAATGACATTGAAAATGTATGACACCATCACAAAGTTGTGCAAGTCAAATATGTAAATCGGTAATCAACTTTTACACAAATTAATACGGTTTTTCAGTTCATATCATAACACAAATAAACTCTTAATAAAAACGACATGCAATTATTTGACACGCTTAAGTCAAATAAATTTTCTGTATGTGTTAATTCATTCCATTATTTAGCATTCGCTGGCATCTTTGCCTACGCTGCTAATTTAAACTGAACTAACGGAAATTATGAATTATGTTTTGAATAGTTAGACGCAGTTGCTTTTAACATCTGCTATAAATGAATCCTCTTATCGTGTGGCATAAAAGGAGCGCAGATGGCAAGAATCCGCTATGCTATGGCGCCGATGAATAATAAAAACAATATGATTTCAGAAAGACTCTTCCATTACAAACTATTGCTTTGCTTACGTTTAACAAGTTATAATAATGACGCGCTGGTTGTTATTCATTTGTCCTAAACAATGTGTTTGTTACCTGTTTTCCTGAACAAATATCTATAGTTTAAATATTTTGGTTCCTTAGTAGATAATTTTATTATTTATTGTAAAACATTATTTTTGACCAGGAATTTCCCTGCGTTATGCTCTCAAAATGAATAACAAGCTAGACCCTGTAAGGGTCTCGAAAGAATAACAGCTTTCTGTATTGCCACAACTTCTGAGCCCTAAGTGAACACACACCTGCAGCTAAGAGTGTCTAAGAGTTAATACTTAACAGAACATGTTTTTTACTTAGAATTGTCTGAATAAACTCACATTTTCATTGAATAATCTATTTTATATCAAACTGTATGCCTGTTTTTCTCATGAATTCATACGTATGTATTTATTTATTGTTTATTAACTAATGAATATCTGTATCACTATTATAAGTTTTCCTTATATTTCGTGAAAAAAAAGCACAGAAGCTTTTCTTGCTACACAAATACAAGACTCAAATAACCTCCAAAAGCGTTGATATAACACCAGAAACAGTAATCGCCAAACACCGGCCAATACTGTTAATGTAGTACTTGTATAAAAGTGTTAAATATAGCACCTAAAAAAAATGCTATTTTTGCCATTTCTATTTAACATCTTTTTTGTTGTTGATTTGGCGCTTGAACTTAATAGTGTGTTTGAATAAATTTTTGTACAATTGCAGTCGTTTCATGGGGCTTATAGAACTCGTAAAAACAGTGACGACCTTCTATGAAAAGGACTGCTTGCATCGTCTGGTGATGCATCTAAACCAAGTTTAACTATTTAATCATGATTTTAATGCAAGCAATTTTACTTTGCATTTATGACATAAAATGCAATATAATTTGTTAAACTACATGACAATATCTCCCCCCTTTAAAAACGCTACTTAGTTTGCTACTACTTTAACATTTGTTTAAACTTTGAATAACCTGCATTTGTCACATAGAATACAATTTTTTGTGTTTATTGTCGTTAGTGAACACAAAGTAGAGTGTAAGAATTCAAGACGGAATTTTATCTTATATTGATAAAAGGAAACATTTTGATATGGTAAGAAAAAAAGCATTTCACACCCTTCATAGCTATTAATAGTGATAACTATGCATTTGCCGGAATTTTGTACAATTATCACACTAACTTAGAAAAAGTTCGATATTTGAAAAATTAAAGTTTAAAACAGGCGAATACGATTTGATATATAGCTTGACAATATTATTTACGTTGTCAGGTTCGATATTGACGGATGTGTTGGGCTCATATGATGCCTACGTACACACAGTTTTATATTACTTCTTTAAACAAAAACTTGGTTTTGGAGCGTTTCTTTGTAATTTTATTTGAAATACAAGTGCATTGGCTAAAAATGTATCAGTGATTTTAAAGGATTAGAATACACGAAAATGGAATTATTTGACAAGATATTTAAAATTTTCCATGTATTCCTTTAGCAACGATCAACATTTTACTTTGTGCGCAAAGGAGAGGGCTGTTTTTTTCCAATTCTCCCCTTCCCCAGACACACTCAAAGTTCACGATGTCAGCCGCATGACTTGTTTGACATACTCTACATCATTTACAAATGCTGAACTCAAACAAATTGGGTTTGAACTTTCCTTGTAACAAAAAGACATTTTCAACTGCTTGTTTATCACGGGAGATTGATTTATTAGTATACGTAATTAAACGCAAGATCTTGAAAAACATAGCGGTTCAAGGTATTTTTGTACAGACAAAGGCTAAAAGATACATGCTGAGTTTTAAGCCAATTAAAGCATGTTTTAGAAATCAAAATAATTTCAAGAAGTATAGGGTATACTTTGCGCTACATTTCATGATTTGAACAAACATTGACTTGTGTAGTTATCTATGTGCACGTATATAATACATAGTACAAAATAATATACATAAAAACAATGTCTACTATGGATTACAAATCTTTAAAGTTATAAATATTGTTATATATATATTGTAAGGAGGAGGAAAATTCACAAAAATACAATTTCATCTCGACAAGCCTGTTTCATAAGTTCTCTTTGTTCGGGCGATATTGTTAAATAATTACAAAAGCATGTGTTTAAGTATGAATACAATACAAAGCTAAGGTAGAAATTATGGTATAATGTTCCATGAGATATCGTGATCTATGCTGTTGTCTTTGAGGGTCTATATGTGTTTGCTGAGTTCGGTTAAGCTCCTTAGTTTTTAGTGACGGAAAGAGGCAGTGTGGTTCCTGTGTCGAGTCTTAAATTCGCTTTTTGTAAGTCCGATGTAGGTCTCTGTTGTTTTAGTTTCCATGAATGATCGTTGTACAGATGATTGTGGCAGTTTCTGTTAAGTGCATGGGCAGTTTTGTTTCTGTCGGTAGTGCATGTTTTAGTCTGTGTTTTGTTTCCTTGGTGGTGTTGTTCGTTCTATAAAGTGTTAAAAATAGTTTCAATAATGTCATGTTCATCTTGATAAAAACAATCTTTTGAATAAGCACAGTGAACTGTACACGAAGTGTATCCATTCGCGCAACTTCCACGCGGGACGTTTTAAATTACCGCGTGTGTTAGCAATCAAATAGCAAAGCAAGAAACAACCGTTTTTGTATCATTTGTTGCCTGAAGATTGCTTCGGCATGAAACCCCGACTAACAACATTTTAAGAACTGTAATTTCATTTATTATAAATATATGGTCTACTCTGGTATTGAGAACATTTATTTACTTCAAACAGTTTTTCACCCATAATCATACATACACGTGCGTTTTTCTTGAGTAACTGGCATCATATTACGTCTAACTGTAAAAGAAATAAATCATCTATCGTTAAATGCTCTTACATCTGCACCTATATTTTGTTGAAGAAACATAATAAAGCCTTTCCTGTAAAATATAGAATACGATTTTTTTGATTTTTGTTGTCATCATATAAAATAATTTACAGAATTGCGCTGTCTATTTACAATGCCTTTTGGACTGGGTTTATAAGTCAGTTGTTTCTTAAATAAACCCAACATAGCATATGCTGAGCAGGCTTTATTTTTCGAAAAAAAATGACACATTTAAAATGCAAATTTGGGCGTATGCACATTTAGTAAGCAAGAAATGAAGAGGACAAATCTTGTGAGGCTCGTGCAAAAAGTTTATGCGCTTAAAGGACAATTACTTCATACATCGTCTTGTGATGTATCTGTTCACGGAGTAAAGCCATTTCACTGCTTAGATATATTTTTAATGCAAGCCTCTTGAGTTGGCATTTGTGTCACTAACTTGATATAACTTGTTGAAATACAGTACAATATCCCCCTCCCTACTTAGATTTTACAAACAACAGACATTTGGTGCTTTAAATACAATTTTCACAGTTGTCGCTGTCAGTAAACGCAAATAAGTGGTTTTTAGTGGTCATGACAGAATCTATGAAGCAATAAGGAAGACAAAGTTTAGTATGGTAATGAAAAAGAACATTTCACATCGAATTATATTTGTCAGATATCAATATTGAAATAATAGCTTAGGACTTTCTTTTTTGCAAATTTTGATTAAAATTTCGTATTTTGTTCACAATGCGTCGTGTCATTTTCAAATAAATTCTAATTCGATTGGTTTAATGATTTATTATGTTCATTATGTTCAAAATGCATACTGTTATTGGTGTTAGGTATATATTAAAATAATACTGGTAACTACTAAATCTAAACGTTTTTGGAAATGCCAGTATTTTTGCACGAATATTCTAAAAAAAATAAATTTGATAAAATCTTATCTCCTAGGAAAAAAATATGATGTCAACACTAGCAAACTTGTTTCTCAGATTTATCTTATTTAAAGTTCTATATTTCATATTCTTTGTTCTTAGAAACTCATTGCTTATGGTCATATTGTAGGTGATACACCAGACTCCATTGAACCAGAGAGGCGTTAAATTGACAGAATTATCGAGACTATTTGTAGTTGCTTTACTGGTATAATTACTGATGTAAACGTTCAAATACAAATTATAAAATGTTTATAAAAGTATACTCAAACTGTTATAGTATTTAATGAGGGAAATGATGTATCCTTGAGGAATTTAACGAGGGTAACGACATTTTTATCCCTATGTTTTTTACATTTTTTGTCTAATATTTTATTATTTTTAATATTACGTCACCTACACCAGGTATAACATAAAGTTCACAAAAAGTATTCTCGTACTATATTGAACTTGCAGAAACGATGTCTCTTTCAAGGAAAGAGCTATTTGTTATATAAATATAAGAAAAAATATGCTAGGAAGACAATTTGATCTTTTATAAAAACAGGACAGTAATTTAATTTTCAAAGCTTTTATCAAACTTTCTATTTTATGAAGTTATTATAAATTACTTACAAAAATCATCACAGAAAAGTCTCCAACCATGTATCAAAACCGTATGCGGTACATACCCATATTTTTCAAGGAGTTTAATGAAGTTAATCATTTATTGAATCTAAAAGTTTTGTCAAATTTTCGTAGAATCTTTACAATACGACAATAAGAAATTGAAGGTCTGTTATGCCGATCGGTGCTTAGTACCTATTACATCAATACATCTCTTGATCTTTGACCCTGGAATTTCGGAAAAACAGTTGGCGATTTCCATTTGGACAATTTTTGGTTTTTATTCTCTTCAATTTTTTTTTAAAGTTTATACTGGGGCCTGTTGCACGAAGCGTGGATAGCGTTATCCATTGGATAGTAAATTTTTAAATTTGTGAATGTGCATGGTTATATTTTGTTTATGATGATGAAACTTTGTAATTCTAGAACCAATATTGTATTTCATTTATTGTTCAGTTCGAATCGTTGATTTTTCCCTTTTGAGATATTTTTGAAGCCCTCAAAAACGTTGCTACTCAGTTCAATGGATAGCGTTATTCAGCCTTCGTGCAACGGATCTCTTCTCTGGTAATTTATTGGTAAAGTCTCTGTAAAAAATATAAAATGGTGAGAACCATATTCATACTTTTCAGCTGTATCCAGTTACAAGCTGTGAATCAAAATGATCTCGTGATGAGCCCATCCTTGCATTTGAATGATGTGTACACTACAATACGATTAAAGGCAAAATTGAAGAAATATTTCAATATAAAACTGTGACTCTACGTTGTGGAACAAAATTATGAGTGCGGAAATGAAGAAATAGTCGTTTTGATCATATTTGGTGAGTAAAACGTTGATTTTAAAGCCGTATTGTTTAGCTACTCGTTTTGTATCAAAGGTTTGACTAAATGGCAGAATACTCGTTCACTTACATTCATTGACTGTGCATCCACATTTTCAGTAGATACGCAGATGATATTATGCCGTATATAAGATGATTCTAACTTCTGAGAAAAGAAAAATCAACGTGAAACGAAACTATAAGATAAATAGCGCTACATCTATTGGACAATACGATAATATATATTTATGCTTAGTATATCAAATTGCGTTTCATCATATAAACACAAATGATCTGTTTATCAACCAAAACGACTATATTTTATTATTTAAATCAACCACGAACGATTTGCATCAATTATACATTACCACATTGCTAGGTAATTATAGATTTATAGTGCCATTGTCGCACAACCTAAGCGTTCTGTTGTGCGGGATGCTAAATCACGATTCTTTTGACCACAAACTTTGGTTCTTTACCACGAGTATTAAAATCAAAAAATGCTTATCCAATTCGTCTGTTCAAGACTTCAACTCAATGCGTTACAATGCATTAATCAAATGCGTCGATAAAATGCGACCATCAAAAATGCGTATTGAAACAACCAGAAACAGCGTTTGCAGCCTCTATATATACTAAACATTCAACAATATAAAATTACAAAGTTTCCTCTTTGCCACGATTGGAAAGAAAGTCTTCCTCAGCAACTCAATGCTTTAAACTTCCTATGACAAATGCATGTGCGTAATTTAACATAAATTGTTCCCATTTTACCATGCTCCTACTTCTTTAGTAATGTTCATGCTTACAGAAGGAGAAAGATACTTCACTTGTTTTTATTATTTATGAAAATTTCTTCCCGTATACTATTTTATACTGATAAGTTTTACATCGTCCATATTATTATTGATAAATTGATGAGATTTACGACCAGCCAGGTCACGTTGCCAGAAAAACTGTCTGTTGCTCATTTCTTTTGCTGTTTTTCAATTTTTCCAATTTTTATGAGCACAAAATGGTTAAAGCCACAAAAAATTCGACATAATTTATGTATTTTTTTTCATTATCCTTTTATTCGTTTGAAAATGACTGACTCAAATAGTACCAACTATTGTCTGACTATAGCTGCTGATCTTTGGTTTGGAAACTTAAACTTTGACAAAAAGATGGCCATTTGGATCAATATTTGGATAAATTTTGGCCTATTTTCTATTCTAAGAATTTTTCGGAATCATATTGGTAATTTATTATAAAAGTCTATGTAAAAACATAAATCTGGTGAGAACCATCTATGGACAATGAACTTGATTATTTTCTACTTTTCAGCTGTATCCAGTTACAAGCGCGGAAGTGAATCAGAATGATCTCGTGATGAGCCCATCCTTTACATTTGAATACACACGTCTCCACTACAATGCAATAAAAGATAAAAATGAGGAAATATTTCAATATAAAACTGTGGAACGAAAGAATGAGTGTTGAAATGTAGAAATAGTCGTTTTGGGTCATATTTGGTGAGTAAAATTCTATAGAACATTAATTTTAAAACATTTTTTAGCTACTCGTTATATTGTATCACAAATTTTACTAACGTTTCATACTTGAACTTTGTTATAAGTTTTTCAGTTGGCCGTTGATTTATTTAATTTTAAAGTTTTGTAACTTATTTTTGTACCATTATTTTTCTTCGTTTTTAGTTTAAATTTTAAATAAAGGCTTCGCGATTAAAACCAAAGATTCTTCATAAAAGTAAGTCAGAGTATTTACAACATTACATTCTCAATAAATTTCTTGTATAAAAATGGCTTCACCATCTAAAAAACTGAAGATTGAAGCAAACGGATCTTGTTTAAGTAAACTCTTGATAAATAAAGGAACACAAGCTTTGAAAACAACATTGCAGTCTAATATAAATTTTCGTTCGTCAAACCTAAGCCATGAACTTAATAAACCCTCAAATAAAATTACATTGGAATCATTAAGAAAAAAAAGCGTCATTAACAAAGAGCAATGGAACCTTCTTTACCCATCAACTGGCTTGCCAAACCTTGAAAACTTTGATATTTCATTATTGACTGTCTTATTGCGTAACATATGTGGTCTAACAGCGCCTCATGGTGGATGGGATAATCTTCCTTCCTCTTCAGATACCTCAATCTCAGCAAATATTGCAAGAATAAAGTTTTATCGAAACAAAGTGTACGGTCACATAACTACAACTACTGTAGATGACAGTGAGTTTGAGAACTTGTGGCAAGAAATTTCAAAAGCATTGGTTGGTCTGGGTATTCAACAAACTGAAATAGATGAAGCAAAGAAAGCTCCCCTCAGTCCTAATGAGGCAAATTATATTGAAATATTGAAAAACTGGTATGAAAAAGAAAAACAGTTAATCGATGTCGCTGAGGAAACTAAAGAGAATGTAAAAGAATTAAAAAAAGATTTTGAAGTTATGAAAAATAAAGTTGAAGAAATTAAAGAAAACATGGCAACAAAAGCTGATGTAGAAATGCTAGAGGACAAAATATGCTCAGATCTTCAGAAGCTTGGAAAGTGTAAGTTTAATGGCCTCATAAAAGATCTTAACAAGAAATACCTTGAAGGCACTAGACGATGGTTATTTGAAAAACTCGACACTTGGTTTAACGACAGAAGTGAAGATGCTTCTAATGTCATGATTTTGACTGCCGGTCCTGGCGTTGGTAAAAGTGTGTTCGCTGCTGAGTTGTGTCGACGATATTCTGAAAAGAAGAAACTTGCTGCTTCTCATTTCTGCAGATATAATAGATCAGATGAGAGGAATCCTCGAATGTTGATAGAATCATTGGCTAGTAGCATGTGTGATACAATATCAGATTTTAAATGTAAACTGAATGAAGAATTACAGAGAAAACATTCCTACGAATCAGTCACCGATGTATTCCGTGTTTTATTAAATAATCCATTGCATTCATTGAAAGATCATGAACCAATGCTTTTGGTTATTGATGCCTTAGATGAAAGCCAAGTGGATGGCAAAAGTGAATTGTTGGAATTGATTGCAGAAGAGTTTGATCGACTGCCTAAATGGATTAAAATCTTCATCACCAGTCGTCCAGAACTTTCTGTTCAAAAGGAATTGAAAGACATGAATCCTGTAGAAATAGAAACTCAACCTCATGATAGAAAGAACAAATACGATCTGTTCAAGTATTTAGCACATGAGTTGAATGTTAATTTCTTCATTGCTGACAGGTGGCACAAAAACAGTGATGACTGTGATGACAGTGATGACTGTGATGATTATGATTACAAGGTTTTTCGTTTATTAGTTGCAAAATGCCAGGGTTCGTTTCTGTACGCTTACCACGCACAAGAGAGTTTAAAAAGAGAAGGAACTGAGCTAACTGTCGAGAATATTGAACAATTGGTACCTACTGGGTTGAGTAAATTTTACACAGAACAATTCAAGAGATTAAATAAATTATTGAAAGAAATAATTTTATCAACACACAAAACCGTTATTTCCAATGAAAACTTTACGGAATGTCTTGAAGTGTTGGTGACTTATCAAAGTATTTTGCCTTTGTCTTTTCTTTTTCAATGTTTAGGTTTTTCTGATGACATAAAGTTTAAAGATCGTATTAAAATACATGAAGTGCTATCTCAAATTTTTCCAATTTACGATGATTATTTGACCGTGTATCACAAGTCTCTCGTTGATTGGTTGAAATCAGATGGTTACGAAGAGCATGAGTTTACAGTTGATCCAAAAAATGGTCATAAGTTCTTATGGCATTCTTGTGAGAAAGTGTTTAAACAAATCAAGTCTATGAACATTTTTGAAGATCAGATGAACACTGCTATGATTAAATATGCTTTGGAGAAAGGAATCTATCATATGATAGAATGTGGCGAAAATGTTGACTTTAGTTGGGCAGTAGATGTCAAAGTGGTTTGTGCAAGGTTAATGGGTGTGGAAAACATTAGCTTAAACATTAGCTGGAATACCATTAGCTTTGAATTGCGTAAAATCAATGAGGAACCACGAACTTTCTTGAGAAAAGATGAACTTGAAGAAGAACTATTTCATTTATTGATGAAGTCGACGACATATAAGTTTCATAGTAGCTTTAGCTATTTACAGATTATTGCAAACAGAATTCATGGCAGTAAAGAAAATAGATTATTGGCAAGGGATTTATTGAAACAAGGAAAGCTTGTTTGGTTTGAGGATTTCGACTCAACATATTTAACAAACCATCATCATTTGACTATCTCCTTGGATGCTTACGTTACATCTCTTTGTGTGTCATCCAATGAAGAACTTCTTGCAGTAGGATATGAAAATGGTCAAATATCTATTTTTGAGCTTCCAGAATTTAAACAACGATGCACTCTCGGCACTGCACTTGATGATTTAAGGTTGGATAAGTGGTATGATGTAGACACATTTTTGTCCCTGTATGACAACTGTTACTATTCAAGATCAGAGGACTTTTGTTTTGTACGTGGAAACATCTGTTGCTGCTCCTTTTCACCTACCCGAAATAGACTGGTAACTAGTGATGGATCTACTGAAGTAAAGTTGTGGGATGTTAACAATGGACGTTTGTTATTATGTTTACATTCACATCATGCTGTTAATTGTTGCTCTTTCTCAGATTCTGGATTGTTTATTACAGCAAGATATGATGGAATTTCTTCTACACATGTGTTTACTGCATGGAATTCATTAACTTTGGAAAGAATCGATCGACGCTGCGTTGTTGATTACCAAAAACTACAATGCACCGATAAATATTCAGAGTTCTTTGCTACAAAATTCGGCGTGACTTCGAATGTTTTTCAATTCCCAAAGGCAATAAATATTTTTTCAAGAGAAAGTATATATTTACCACCTTTACGTTTGCCGACAACCCACCATTATCGTGATTGTATTTTTTATCATACAAGCCAGAATGGAAAGCTTTCTGAAATCACTCAGTTGACAAAATACAACGATCAAGGAGAAATCGAGTTTTGTTTACCAAATGTAAATGAGTGTCCATGTGTTGATAGGACTCTTAACAAAGTCCATCCTATCTCGTTTAAGGAATTTTACGTTGTGCCGTATCTTTCCAAGCTTAAAATTTTCAAAACTGGTCATCTTTGGAGACCTTCATTTATCTTTGAGAAATTTGAAATTAAATGTTGTTGTTTTTCACCTGATGGATCTTTTTTTGCTGCTTTTGCTGTTGGTGACCACGTCAACATTCATATTTGGAGCATTGAACTTTGCACTATTATTCAAACTGTACCAATGCTACTGAAGAATGCAATAGGATGTTGGTGGTCGGATGGTTTACTGTGGATATGGGATGGTTCTGATCATCTTATGAAGATATCAACTTCGTCTAAAAACTTTGTAGATTCTACTCAAGCAAAGTATGTTAACATTGGATTTAAACCTAAGAAAATCTTAACATTTGCTGATGTCTTAGTTTGTATTGACGAACTAGATTTTGTTCAAGTTGTTAGAATTACGAAGGGTAAGATACAATACAACAAAAGACTTCCTGTCGATAGTTTTGAATTTAAAGCAGCAGCTGTATCACCTGATAATTCTGTTATTTTAACTGTAAACAAAACAGAATACACATTATGGAAATGGGGAAATAACAACAATGAACTTTACCTGGAACCTTGGCATACTGCAGAAATACCCATAACAGCTGTCATTGAAAAATTTTGGAAACAGATAACTGTAAATGATCTAAAGTTCAACTGTTATATAAGTGATAGTAAACAAGCAGTCATAACATTTTGCAAAGGCACCACAATTATGAGCATTTATGTAATTAATGTTCACGAGAATGGTGATGTGAATGCTTTTTTGCATGATGTCAGTGGTGATTTGTTGGAATCCGACCTAGTCGTACACAAATCTTATGGCATTGGAGTGTATGCTTTGTCATTGGTTGCTGTAGATTTAAAGAGTGGTAAAACGCCCGCTGAATTTAAAGATGAATTATGTTTTATGCCTAATATAATTATGCATTCCAATACAGGAAGTTTAGCTTTAGTTGACAGTTTATATTGCGGAATTCAATTTTTAAAACTTAATGTTCCTGAATAAATACATCAAGTCAAACTTTAATAGTAAATTCAAAAAGCTGTTGAGAAAATTGCACATAGATGTTGATGGTTGTAAGAATGATTGCTTGTTTCCACTTAATATAGTTTTCTACAGAAGAAGTATACTTATTCTACCAGGCAATCTTTAAGAAATCATCTATATTAACCAAAAATAAATTTGGACCAATTTTGCAAAAGATCTTTTATGTTTATCTGTACTATTTCTTGCAATATCTTACCTCCTGCTATTAAAGAATGTAAAATATGATCTATGTTTTGCAATAATCTAAAATGATGTATAATTGCTTTTTATAACACAAATGACTTGTATTTAAAAAGAGCGCTTCTATAATAATTGATCATGAATATTTGTTCATTCTTTTCTAAGATTCTACTTGTAATCTTCATAAATGAATTGTCATTTAAACAGGGCATCCTCTAGATTAGACTACTGCTGTAAGATGCTCTGTCAAACTTATTATTATGTATTGTACCTCTGAACAAATTTCATGTTGATGATTTACTTTTTAATAAAAATGTATGGTTAGATAATTTGGTTATTTTTATTTAACAAATAGATAACATTTAACCGTTGTCTATACAGTTATAGATACACGGGTATGACGTCATTGTGATAAAAACAGAGTGGCCACGAGCCGCCGGGGCAAATCAATGTTTGAAAACCGAGTTTTTTCTTTTCTTTTTCCTCAAATGCGTCCAATGCTTCAACTGGGCATTTTTAAATTCTTTATTTGTTCATTCAGGCATATATTCAGATAAATATTCAAATAAATTCTCCGTTCGTTTGTCATTTAAAAACAAGGAATTTTCTGTGACCTCAATTCCGTGCGTCTGTCGTCTTATAGATCATAGCTCTCGACTAATGAAATTGCTTAAATTCTTTCGGCTATTATATAGTATTATAAATAAGACGTTCACTACATAGAAATGAAAGAATGTCGACAACTCACTCATTGTGAGTCATTTGATAATATGGTGTTGTTGTAGATGAAGATAATTTTGATGAAATTATAGAGTGACTTTCTTTAGACAGGCTTTCGAGAACTGTAAATACAATTTAATATCGTGGAAATCGGTTTTGTATGATGTTAAAAATTCACATGTATAAAAACACCATTTGGGTTTTATGGTCATTAGTTTAAAAATTTGAAAGATCATTTCTGTACGTTCATTATGTACATATGACCTTAAAGAAACAAAATGTTATATACTGTCAACAATTCCCGTATGTAAAAACATCATGATGGTGTAGTATAGTTATTATATAAATTATTAGTATTTCGTACGTCATATTACGTATATTATAATTAAGTAAAGAACTGTATAAAAGTAATATGACAAAGCAATAAAAGAAAGAAATCTCACAATATTACATCTGGCGACAAAGATTATTAAGGGACGAAGAAATATGATTTGATCCTGAGAAAAATACTACATTTCGAACATGACAGCTTTGCCTAGTTTCCCGACGTTCAACCTAGAAGAACCAGACATTAGAAAAGCTTGGGGAAAATACGTATCAAGATTGGAGAATTTGTTGTTGGCAATGAACATCACAAACGCCGCAAGAAAGAAGGCGATGCTCCTGCACTATGTCGGTGAAGAAGTTAATGAGATATTTGAAACTTTAGAAATTGACGAGCCAGATAGAGAAGAAGATGTATTTAAAAAAGCGGAGAAAGCGTTACGAAATTACTTCACTCCACAGAAGAATATAGAATTCGAAGTTTATAAGTTTCGTCAAGCGAAACAACTCCCAGGAGAAAACATATCCGCGTACAATACGAGATTGAAACAATTGGCCAAATCCTGCGAATTTCATGAAGAAAGCAGAGAGATAAAAACCCAGATCATACAAAATGGTTCATTTTCAAATTTGCGGAGAAAAGCGTTAGCAGACCCCGAAATAACGATGGAGAAATTAATACAAATGGGAAAAACAATGGAGATGTCAAAAACACAAGCAGAATGCATCGAAAGCACGAATCGAATTTGGCATAAAAGAAAGCAGTTCAAGACGCCCACGGAAAAAACCTCAAATGCTTCCAAATATTCATCGAAGATCAAATGCAAATTTTGTGCTTGTGAACATCGACCAGGGAAAACAAATTGCCCGGCATATGGAAAGAAATATCGACAGTGTTTAAAGTGGAACCATTTTCAAGTTTGTTGCTATGAGAATCGAAGAGGCAAAGAGCTGTTGCAAGACAATTATCAAAATTCTCGCGCTGAATCAACAAAGCGAAACGGACAGATAAAACGTAATCAAGTAAGACCTCGTCAAGTGAATACGGTGCAAGAAATAACGTCCGAATCAAGTATGGAAGATGAATATGTATTTTCAACGTTGACGGCGCAACAAAAGCTGCCGAAGTTTAAAGTTAAGATAAATGGTACTCCTGTGTCAGTCATGGCAGATACCGGTTCCAGCGTAAATCTCTTGGATGAAGTGAATTTTAACAAATTGAAGAAAAAGCCAATATTGCAGGAAGCAAATGAGAAAATCTTTCCGTATGGGTCGAAAAAACAACTATCAATTAAAGGAAAATGTCAGTGTGTGGTCGAAACCGATAAACTATATGGATTAGAGACATTTTTTGTTGTTAATGGGAATACGGGTTGCTTGATAAGCTGGAAAAGTTCTCAAAAATTGGGCCTGGTACAAATAGTTGCATCCATAGAAGGCACTACAAAGTCTAAACAGGAACCCGTTAAAGAAAAGGCGCAAGAAAAAGTGAGAGAAGGTACCAAAGTGGAAGAGCTAATTAACAAATATCAAGAAGTCTTTCAAGGACTGGGAAAATTGAAAGGGTTTCAAGTTCATCTACACGTAGATAAGGACGTACAACCTGTCGCACAACCTCATCGTCGGGTGCCGTTTCATGTGAGAAAAGACTTGGAGAAACAGTTAAAACGAGACGAAGAACGTGGAGTCATAGAGAAAACAGATGGACCAACACCTTGGGTTTCACCAGTCGTGGTCGTACCAAAACTAAAAATTTTGTGCTCGTGAACATCGACCAGGGAAAACAAAAGGGGAGGTCCGAGTTTGTATAGATATGCCACAAGTAAACAAAGCAATAAAGAGAGAACGACACTTGACTCCGAAAATTGGTGAAATTATAAGTGATCTAAATGGTGCTGTATAGTTTAGCAAATTGGACTTAAATCAAGGCTATAACCAGTTAGAGCTCGATGCAGAATCAAAATATTTGACAACGTTCTCAACACACATTGGTCTACGGAGATTTCGACGTTTGAATTTTGGAATAAACTGTCTTGCAGAGGTATTCCAAAATGCCATCAGAGAAACGTTGAATGGACTGAGAGTGATTAATATCAGTGATGACATTATGGTGTTTGGCGTAGACAAGAAAGATCACGATGCAAATTTGAACGCGGTATTACAACGAATTAAAGATCGAGGACTAACTCTTAAGAAGGAGAAATGTCTGTTTAAGAAAAGAAGTTTAATATTCCAAGGGTATGTGTTCTCAGAGAATGGTATTGGGCCGGATCCCAATAAAGTGAGAGCTATTAAGGAATGCACAAATCCTAAAGATGTAGGAGAAGTACGAAGTTTGTTAGGCATGACCAATTTTTGCTGTCGATTTATTCCACATTATGCCACAATTACGGAGCCGTTACGTCGACTTATCAAGAAAGATGCCCCATTCGTGTGGACAAGAGAACAAGAACACACAATGAAAGCCCTACGGAAAGCATTAACAGATGGGCCAGAAAGTGCATACTTCGATGCGAATAGTGATACGGAGGTTTTCACAGATGCTAGTCCATATGGTAATGCAGCAGTCTTGGTGCAGAGGAAAAGGAAGAAGAAAAAAGGAAAATAATTGCTTACGCTAGTAAATCACTAACTACCACAGAGAAAATTATTCTCACTTGGAAAGAAGCTTTAGCTATAGTATGGGCCTGCGAACATTTTCATTTATATTTGTTTGGAGGAAAATTCGCCATCGTCACTGATCACAAGCCGCTGGTGAAAATATACACAAATCCATCATCAAAGCCATCTGCGAGAATAGAACGGTGGGCTTTGCGATTGCAACCATATGATTTTGCAATCTGTTTTCAACCTGGAACTGAAAATCCTGCAGATTTTCTCTCACGTCATCCCTTCTTTGATGAGAAACTAAACAACCGGCAAGAGAAAGTAGCAGAAGAATTTGTTAATTACGTTATACAGAACTCGGTTCCAAGAACAATCAGCAGGAAAGATCTGGAAGAAGCTACAAGAGAAGACATTACTCTTCGAGCAGTAATTCAAGCCATTGAAACAGGTAGATGGTTTGAGAGTTCAAAGATGGTAGGAGTAAATCAAGCAGAATTTAGTTCATATGAGAAACTTAAAGATGAACTTTGCATAACTTCGGGAATAATTTTACGAAAACATCAAATAATCATACCAGAAAGTTTACGAGAGAAAGTAGTGAACATTGCTCATGAAGGTCATATGGGAATGTGAAAAACGAAAGCGTTATTACGTGAAAAGGTATGGTTTCCACGTATAAATGAGTTAGTTAATGAAAAAGTTAAATCGTGCTTAGCCTGTCAGATTACAACTCCAGTCAGTGAAATGGAACTATTGAAAATGTCGGAGTGGCCAAGATCACCATTGAAAGAACTAAGTATGGACTTTGGTGTAGATCCTACAGGCACAGGTGAATATTTGTTTGTTTTGTATGATGATTTTCCAGATATCCCATTGTAGAAGTAATCCAATCAACGTCCGCAAAGACTGTTATACCCTGTTTGGATAAGATTCTTTCGTAGTTCGGGATACTAGATACGATACGTTCAGACAATGAACCGCCATTCAATAGCAAGGAATTTTACGAATTTTCAAAGTATTTGGGATTTAAACACAGAAAAGTTACTCCTTATTGGCCACGAGCCAACGGGGAAGTGGAAAGATTTATGCGTACTATCAAAACGCCATATATGCGATAATGGAAGGAAAAATTTGGAAGCAAGAAATCCACAGTTTCCTGCGAAATTATCGTACCACACCAAATAGTTCGACCAAAATCTCTCCATCTATGGCTTTATTTGGTCGACCAATGAAAGTACGTTTACCTGAAGAACCATCTCATGTAGATACAGGGGAAAGAATTCGAGTACAGGATGAAAGAGCAAAATTGAAGATGAAATTACATGCAGACAATAACAGGAACGTAAAGACAAGTGACATTAAAGTAGGTGATATGGTGTTAGTAAAGAAAGATACGACCACTAATAAACAACAAACACCCTATGATGGTAAGCCATGTGAAGTCGTGGAAAGGAAAGGTTCAATGGTAACAGCGAAGAAAGATAGAATGTTGTTTACTCGTAATTCGTCATTTTTCAAGAAGATAGAAAATGGAAAAAGTCTAGGAGAACCCATTGAGAAAGTATAAAGGAAAAAGAACGGCGGTATCCTTTGCGTACAAGAAAAGCCCCTATTCGATACGGACAAGTTGAAAGTTAATTTAGAGATAGCTATAAAAGAAGCAATTAATATTTTCATAAACGAACTCATAGATACAAAATACAAAAAAAATATTTAATTAGTTTGGGGAGAGGTGTAGTATAGTTATTATGTAAATTATTAGTATTTCGTACGTCATAGTACGTATATTATAATTAAGTAAAGATCTGTATAAAAGTAATATGACTAGGCATTAAAAGAAAGAAATCTCACAATATTACAGATGTTATGTCAATAACTTTTACGATTTTGACATAAGTTGTTTTGAATTGAGGAATTATATTATTTTGAATAATATTTTCTTGTATGTTTGTAAATGTCGATCGTCCAGGCTGGTATAAACCTGAGAAGGACTGTTTTTGTTGTAGTTGACTGACGTTTCGACAACCTTAGCGGTAGTCATCGTCACAGTCAAATGACTCAATTTAAAATATTGAAGATTATTAATTCTCACTTTCTGTCTTCAATGGTTAAAATAAAATTTATTATCATGATGTTGGGGTTGATGCAAAGTTAAATGTACAGTTTCAACTTGTGACAATTGTAAACCTAACAAGAAACATTTTACTTATTATAAATATTAAAGCTCAGCAAAGTTTATTTTAAAGAGCCATTCAATACAAAAATGACGTATAAAAAGGAATATTTATTTAGTAACGTAACGTTTCGTTTTGGTTCTCAAGACATCATCAGACAGTATTGAATTACAAATATAAAGGTATTTATATATATAATAGCTATTTACATAATATTAAATTATATGGTGGGATGAAAAAGATGAAAATAAAATTGGGATAAGATGGTATAAAATGGGATAAGTGGAAGTCACAAAAGAAACAAAAACACAAACTATCACAAAATATACAGACATGGAGTTTTCTTGTGAATTCAACTTATCCTTGGGCTTTATAAATGCATTAGGATGTTGGTGGTCAGATGGTTTACTGTGGATATGGGATGGTTCTGATCATCTTATGAAAATAACCACTTCGTTTGAAAATTTTGTAGATTCTACTCAAGCAAAGCAATTAAACATTGGATTTAAACTTAAGGAAACCTTAACATTTGGTGATGTCTTAGTTTGTATTGACGAAGAAAAGTTTGTTCAAGTTGTTAGAATTACCAACGGTGAGATACAATACAACAAAAGACTTCCTGTCGATAGTTCAAAATTTAAAGCAGCAGCTGTATCCCCTGATGATTGCGTTATTTTAACAGTAAACAAAACAGAATACACATTATGGAAATGAGGAAATAACAACAATCAACTTTACTTGAAACCTTGGCATACTGCAAAATTACCCAAAACGTTTTTTATTGAAAATTTTTTTTTGCAACAGAGAACTAAAACTTACCTAAAAGTCCGTTGCTCTATAAATGATAGTAACCAAGCGGTCATTGCATTTCCTTTTGAAGACAACAATTTCCACAAGAAAACTGGCATTTATGTAATTAATATTAATTACAATTACGTGAGTACGATTTGGCAGTGCATCCATGGATTTTTATGGTCAAGCACATTCGTACATAAATCATATTTTATTGGTGAATCTTTTGGCACATTGGTTGTTGTAGATTTAAAGAGTGGTGAAATATGTGCTAGATTTGACAGATTTGATTCTATCTTTAATCTAACTATGCATTACAACACAGGAACTTTAGCTTTAATAACAAATGGTGGATGCGGAATTAAATTTATAAAACTCAATATTCCTGAATGAATCCACTAACTCAACCTTTTTTAGTTATATTAACCTATTGTATTTACCAACATTACATATCACTTAAAACGAACATAAAATGTTCTTTATATCACAAAAGGACAGTTATTTATGGTATCAACAACGAACTCAAAAATATTGCAGATAAATTTGTCCATATTCTTTGTTTTAACCGTGGAAAAACTGTCAGTTTTTAATTATGTAAAAATATCACGGCCAGAGAGAGAGATTAGTCTTTTGTAATGACAAGTAAAGATCTTTTTTATCCTATGATTCCCGTCAACTTTCAAATTTATATTTGGAGAATTCAACACTGTAACATTGTGAAAGTTGTGATGAAATTGAGAATATCACACGAAGATGTTGATTGTCGTAAGGATGGTCGCTTGTTTTACATGTGAAAATTACCAAAAGTGAGAAACTTTTGATCTCTTAACGAACTTCATGTTGATGGTTTACTTTTTATTATAAATGTATGGTCAGATAAATTCGTTGTTTTTATTATATATTAAACGTTCACTACATAGAAATGAAAGAATGTCGACAACTCATTCATTGTGAGTCATTTGACAATATGGTGTTGTTGCAGATGAAGATTATTCTGTTTAATTATAGAGTGACTTTCTTTGAACATTCTTTCAAAAAGTGCGAATAAAATTTACCTTACGCATGTTAATATCGTGGAAACAAGTTTAGTATGGTGTTAAAAATTCACATTTATAAAACATCATCATGATGTCATGTCATGTCGTTGGGTTTTATGGTCATTTATTGAAAAATGTGAGAGATCATTTCTGTACGTTCATTTTGTACATATGACCTTAAAGACAGAAAATGTTGTATACTGTTAACAAATCCGTATGTAAAAACATCATGATGACGTTATGTCAATAACTGTGATGAAAACTTTTACGATTTTGACATAAGTTCATTTGAACTGAGGAATTGAATTTTTCAGTAGAATTTTTCTGATTAAAATATTGAAGAATGATAAATTTCACTTTTCATTTCATTGCACCATAAATGCAATTATAAAAAGTTATTAAAAGAACAATGTATAACGTCATACGTATGTATGAACATTTACATTGAACTATGAAGACTGACTACATTCTACAAATATGGAAAAGATGCAAATGCAAAAGAGGAAAATGTAGAAACATGATCCAGATTTTAAAGTTCGTAATTAGAGTTGACAAGTTTTAAATTTTGTTTGCATGAGTGTGAGGTTATTATGAAGGATAACGGTGGTCTATTTTTACACTTTGAAGATAAATAAAAAATCATCTTTAAACTAGTATTTTGTGATTAACTCTCAATTTTTTGTTGTCAATGTAAGAGGTCAAGTGCTGCAAGTAAATAGTTGTTTTCACTTGTTATTTTTTTGAAATGCATACTAAAATATTTCAGTTTCTATAGAAAAATTACTACACGATAGTCTATTTTAAAAAGCGTTCATTGAATTTCTAAGAGAAAAAAATGTCGCTAAGTAATTGCACGAAGCATAAAAACTTATGCGATCAACAAAAAAACAAGAGACACAAAGTAACCGGAGTCAGATTGTAAAAAAAAAAAACTACGACGTTATTTGAAACTGAATCAAAGGTTTTACCAAAATCAAAGCAGACCACTCAAACAAAATCTGTATGCTCGTTCAACCATTTTAAACATAGATACCAACGTTTGTTACCTTTACAACTTAACTAACATATCTTACTGAAAGTACTTAACAAAAACGGAAAATGCCAAATAAAATTAATTTAACCTAGTGCAGAGAAGCCTATACCTCATCAAAGGAGCCTTTGTTAAAAGACATTATATCTTTTCTTACATGAAGTACGACATCTATATGTTTCCTGTTTCTAATTTGTTATTTTCATTTTTATTTGGGGGAGAAACTTTTCCTTCTTGTTTCAATGTAATAAACCATATTTAATCATTTGTACTTTGCTTGAAGTTTTCTCTTATGCCAAAGAAGACAAGTACCGCCAAAGTTTGAAGGCTTCTACCAAGGTATTTATATAAACAACTAATATTTGAAATACCATCGATCAATTTTCTATAAAAGCGATTGTGTTAAGTAGCGTAGTCAGTTCTCAAGTTTAGTCACGCTATGAAAATTTCGGAACTTTATGATCATTTATTTCTTTGGAAACCTTTTGTTTTCATTGAGAGTCTTTCACTGATCATCAGAAAGTTTAATAAAATCAATTGTGTTTTTTTAATGTACACCGTGAATGTTTAACGACATCAAAACTCAATGTTCTAAAGCTATTCATCCGACATCACTATTTACTTAATAAAAACTTAAACAGAGAATATTGTTATAGTTCATAGCTCGACAAAATAATGCGAACATGGCATCATCGACATTCATTCATTGTCATTGATAACTCGTAGCAAAATTCTTTCATTTTCCTTATTTTGGTCGTACAGTTTGTGTAAATTTTTTGTGAACTCTTCGAGAGTGTAGCTTTTTATTAATTCTTTGCATAGCCATAGTTTATCGCTAGTTTTGAAAGTATAACTGAGTTGATATTACTTTAATTACCTTGTTGAATTTTTGTTGTAAATTTTTCATGGGAGATTCAAAATTTTGCTAAAAACCAATTGTTTTGTGCATATGAACACCTTCACTGCCCCATTCATATAAATACAAAAACAAATAGTTCACCTTAGATAATAAACTCAAAAGAACATATAAAGTGTGAACGGACTATTAAACAGACAGTTGTAACATTTTGAAAGATCCACAACATTCTTTGATAATTTTCTTTCCTCCACATATGTATAGTCTGCATTCTCAGATATTCAAACTCTAAATATATAGTTTATTTTTCTGTTTGAATTTGTCATGTAAAATTTTAAATTTTAAAGATGGCATTCATATCAGTAGCCACTGGTCTGTACTAATATATAATAGTTTGTTTGTAATAAAGTGAATGATTTACACCTGGGAGTATTGTTACATGTTTGTAGATGTAGATTGTTCAGATTTGTGCAGTCATGAGAAGGATTGTTGTTGTTGATGTTAATTGATGTTTTGTAATTCTTAGTGGTAGTCATCTCCAGAATAAAGTGAGGAGTAAAAGTCAGGTTTTCCATATTTGTTGTCAGGTTCATTCGTCATCATATATTGTGTGTACAGGAAATTTGTCTGTGTGTGAATGTCAATTGTGTATTGTCATCATGGATTAGTCCAAAGTAATGTTTTTAGTTGCTCATTTTTTTCATGTTATTGCTGCCCCCCTGGAGCGTGCACATAATCATGACATAACTGGACCCTGTCCTTCTGGCGGATCTATATAGAGGTGAAATTTTGATTTGTTTCTGTCTGTCGGTTTCTTTTTTTGCAGGGGGGGATTTTTACTGAATGAGGGGGAGCTTACAATCACAAGAAAGTTGAACCTTTTGAAACATTTGAGATATTTTGTACTTATTTCTACTTTTATTTAAGGTTTGAGAAATTGGAGATAAACTGTCGACATGATTACGATTCTTTACAAAGTTCTTTCAAACATGGTAGTCCTCCTCCACGTTATCATTATGAAAACAGAACATTTCATAACGTAAGGTGATTATTATCTTACTGTGTTTATTTTAATCTTTAAAAACCAGTGAATGTATTTTCTCTTTTCTTTTATTTTGAGTGGATTTTGAATAAATTTCGAACTAGAAATAGCGTTTTACATTCTGCTCTTAATGTCAATTAAGATTTCATAATTTGGCGTAATTTCTTTCAGTGTTGGACACTGTGGGGTGGGGTTAGGATAAATAGGGTTTTAATACTATTTAAGATGAGGGATTTGTTAGGGTGAGGAAGAAGGAAAAGAGTCATGGTGACGGTGTGCAACGCTTTCTCACCTATCTAAACCCTGTGTAACCCTTTCTCGCCTATGTATTTAAACTCTACAGTACCGACCTCGAGTAACATGACTTGACAAGCGAGTATCGAATGGCGAGTGACTCTCGAGTGCGAGAAGTTTGCGAGTGAATAAAATAACTCGATGTTTGCGAGTGAATCGAAATAACTCGCAAAAATTTCTTTCTCCAGTATTCGAAATTGACAAACATAATCTTAAGTGTAGTGACAAGTAAAATCACACCATCCCATTCATTTTTGTCGACGTGAAGTCGTTTCAGAACCAAATTCAAAAGATTATACGTACACTCATCGCATAGCTACATTCCTTAAATATTTAGCTTTAAAGAATATTCGTCTTTTTAATGCATTCTTTCCTAAGATTATATATGTCCATAATCTAAGACAGTTAGAAGAAAATGTTTGAGCGCTATTTCCATTTACTCATTGATTGCGTGACATTTACTTTACATTTCTCTATGGTCTCTACCGCTTTACGAATAACGTTTGTGCCATGGAAAATGTGAAGTTATTAAAATGCTTCTGTAAAAAAATTCAAAAGATTTTAACGTCATTATGTCCCGAGATATTGCTTCAAATGAATAGTCGTTTTGCTTCCATGTTTCATAAAAAGATATAAAACCGTTGCCTTCAAAATGTTGAACGAATTTTACTTGTCACTACACTTAAGATTATGTTTGTCAAATACTGGAGAAAGAAATTTTTGCGAGTTATTTCGATTCACTCGTAAACAGCGAATTATTTTATTGACTCGCAAACAGCGAGTCACTTATTCATTCGCAAACTTCTCGCACTCGAGAGTGACTCGCAACTGCATCGCGAGTCACTCGCCACTCGCCATTCGACACTCGCGAGGCAAGTCATGTTACTTTTTGTAACCGTTTCTCACCTATCTAAACCCTATGAAACCCTTTCTCACCTATGTATTTAACCCCTATTTAACCGTTTCTCACCTATCTAAACCCTGTGCAACCCTTTCTCACCTATGTATTTAAACCCTATGAAGCCCTTTCTCACCTATGTATTTAAACCCTATGCAACCCTTTGTCACCTATCTAAACCCTGTGCAACCCTTTGTCACCTATGTATTTAAACCCTATAAAACCCTTTCTCACCCATCTAAACCCTGTGCAACTCTTTCTTACCTACTTAAACCATCAACATCCCAACATTAAGTTCACAAATAATAATGTTCTAACATTTGGTTTGAGGGACTAAATTCGAAGACTGACTACGCTACTGTATGTAAAGTTAGTTTTGTTTGTTGCTTTTAGTGCAGTAATTTCACGAACACCTTTAACTAACTAACAAACACTAACATAATTATTTTGTGTTTATTTTATTCTCAACCTGACAGTTTAGCCAACGAACACTAACATAATTATTTTATGTTTATTTTGTTTTCAACCTGACAGTTTAGCCAACGAACACTAACATAATTATTTTATGTTTATTTTGTTTTCAACCTGACAGATCGAATACAGATTTGGGTGACCAGGATTGTGAATTAAGAATCGTCAAATGCATCAATATTTCACTTCCTTCATTGTTGAATTGGATTAAAATCTTTTCGTTTTAGGATTTAGTATAAAATATAGTGGATTAATAAGGTGCAGTGTGCGAATTAACGGTGTGCAATGTGCAATTTACACATCGTTTTAGCTAAAATGAAAAAAATTGCACATCACTTTTTCAAACGATATGCAAAAAACTTCTTTATTGATTACCACCACATAAATTGAAAAAAGTTTTCAAGCTTAATCTTTACTGATCTTTACTTTATAAACGAGTGCGCTGCACGACATTAAAATCCATGTTGACACAATGTCATCAAATTCAAAGACGTTGTCACTGAGACTGGGAAGTCTGTCAACAGTCTACATACATGGTTCTTATATGCTTATGACAATAGGGGTGTCATACATTATTAATGACAATTTTTGCATTTGCGTTGTTTTGTAAACCGTTACTGTTTTTGGCATTATAGCTATTTTGAGTATTTTCATGAAAATCGGGAAACATTTTGATTTTGACTCTTAAATGAAGACAAAAAAAACTTAAATAAGCCAAATTTGAAGAGTAAACAAAAGGGAGTTTTGATTTTAAATAAGCCTAACGTGAGAAAAAGAAGCCAAATTTGGCTCAAAATATTAAGCCAAACTGGCAACCTTGATCAGCCACACTTTTTTGTAATATGACATAAATATGATGTTTTTTATCGTAAGCAAACATCAAGGATGTTGCTGTTAATAATCAGAAAGCAAAAGTATATTCGGTTATTCTCTTTTCACTTTTGTCGTTCTTGTCATCTTCGTCGAAATGTTGTACCTACCGGCAAAGTTAGTACAGTAAAAAAATGGACGGAAACATCAAATGCTGACTTGTTTGATTACTAGGATGATGGCCAAGTGGTGAATTTATTGCGGTGTAAAGTTTGCACAAAAAAGAGGAGAGAATAACATGCGAAAAAATTTTCTCTCCTACATTTGTATCTGGACCAGCGGTTGTAACGAAAAACACTGTCGTAAATCATATGGATTTGTGCACGTTTAAAAATATTAATTTAGCAATTAGCGCTGTATAATAATTAATGTAATATCGATTTGATTACGCCTCTAAAGAAACACTTTTGTCAAAAAAATTGCACACCGTTTTTTCTGAACTAATTCGCACACTGATAAGGTGTCTAGAGGATTAATAAGTGTCTAGAGGATTAATAAGTGTCAGGTCAAACAATGGATGTTTGATCTGATACATACTTCTATAAACCTTAAAAATCAATCTTTAAAAAATTTCAATATACTTCAAGGTTACAACAAAGACGATATGAAAGTGTATGTGTCCTATGAATTTCCCTTTCCAAACGTAAGTTTTGTTTATGTTTAATTTAAGAAATAAAAGATGTTTACTGTGTTTGCACAGACTTATGCAAACGAAGTAGACCTTTGACAGCAGATCAGTGCAAGCCTGAGACCGAAGGTTGAGGGTTGCACAAGCTCGAGAGTTCTCACAAACGTCTCCGAGGTTTGCATAAGCCTGTGCAAACACGAAAAACATTTTTTATTTCTTTTATAAATAAACAATAATGCGGAAAAGATAAACATTTTAATTTTTCCTCAAAAATGTATTCATGATCGATTTGCAAATTCTCTTAGACTGATTAATTGTTTTCATTCAGTTGATTGGTTGAGCTCAGATGTGTTTTGCACAGGCTAATGCAAACACGGCTCTAGACCAATCAGCGCACGCCTTTCATTGTGTTTATTTTATAAAAAAATCACATTCACACTACAATGATTCACCAACATGACAGTGAATTGACATCTTTGCATGATTAGACTCAACGCAAGAGCGTACAATTGTGACAAACAATGGAAGCATTGTTAACAATTTTGTTAGACAATATAATCATTGTTCAAGCAGTTGTTCTCATTACCGTTGAACAAATTCTATGTTTTGCAAACGACAGATTTTGCTCATGTAACAAACACTTTCTCACTTTTTCTTAAATCAATGTTATTTGTCTACACTAAATTTTAAAATTACTCAACTTTAGGATCAACCTCAAACTGGTTTCACGGAAACCATCAAACACAACATTAATCCTGGTAAGTTTTATTCGAAATGAATGAAATCATACAGCATTGGATCCCTGCATGATCTTGTATTGAGGGGTGAGTGGGGACTGGGGAGTAGTTGCTTTACTATGGACCATTGAACTAAAATACGTGGAACGCTACCTCAAGCAAATAATTGAAGCCATATCTTACGCCAGACCCGCGAGATTTTACCCCAGACACGCGTGTTTACCGTTTCGAGCTTCTCTCGCGGAGTGACAATTGATTGACTACACACGCGTGTCTGGGGCAAAATCACGGCTTCAAAAAATTATTAAGGTTTTGTATTACAGGTAGCGTTCCATGTATTTTAGTTCAATGCTATGGACAGAATGGTCGTGTTACTTCAGTACTCATGACGTCATTAATATCCTATGTTGTGGTTATTGGAGTGGCAATGGAGACTGGGGAGGAGTATTTTTACTAGGGACAGAATGGTCGTTTTACTTAAATATTCATGACGTCAATAATATCTTATGTCGTGGTTATTGGAGTGGCAATAGGGACTGGGGATGAGTATTTTTACAAGGAACAAAATGGTCGTTTTACTTCAGTTCTCGAGACGTCAATAATATCCAATGTTGTGGTTGTAAGCTTTTTTGATATGCTAGAACCTTCCCCCCTCATTAAATTCATTATCCTACATCAATGATCAATTACGCTGTTTTTTCGTATAGAATTTGATCAAAAGTTTAAGATATCTATCGACAGAAAAAACCGATCGTTGGCGAGAATATTTCGACGACAAAGTGTGAAATTTGAAATAAAATACAACAGGTTTGTTGTACGTGAGATGGATGTTTCATTGTTTTACATTATGTGAAATATTTTTTATCGTCAGTAAATGTTCAAACCATTTAGAGGATTTCTGAAAGGTGACAAGACGCTGGGTCAAAATAGCGTTGATGTTGATTCAGGAGCAAAGGCAAATGACTCGACAACTAGCGAAGTTTCAGAGCCCAAGGAGGATGATGGGAATGAAACTGCACGAAGTTCCGTCTCCGAGTCTCAGTCTGATATGCCCAGCGAGACGTCAAGTGAAGGCAAGCCACCTCAACAAAGATTTTCTCATATCACTCAGAAGGATGCATTCTTGGTGTTTAGGTCATTGTGTAAACTATCGATGAAACCGCTTGCGGAAGGACCGTTGGATCCCAAGTAAGTTATCTACAGTTTTTTTTTTGAGATGTATGTTGATAATGTGTAAAACTCTCATTGATCATAAGTCACTTCAAAATGAGTGGTTTGTGCTAATTTATATTGTACTATCAGTTCATCTCATCATGAATATCTTTAATACAGAAACTTCGACTTATTTTTGATACTAAGATACATGTATCAAACTGTTCGTTTATATCTTCTTGATCCAATATTACTACAGAAGGAAACCTAAATCCAACAAACGTACTATAGATATCTCTAACTAAGATCTTAACTGTTCTTAAAGATCATGCAGTTAAAGGTCATCTCTTATTGATATAACTTTATGTACTACATGAACAAATTGAACTCAACTAAATTGACCTGACATATACAAGATAGCTCTATCAGTACTTTTTTAAAGAATGATTTTAGCATTAGCTTTTAAGATTTACTCGCGATAAAAAAACCTTTCATTATTTTCAGATCGCATGAACTCAGATCTAAAATTCTCTCACTGGAGTTGCTGTTAACTTGTCTACAAAGTGCCGGACCTGTTTTCCGTACTCATCCAATGTTTATCAACCCTATAAAACAAAATTTATGCGTCGCATTATCAAAGAATGGCGTCTCATCTGTTCCTGCTGTGTTTGAACTATCGTTGGCAATCTTTCTCACACTTTTGTCGTACTTCAAGACACATTTGAAAATGCAGATTGAGGTGAGTTTTAGGAATTAAACTTTCACGTGACATTTTAGATTCTGTCGAAACTATGATTTAGATCAATCATGGATCCGATATTATAGTGTAAACTTTCCGTGAAATGTTAATTGTTTCGTTTGTTTGATAATTTTGTTTGCTGCTGCAATAAGCGCTGATATTTTTAACATTTCAAAACTTTTCACTTTTTTGCTATAATTTCCGTGTCGTAACCAGACGACTTAGGTTAGTACTTTATGTTATATTGTATAATTTCGACCAGGTGTTCTTCAAAGATATTTTCTTAAACATTTTGGAAACGTCGACAAGTTCTTTTCAACATAAATGGATGGTGATGGGGACGTTAACTAGAATATGTTCAGGTAATTTCATCATTGTCATGTAAGTTTGTGTACATCACTTCAGTTCATCAAAATTTCGTCAATTTTTCATGTATTCCTTCTTATCCATTTACTCACCAATCTTTCAATCCATTCGTTACAATCATCCATTGAATGCCTTGCGTTTGTACCTCAATTCATCTTACGTGTACACCTGTACATTTGGTCTATCCAATTCATCTTACGTGTACACCTGTACATTTCGTCTATCCAATTCATCTTACGTGTACACCTGTACATTTCGTCTATCCAATTCATCTTACGTATACACCTGTACATTTCGTCTATCCAATTCATCTTACGTGTACACCTGTACATTTCGTCTATCCATTCATCTTACGTTGTACACCATCCATTCATTCTATCCATCTTCTTATTTCCATTCCATCTTGGTCATCCATTCCATCCATTCATACACCTGTACATTTGGTCTATCCAATTCATCACCTGTACATTTGGTCTATCCATTCATCTTATTACATCCATTTACATTACATCAATTCATTTCGTCTATCCAATTCATCTTTGTACATTCCATTCGTCTATCAATTCATCTTACGTATACCTGTACATTTCGTCTATCCAATTCATCTTACATTACTTCCACATTCGTCTATCCACATTCATCTACATTATTTACGTGTACACCTGTACATTTCGTCCATCCAATTCATCTTACGTGTACCTGTACATTTCGTCTATCCAATTCATCTTACGTGTACCTGTACATTTCGTCCATCCATTCATCTTACATGTACACCTGTACATTTCGTCTATCCAATTCCATCTTACGTGTTACCTGTGTTTCATCCAATTCATCTTACGTTACACCTGTACATTTCGTCTATCCATCTTACGTGTACACCTCTTTGTTTCGTCTATCCAGTTCATCTTACGTGTACACCTGTACATTTCGTCTATCCAATTCATCTTACGTGTACACCTGTACATTTCGTCTATCCAATTCATCTTACGTGTACACCTGTACATTTCGTCTATCAATTCATCTTACGTGTACACCTGTACATTTCGTCTATCCAATTCATCTTACGTGTACACCTGTACATTTCGTCTATCCAATCTCGTTCATCTGCACTTTAATCCATTTACTAACAATAATATAACGCGTGAAATGATTGCTCTGTAGCTGTGTTTGCATTAGCCTGTACAAACCTGCGTATTTGAGCTACATCAATTATATCAATCAAAGATAATTTGCAAATGAATCATAAATACATGTTAGAGAAAAATTTCAAACTTTTTTCTTAAAGTTGTCTGTTTTGCATTACTATTATTTACAAAAGAACTAAAAGATGTTTTTTGTGTTTGTACTGGCTTATTCAAACCTTGAGACTTTTGTGAGAACTCTCTAGCTGGTGCAAACCGTCAACTTTCGGTGTGAAGCTTGCACTGACATTGTCTCCAGTTCTACCAAATGTCTCTTCCGTTTGCTTAACCCTGTACAAAAATTAAGCATCTTTTATTTCCAAATCCCATCCTATATTCAGTCTTCACAATTTTCTCGTTCGAATTTTCTTCGTGGGTGTGCATTAGGTGAGGTGTAACCTTTCCCTTAGTAATTATCAATATACCAAACAATCAAATTTTTGATGTTATCTTCCTGTCATCCATTAATATCCATTCATATTAGCCATTAATGTCCATTTATGTCCTCTATTGCAGACGCACAGACGGTCGTTGATATATATTTAAATTACGACTGTGAATTGGCTTTGTCGAATATCTTTCAAAGATTGATCAATGATTTGTCTAAAGTTGCCCAAGGACGTCAAGCTATTGAATTAGGAGCGACACCAGTAAGTTGATGAATATGTTTCATAATGTTTACTTCTCTACATTCTCTTGTTCATATCTATGCCACTCGATAGGGACTGGAACGTAGTCTATTATTATGAAAAGGACTGGGACATAGTCTATCAACATGAAAAAACTGGAGCATAGTCTATCAATATGAAAAGGACTAGAACATGTCTCTAATATTTTGTGCAAACAATGTTGATTATAATACATCTTTTTATCACGTTTTTATATGAATAGTATCAATGTCGTCTTATTTTTATATGATTTTTCCAGGTTCAAGAACGCAGTATTCGTATCAAAGGTCTGGAATGTCTCGTTTCTATTCTTAAATGTATGGTAGAATGGAGCAGGGATCTTTACTTTAAACCTGATTCTCAGGTGGACGATAATTTTGGTGAGTTTTAACATCTGATGCATGTAAAATATGTCGCTTTTATGATCCATTGTACCCTCTTTTGATATCGGCTACACTGACGATTTTTCTCTCTAATTCCATCTTTCTATACTCTGTATCCCCTATTTATTGAAGATACTCCATTATTTTCTTATACACACGTTAATGTTCTTAATTGTAACTAGTTGTTCAACAATTGTAGTTAACCTCTCAGGATCTAAGTTATCCCTTAGTTATCTTACTTACCCTTGCTGGTCTCGCGGTGGATTTTGGCAATATCTTAATGTTTATAGTTACTCATTATTGACCCATACTACCCTCAATGTTCTAGTCTATCTCTCAATAATCTATACTATCTTTCCGGTGATCTAGGCTATCTTTTAATGATCTATGCTAACCTCTTATGATACACTAGACAAGGTGATGATAATTTTAGACCATCTATATCCCTTGCAATCCTTATGTTTATGATGTACTAGACAAAGTGATGATCATTTTAGACCATCTATATCCCTTGCAATCCTTATGTTTATGATGTACTAGACAAAGTGATGATCATTTTAGACCATCTATATCCCTTGCGATCCTTATGTTTATGATGTACTAGACAAAGTGATGATCATTTTAGACCATCTATATCCCTTGCAATCCTTATGTTTATGATGTACTAGACAAAGTGATGATCATTTTAGACCATCTATATCCCTTGCAATCCTTATGTTTATGATGTACTAGACAAAGTGATGATCATTTTAGACCATCTATATCCCTTGCAATCCTTATGTTTTATTTCACATGATGTTGTCTTCTTTCACTAAAGTTTTCATTTTGGGACATTTGCACACTGTCTTTGAGGAATTTGTAGAAACATTAAATGTTGCTTTGGATTTTAACCCAGTGTTGCGTTTTATGGTTTTAGACTATGATTGGTGAGCTGATTGGTGATCCAGGACAGTAAGTATGTTTTTCACATCTCCCTCGCGTGATAATCACGTGAAAATCACGTTAAGACGTTTGGTTCTCATCTTAAGTATTTATTTCAACATTAATTGAGTCAAGAAAAGTTGATTATGTTAATTTGCCATGAAGGCCATGGATGTTTTGCTCATGATACATGAAATAGTAAATCAGAAAATTTAATCGTAAAATCAAGAATGTTTAAAATATGTTTAAGGTTGCATTAAACTCCATGTAAAAGGACAAAAGCTGTTTGAAACTAAGCATTATCTTCAAATCTCTTGGTAATTTTGTCCATAAAAAACAAAGCAATTTTTTGAATGCTCAAACTTTCTCTATCCAGTGAATAATACTGACAGAATTCAGTAACATTTGCTACTGTTCAAAATAAGCAAACAATAGTAGACTTAGATCTATTATTCGTCATGTCCTCAACTGTTCTTCATTCCCTCAACTGTTCCTCGTGTCTTCCTATACTTTTTAGATATGAACGGGAGATAATGTACGCCTATATAGATCAGTTGGATTTCACTGGTACCAATCTTGTGCAAGCTCTGTGATTGTTCTTACATAACTTCCGGCTTCCCGGCGAAGCGCAAAAGATCGATCGACTCATGGAGAAGTTTGCGAGTAGGTTCAGTGAAACGAACCCAAAGTAAGGACATGATTTGTGTCTTGTTATGTGTTGTTTTACATCTCGCATTGCAGGCTGGTTAATGAAACTTACGAAATGACTTTTGTCTATGAACCATGTGTTAATTTTTTTTTCATTTAACATCAACAATAATTTAGAACAGGTTTTTGACGATTTTTGGTTTTCTTTTAAGTATTTTCTCATCGAACTTTTATTATTCGAGTTTTGAGGGCTGCAATCTGCTGTTAGATAGATGTAAAGTGAGTTGTTTGAACTGGGAGTATTGTTACATGTTTGTAGATGTATATCATCCAGGTTTGTAGAGTCCTGAGAAGGACTGTTGTTGTTGATGTGACTGACGTTTCTACAACCTTACTCATGTACAAACATGTCTAGATATAGCTAGGTTAGACTGTCTATAATAAACTTTTATTTTATATTTATCATTTATATTTTAGTGACGATGTGTTTGCTAGTGCAGACGCTGCCTACGTTCTGGCTTATTCTATCATCATGTTGACTACTGATCTACATAGTTCACAGGTTACACAGACTTACTTCATTTGCAATGGTTTTCTATAAAAGTGACTTTATGTCCAAGATCACGTGACTCCATTGTGGTCACGCGAGATTTTCATGGCGTTGATATGGAGCCTTCATTAGAATCACGTGAAAATTTAGCCTTTAGATGCGACATCGTAATCATGTGAAATTTTCTTTCAGGTTAAACGAAAGATAACGAAAGAACAGTACATTCAAATGAATCGTGGTATAAATGACAGTAAAGATTTTCCATCTTAATATCTTGAAGCAATTTATGATGATATTGCACAGAATGAAATCAAGATGAAACATACACCAAAAGTGAACAGTAGATACGATGCTACATGTATGTATTGCAACATTAATACGAGAATCAAGGCTTAACTGAAAAAATTGTACAGATGCTAGGTAAAGGTCTGGACTGCGAAGTGTAGAATCCTAGCTCTGAGATAAAGGTGAAGGTCTTGAGATGGAGGTGTTGGTCTTGAGATGGGTGTAGGAAAGGGGCTTATAATGGATATTGTGATGTTCGGTGTTGGTCTTAAGAGAGCTCCAATGCATTTTCATGAAAGTAAAGAGATTTTTTATTGTGCTTCCACTTTACAGATTTGCAAAGTGCGAAACATCGTCGTATGTTGTATTCTATGGAAATGGAGCAGATGGCGAAAAACGCCAAAACACAAATGGAAGACGTGAGTCATATTCAGACGGATTTTGTCACGGCGAGACAGATTGGTCACGTGAAGACAATGTTGAAGGTACGGTGTTTGTGGTGTATGTAAGGATTGATTAACGAAGCGTTAATTGTGATGTCAACTTATACGGACAATGCCAAGTGCGGGAAGCGTAGATTCCAAAACATGATGAATTCATCTTAATCTTTTTAAAGAAAAGACTTAGATTTTATGTAATGAATATTTGCGACGACTAAGAGTAAATTTGTTTGATAATCTAATCTTTAAACTTACCAATGAATGATTTAACTGGATTTTCTATTGAGAAAATCCACTACTTTAAATCTGCTTCTTACAACCGGCCCCAGTCCCCATTGTTGACCATTTTATTTTGTGTGTTTAAGGTTGCATGGAGTCCGTTTCTTGCCGCGCTCAGCGTCAATCTACAAGACAACGACGATCCTTCTGTTGCTTCATTTTGTCTTGATGGAATCCGCTGTGCAATACGAATATCTTGCATATTCAGCATGCCTGTAAGTTGATAAACACACAACATTCTGTTCATTTTAATATATTTGGGTATGAAATAACAACATTAATGCCTCTGCATACCTTTTCATCCCCTGGTGACCCTTTCCCGGACATAAATACATATTCAAAAATATGTTGAATGTTGAATTGTTGAAATTTATAAATATATTTACGTAGTTACATACACGTCGTGTTCTTTGCGTGTTATATGTTCAAGGTTAAGATGATACTCATGTGTATACAATAAAAACAGATGTTTGCTTACCTTTGAATTAATTGTCTGTTTGTGTACATATATGGATATATCAGGATGCATGTGAATGTGAAATAATTTTTACGTAAAAGTTTTTCAATGATTACAGTTAGTTATAATGATGTTAGGGAATATGAATGGAGATTCTTTACCATTAAGTTCATTTTTCGATACTCCTAATAACTCTTTTCACATTGTAGTTGGAAAGAGATGCTTTCGTACAAGCGCTATCCAGGTTCACTTTACTTACTGCGACCAGTGGCACCCATATTCATGAAATGAAAACAAAGAACATCGAGACGATCAAGACACTTCTTACCATCGCTCAAACGGATGGTAATTACATCGGGAAATCTTGGCTCGAGGTAGAGAGAATCATCTTGCTATATATTATGGTTGGTGTCTACGACTAAAAATATGATCGATTGTTTTTTTCATCAAAGGAAAAAGTCTAGGTCTTGTCTGTAGTGGAAACTTCACGATATTTCTACAGTCTTTAACTTTCATTTTTCCAAGTGCTTTGTTGACCGTATTTCATACCCTTCATCAGAGAATCGTATCACAAATGTACATCAGTAATGATTATTTATAAGAAAATGAACCAGGAATATTTTTCTCAAGAAAGACGCTTATGTTCGTCTTGTTGGACACTCGTTTTCGTTGCTCAAATGCTTGTTCCGCTAGGCGCATCTTTTTACGTTTCCCTAAAGTCATTGTTTTCATTCTAGATACTGAAATGCATTTCCCAACTTGAATTGGCTCAACTTATCGGTACTGGTGTGAAAACGCGATACCTTCACACGGCGTCCAGCGGTAATACTAATTCACCCACAGCATTCATCGCAAACAACAAGACATCTTATGATATAACCTCAGGTTGCTTCTAACATTGTTGTGACGCTCGTAGAAAAATGTCAAATACTAACGTTGGGTGCTTTTCTTTGCTTGTATTTCAATGAAGGTCGGATGCCTGTTGCCGCTGACTCGAAAAAAGCGGCTGGCTCACAGTAAGCCATTGGGGAGACCGCTGCACAAAGTGTTGTCGTTGCAGTTGACAGGTAACGTTTACTTTAATGATAGCTATGTGGATTGTGTTTTGTGACCTATCTCCCACCCCAGGGGCGAAGCTAGAACGTTAATGCAGGGGAGGGGTGAATATTCATATATATGGTCATATATTCCGCTGTGACCAACTAATTTCTTTTCAAATTAAAATAGCTTTTAAACCAAATCATTCAATGAAAACTAAATACATGAATATTCACCCCTTCCATTCAGCGTCCTGGCTTCACCTCTGCCCCCCCCCCCGTCCCAAGAATCTTTAAGTTGTCTTTAAGCTAGAGTGGGGCTTGTAACAGCAAGAAATGTCGATGGATGATTCGCTATGTAGACATGTTCATTGTCCATGTTAGCAGAGTCCTGAGAAGGACTGTTATTGTTGTTGTTGACTAACGTTTTGACATCCTTAGCGGTAGTCATCTTCTGGCTCAAGTGAACCAGAGAACCTTGAACATAAACATAAAACTATAATTTTGAAGAACTCGTGCACTCTCCATACGTTATGTTCTCTCAGCATAATATCTTCATCTCAACTTCTTCATTGTGTTTTATTACGTTTAGAGTTTTCACGGGATCAGTGAAACTGGATGGTGATGCTATCGGTAGGTTTGCATGTATACATTAAAATGCATCTTACATAAGATTTTTATACATCTAACTTGACCATAATTCACTGACCATTCTTTATCCCAAGTACCCAAATCTCCAATACCCGAAATCCCAAGTGCCCAAATTTCTAGTACCCAAATTCCCTGTTCCTAAATACCAAATCCCAAGTATCCAAATCCCAAGTATCCCAAATCCCCAGTATGCAAATCCCTAGTTCTCAAATCCCAAGTATCGTTATCTCCTGTATCCAAATCTCAAAATGTTTTCGTTTTTCTCCTAAGTCGATTTCGTGGAAGGTTTACGTCAAGTCTCGGAAGTTGAGCTTTCCAATCCTACAATGATACGTATGTTTAGTCTGCAGAAGATCGTAGATTGCTTATTACAATATGGGTCGTATTCGGCTGCAATTGTCACGAATATGGGCTGTGTTGGGAGGTCATTTTAACAAGGTTAGCGATTATTGACGACTAAGATTGTATCTTGATATTATGGTTAATAACATCACGTTGTTATTATGTACTCAGGTATAGTAACAAGATAATCATTGTCTTCAATGTTCTATGAACTAAACTATCAGATCAATTGTGAACTATGATGATATTTTAAAACACAGTTCTAGTTTCTTTCATATCTCAAGTATAAAAACAAGATAATCAAACTATGGTACTTCTCCATCTTAGATAATTTATGTGCCATTTTAGTGTGGTTGTAATCCTAATGAAGAAGCGTGGTTGCCAATTATCCATTGGAAAGGGGAATTGCCAAATTTCTGATTTCAAAGGATTTTCTCCGACCCTTTGAATGTATAGTGAAGAAAAACAGGTGCGTTTATGCAGGAGTCAATTCTGTCCGAAAATGTAAAGTTTCATGCAGCTTGAAAATCTTTCTCTCAATAAAACAAAATGTGTGGGGAAGACTTTGCAGATTCTTTTCGAAGTTAAAATTTAACGAAGAATGTTACAAAGGACGTCTTTCAATCAATCGCTCTGTTTTGTCTGTTATAATTCGAAGGATTTGATTAAAGTTCTTTCTGCGATATGTTTATGAACTTGGCAACAAGGACTGCAATTTTCAGTCTACGATTTGCTTGAATCAACAACTGGACTTTTCACATTTTAGTTCTTCCACAATTCGTGATATGGTCGTACGATGTGTCACACAAATGGTGCATTCGCAAGCCGCGAACATCAAATCTGGTTGGAAAAATGTTTTCTCCGTTTTTCATTTGGCTGCGTCCGATCATGATGAAGGAATCGTGGAACTGGCTTTTCAAACAACAGGTTTGTAGTTTAAGGAAGGAGCTTTTTCTTCTAATCTTACCGCCGACCTCTCTGTTGTTCTCTTGGGTAAGGTTCTTGTATCGAAGCAAATTTTAAGATTTTAAAATAAAAATGGTTGCATATGTTTGAAGAAATGATGGTGAATCCGTTTCCAATCTTGGACTATTTAGACATCTGTAAAATATTATTAAATTAAATTAAAATTGAATTTGAATATCGTTTAAGTAAATGTGTTTCTCGGATGTGACAGAGAGCTTCGTTTATTTTTCAACAAGAATTTTATGTGTTCGTTCTTTTCCATGGTAATTCAGCCATATTTATATAAGTTTTCGAGGTAAACTTTTATTTACTATAAGTCGATGGATTTTCGCCTCATGATGCATGAATGAAAATTAAACAAGAGTTAATGGAGAAATGAAATAAATGTATGAAACATTTTTTAGTTGATGCAAATTACTAGTTAAAAGGCAGAGTTTTTTATATTTTCTAACCCTGTTTCTCTACTGTTTCAACGTCACTTGTAAATCAAAGCTTTCACAGATTCATTTATCCCACAAGATTATCAGTGTATAAATTTCACATCCCCATTTTCTCTTTCAGTCACGATTTTTGAGAAATATTTCTGCGCGACCATCGACTCTTTCCAAGATGCCGTCAAGTGTCTCTCTGAATTCGCATGCAACGCAAGTTTCCCGGACACAAGTATGGAAGCAATAAGATTGATACGAAATTGCGCCAAATTTGTTTGCGAAAATCCTGTGGTACGACGATTGCAAATCTACTTTCTTTTCACCTTTGAAGCGATTTAAAATTTCGCAAAATCACATCAAAGCTAACCATTTTGGATCAAATCAAACCCAAATCATCTATTTCAATCGCTTTTTCGTGTAGCATTTTCTAATGGCGTCTGTTTTCTTTTCTTTTACCAACAAATATTTAAAGACTACGGAGTAGAGGATGTTGGGATATCAGAGCAGGACAGAGTCTGGGTGAAAGGCTGGTTTCCAGTCCTTTTTGAGCTTTCGTGTATCATCAACCGATGTAAACTAGATGTCAGAACAAGGTATGGTGGAAATATTGAGTTGTATGTACTGTATAGATTAGTATGTATTGTATAATTTGAATGTGAGCTATTTTTCATCCATCAACTAGAGGCCTAACCGTGATGTTTGAAATCATGAAAACATACGGGAACACGTTTCTCCAACATTGGTGGCGTGATGTGTTTAAAGTTGTGTTTCGAATTTTCGACAACATGAAACTACCAGACAGACAGATAGATTGGCAGGAGGTTAGAAAACTGTCATTATTGTGCTCTTATTATATGACAAACGTCACTTCCGGCTAAATGGCGCGCTTTGTTTGGCTCAGAAACATTTTTCCCGATCCATTATTCTCCCGTAATCGACCACAGTGCAAAACACGTACTTTATAATGTGTCGTTATTGTGGTCTTATTGTCTATGATTGCCATAAACACACATTATATCGCAAAAAGTCAACTTACATACACGACTATCCAGTTCCACATGGAATAATATTCATTTCATGTGTTCACGTCTATCCACCTTCATTCCTCATTCACTCATCCATTTCAATTGTGTATCCACTCCATTGAACTAAAATACATGGAACGCTACATGTAATAGAAAACCGTAGTGTTTTTTTAAAGCTAAATTTTACACCCGCGAGAAAATCTCGAAACACTAAAATTGTAGCGACAACAAAAACACGTAGCCGTCATCAATCTGAGTACGATGTTTTGTAAAACATTCGTAGTCGTGACTACGATGTCTTTTTAAGCAAAGAAAGTAGGTATATTTTTTTATTGTGAAAGATATTAGTTTACAGTACTATTTTCGAGCATCGAGGCTTTAATTTAGAACATTTTTTGAGCGCAGATGTACATTAAAAAGGAAAATATGACCTTGAAAACTTTTATGTATTTCGTAGGCAAAGTGAACAGGAATAAATTTAATCAATGAAAAAGTTTGTCCAGCAAAATGTGCCAGGATTGTCACCATTGCACTTGACTGTACACAAGTAAGTTGTTTTTGTTTGATGTGTTAGGACACTTGGAGTCTTTAGTTGTAAGAAATAGATTTAATCTCGGAAACATTGTCATTGCGTTGTCTCTAAGCCATTACAATTGGATAGCACAAACAAAGTTGCTACAGAACATTTTTTGTTCCTTTCCTCCTAAATTCCTCCCAGAATAAGCTAGAGGATCCATACTTCAAAAAATTTGTCATTATTGCTATCCTTATCTATCCACAGTACTTACTCATATTCAATCCTCCAAGTTCCCATGTGTCTTTTAACCAAAATCCTTTATCCCTCCATATGTCCATGTAGGTCATCTTATATAAAGTTCTATATTTCATATTCTTTGTTCTTAGAAACTCATTGCTTATGGTCATATTGTTGGTGATACACCAGACTCCATTAAAACAGAGAGGCGTTTAATTGACAGAATTATAGAGACTATTTGTAGTTGCTTTACTGGTATAATTACTGATGTAAACGTTCAATTACAAATTATAAAATGTTTGTAAAAGTAATCTCAAACTGTTATAGTATTTAATGAGGGAAATGATGTATCCTTGAGGAATTTAAAGAGGGTAATGACATATGTATCCCTATGTTTTTTACATTTTTTGTAATTTTTTTCTAATTTTTAATATTTAATATCTAAATTTTAATTGAGTAATTCTAATTTTTTCTATTTTTAATATTACGTCACCTACACCAGATATAACATAAAGTTCACAAAAAATATTCTCGTACTATATTGAACTTGCAGGAACGATGTCACTTTCAAGGGAAAGAGCTATTTGTTATATAAATATAAGAAAAAATATGCTAGGAAGACAATTTGATCTTTTATAAAAACAGGACATTAATTTAATTTTCAAAGCCTTTACCAAACTTTCTATTTTATGAAGTTATTATAAATTACTTACAAAAATCATCACAGAAAAGAGTATCCAACCATGTATCAAAACCGTATGAGGTACATACCCATATTTTTCAAGGAGTTTAATGAAGTTAATTATTTATTGAATCTAAAAGTTTTGTCAAATTTTCGTAGATTCTTTACAATACGACAATAAGAAATTGAAGGTCTGTTATGCCGATCGGTGCTTAGTACCTATTAAATCAATACATCTCTTGATCTTTGACCCTGGAATTTCGGAAAAATAGTTTGGCGATTTTCATTTGGACAATTTTTGGCCTTTATTCTCTTCAAATTTTTCAAATTTATACTGGAGCCTGTTACACGAAGCGTGGATAGCGTTATCCATTGGATAGTAGTTTTTCAAATTTATACTGGAGCCTGTTGCACGAAGCGTGGATAGCGTTATCCATTGGATAGTAGTTTTTCAAATTTATACTGGAGCCTGTTACACGAAGCGTGGATAGCGTTATCCATTGGATAGTAGTTTTCAAATTTATACTGGAGCCTGTTGCACGAAGCGTGGATAGCGTTATCCATTGGATAGTAGTTTTCAAATTTATACTGGAGCCTGTTGCACGAAGCGTGGATAGCGTTATCCATTGGATAGTAGTTTTTCAAATTTATACTGGAGCCTGTTGCACGAAGCGTGGATAGCGTTATCCATTGGATAGTAGTTTTTTAAATTTATACTGGAACCTGTTGCATGAAGCGTGGATAGCGTTATCCATTGGATAGTAGTTTTTTAAATTTATACTGGAGTCTGTTGCATGAAGCGTGGATAGCGTTATCCATTGGATAGTAGTTTTTTAAATTTATACTGGAGCCTGTTGCACGAAGCGTGGATAGCGTTATCCATTGGATAGTAGTTTTTTAAATTTATACTGGAGTCTGTTGCACGAAGCGTGGATAGCGTTATCCATTGGATAGTAGTTTTTTAAATTTGTGAATGTGCATGGTTTTATTTTGTTAATGATGATGAAACTTTGTAATTCATGATTGTATTTCATTTATTGTCCAGTTCGAATCTTTGATTTTTCCCTTTTAAGATATTTTTGAAGCGCTCAAAAACGTTGCTACTCAGTTCAATGGATAGCGTTATTCGACCTTCGTGTAACTGATCTCTTCTCCGCTAAAATATTGGTAAAGTCTCTGTAAAAATATAAATCTGGTGAGAACCATATATGGACAATGAACATGATTATTGTTTACTTTACAGCTGTATCCAGTTACAAGTTGTGAATCAGAATGATCTTGTGATGAGCCCATCCTTTACATTTCAATGATGTGTACATTACAATACGAAGAAAGGGAAAATTGAAGAAATATTTCAATATAAAACTGTGACTCTACGTTATGAAACGAAATAATAAGTGTGGAAAGAAGAAATAGTCGTTTTGGTCATATTTGGTGAGTAAAATTGTGTAAAACATTGATTTTAAAGCCGTATTGTTTAGCTACTCGTTATCGCTATTGTATAAAAGGTTTGACTAAATGGCAGAATACTCGTTCACTTGGATTCATTGACTGTGCATCCACATTTTCAGTAGATACACAGATGATATTATTACGTATATAAGACGATTCTAACTTCTGAGAAAAGAAAATTCAACGTGAAACGAAACTATAAGCTAAATAGCGCTACATCTATTGGACAATACGATAATATATATTTATGCTTAGTATATCAAATTGCGTTTCATCATATAAACACAAATGATCTGTTTATTAAACAAAACGACTATATTTTAATATTTAAATCGACCACAAACGATTTGCATCAATTATACATTACCACATTGATAGGTAATTGCTGCCACGCATTAGCGTGGCAGCACACTAATCTTGACATGTCTCGGCCCATTCCTCTACTCGACCTATATAGAGGTAAAATCCATTGAGTTCAATAATAACTGGAGCGGCTATCTCAAGCGCGGCCTTAGATATCTGGTGACGCCAAAAAAATGGCGGATTTCGTCCGTTGCCGCTGAGATTTACCGAAATTGACCGCTTTTCCGAAAATTTCACAATTTCCCACTCCCTCCTGATGAAAGAGTGAGGAAAATGTATGTGTGTATTTGGGATTCGGCAAGCAATTTTTTGATAAAAATCACGATAAAAACCTACAATTCGTAACAGCGAGTCAACCTAGCTTTCCAGTTATCGGCTCCTACGAGGAAAGATATTAACTATAAACTATGTACGAAAGAACTCTTTGTTGGCTGCGTTTGATCGTTTTTAAACGTCGTGTCTAATGTACATGTGGACGATGTGGACGATGTGGACGATGTGGTCTCTTTTCAAGGTAAGGAGAAAGTCTTAAAGCCATGTCCAGCCGACAATTTAAAAAAGATAGTAAAAAACAAATTCTGAAGAAACGAGATATCTCGAGATGAAAAAATGTGAATGAAAACAAAACGCGAAGTGAACTGTAAAATTTCGATTTATTTCAAAGTCATCCTCAGACAGAATGATAATCCAAACCATGCATACACATATATATTTACAATGCATGAATTAAGTAACGAAAGTCAAACAATAGAAATTAAATAGTTTGATATTTGCAAAAGCGGAGTTGGAAGAGCTGTCATATTTTAATAGGATGAATTGAAACAAGACACCAGACTGGTGGAATGAGTGTATTGTAATTTAAGAGAAGAGTTGTAATTCTTTGCTAGCCTAAGTCCCGTGTTAACAAACCATTTCTTAATATATGTGTATGCATGGTTTCGATTATCATTCTGTCTGTGGATGACTTTGAAATAAATCGAAATTTTACAGTTCATGTCTTGTTTTGATTCACATTTTTACATCTCAAGATGTCTTGTTTCTTCAGAATTTGTTCTTTACTTAACTCTTAAAGAGTACTCTATAGTCATATTTATGTCAATGTGGTAATGTATATTAGTGAAATCAGACTAAGTTACACAACATATTTGCAATAAGAATTTTCTTTTAATGAAGTTTTGAGAAAAAAAACAATATATAATCTTTTTGTATTTCTGCTAAAGATGACTAAATGTCCAAAAAAAATATTTAAAATTTATTTCCTTGTAAGGTTTATTGTGCAGTTGCTGCAATTGTTCAGCACGTTTTTGACTGGTGGGTTTCCTTCCCTACACTGCTTGGCAACATGGCCCAATCTTTTGCATATGTAGCAACGTCTTCCTGTTAAATATTCATAAGGAAGTTGTAGTTCATGACACTTTTTATTTGTTTGTGTCATTAGCTTATTTCTGTTAACAATAATGCATGCAACTTGAAGTTTTCAACCATCTAATCAAGCTGATGTTTTATCACTAGGTCAATCAAACTTACTTCTTCTCATACGATTAAACTCTATACAAAAAAAGTATATAATTGTCAATTACAATGGTCATGAAAGAAATGTTATTTCATTTTTTGTCATTACTTTTCTTGCATTCATTCATTTTGTGGCCTTTGTGGCCACAATTATAGCATCTTCCTTCATTAAAAAAAGCAATGGCAATTATCAGCCAGGCATCAAAGGCAATTAGTACATGTATACACTATACCACACCTTTAAATGAACTTTTTGCTTCGACATTGCTTTCTAAATAAACAAATCGTTTGTTAGGTGCTGTTTGATTTGTTATGTGTATGATTAAATTTCAGGTTAAAAGACTCTCGGTGAAAAGAAAAAAGTGTCATGAGAGAGCTGATGGGCATATATCATATATGAATGAGAACAGTATTGTATACAAAGCACTGTTTACCTTCTTTATTTTTTTGGTTTTCAGAATTGGAGCCACCTCAAATAGTAGTAAATTTTTAGCACATTTTGATGCATTGTTGTATTGTGTAATAAAGCAAAAAACAATCATTAAACAGTATAACCATTTTGGCTAAATACACACTTGCATTTTCGTTATATTCCTCTTCAGTTTCCTGACCTGTTTTGAATGCAATTGAACTATTTGAGTGATTTTCAGTTTTCAAAACAAAAACAAATTTTACACATTTGATACCAGTGTCCATTGCTTTTTCTCATCTGTATAATCTAGCATCTGGTGTTTTGTATGCAAAAACGATAAAGTGTAAATAGATATTTTGCAAGAAGGGATTTAAACCATGTAAATGAATCACTTTTTGTTTACTTCCATGCTGAAAGCTTCATATAAAGCTTTTCAGATCAGAAATTATTAAATTGTTGATCTGTACTAACCTCTTTTTCATCCATGGACCACAATAGAAAGTTGGCAAATACAATAAAAACAAGAAATAAGCAAAGGAAAATTCAGACAAGTTTTAAAAATATTTATAGTATTTAAAAAAAAAGCGGGAAAAAACGCAAATGACAAACGCCAATGCTGTATTCTGATTGGTTAACAAATCAAACTTTTTTTTTTTAACTATGAAGAACTAAATATTGCATTGAATTTTAAAGTTTTTTATAGTTTGTAAGAGATGATTCCCATGATAGTATACATGTAAATTTAGCGTGCACAAATCATAAATTGCTGTATCAGTAACGTTGAAACAGGGGTGTAAATCCTGGAGAGGGGATTGATATGTGGTGGCTCAGCCTCTCCCCTTCAAAAAGTTAGCAGTTTTGTCGAGCAAAGCATGTAATTTTGCGGAAATTAAAAAGGCAAATATTAGCGATGACGTTTGGATCAACTCATAACTAAGTAAAAAGCGATTTTGCTGGTATTAACATACAAAATTACAATACGTTTTTGTTGGGCAAATCAAATTCTGCAACGTTTCCCCTCTCCATTCTCGGGACTCAAGTCACACCCCGAATTCAAGTAACATTCTTCTAAATTTTTTTTTCAAGTTATTCGAAGTTTAACCATTGGCTTTTTACAAGTCAAGAAACTATATAAACAATGTGAACTCGTTGAACTATAAGGTACAAAAATGTTAAAGATAAAATGTTACGCATCATGAACGTTGTTCAAGGACTTCCGCATGCAGATCATCCCGGCAATATTCATAATGTCACCTGTAAGTTAAACACGTGCGTTTAATATTGAGTAACGTTTATTTTAAAAGAACGTTAACAATTCATTTATCAATTGACAGACTGGTTTAATTTTGAAAAAAGCACTTACTACAACGCTCGATCTGATTGAAAGTGCTATCAATGTTAGGACCACAAAATAGTTTTCTTATGTCGTCCAATTGGGCTGTTTTGTTGAGTATTTTTTGTATAAAAAAATAGTTCAAAATGAATATTGTGCTATTGTGGTTCTATGTTCTACTATGTTGTAGAGGAATACTCACATAGAAGACTTGCATTTCGAATTACTTCTCATTCTTTTTAATTGTTTAGTTACGTAAACTAGGTTATAATTTCATGTTACATTTTTAAGCCTCGAACACAAATGTGCAGGCACCATTAAATTTCTCCTCGAAACACATATTGCTATGTGCCAGGACGCCTACAGCCTCAAAAAAATGGAATAGTCAAATGAAAAATTCCATTTCTAGGCACAGGCAAAGCCTCGAAAACACAATAGTGTCCAGGCAACGTTCAATCTACTGATGATTGAACAACACAAGCAGACAGCTTTTACGAATTTTCTGACTATGCAACTTATCGTTTTGCGTTTTGGTCAAGTGATGCATTCTTATTTTCACAAATGCCTCAGCACAACACTTTATCAGTTTATAAGCATGATTATCTGTAACTGTCGACTCTAACACATGCTCATCTAACATGCTAAAACTTTTTCTCTACACACAGATAATACCGTCGCAGCAATTGCGCTCGATATGTTTGCTGCATGTGGCAAGCCACCATGGCAGGAATTTACCATCCTCATTACACATTTCTCTGTTTCCTGACACACTTTCAGAAGATCGTCAGTTGGTATTTTTAAACCACCGTTGCTCTTCCATGCCACAAATAGTTCTGGTGCTCTTTCTTTAGATGATGTCAGAGCATCCATACAATCATCACAATGGATCTTCCTTTTCACCATTTTGCGACATAGCCAGCAATATACGATATTGCTGCCTCCTTGTAGTCTGAAAGCTGAATGTAGTTTGAGGTGTCGCTGTAATCGTGGTCAGTTTGTTCTGGCCCACGCAGTTCTAGATCGTATCTTCTTGCAGTATTTACATCGGAAATATCTGCCGACATTTGTTCACTCTCACACCGATCTTCTAGTCTACTTAGAATTTCGGTACCATCCTGAGCAACACAATTTCCATGACCTCCTTTAATGTTATGTCGCATCAACAGCTGCTTGTACGCTGCTTTGAACTGTCGAGATGTCGGGTTGTTGTTCCAACCTCCTGACGCTCGCACAGCTGAAAAAAACAATTCTAAATGATCTTGACTTGTCTTATAAGTAAGCAAATATTTAAGGGGAGAATTGTCACTTATAACAAGATCCTCAGCAAGCCCTTGCACTGCTTCAATGCACAACAGAAACCCCAAGAATCCTGTTTTCCTCTTATGGGAAAAAATCGACTTTCCATCAGCACCCTTCAGATTTAAGATGTATTGCCTTGCTTCATCCAGGAAGGTTTTTATCAGCTTGTAATTCGCTTTCCTTATTGGTGCTTTGTAATTTTTAGAAATTGGATTCCTGGAATTCAAAACGTCAAACAAGCGATCAAATACTCGAATGAATTTGACTGTTTTATCACACCCTTTAAACTGTGGAAGTTTGAGCTTACCTTCACAGAACTCTAAAGCATCTGCAACACTCGAGCTGAGTGCTTGCACTGCTAAATTTACCTTCATTTTCTGTGGCTTCCAGTTTATGTGAGCTTTCTTTAGTTTGTTGGCAAGTCGCAAGCCCTCTGAGGCTTGCAGTTTTTCTAGCTCAACTAAGTATTGCCATCTTACCAAACCATCTTTTTCATCCTTCAGAGTTCTCAATTCAGAAATTGCTCCTCTGACAAGCTTGATCATATGACAAGGATCTAAAATGCATGAATTTTCAACATTAAATCAGATGGATGTAAAAATATGCTTGAAAATCATTAAGTGAAAGTTTCACTCCAAGCAACTTCATCATTGCAAGGTGTGTGGATGGACCATCACACGTTAAACTTCCAACTTTAACACCAACATCATGCAACTGCATCAAACACTCCTTGGTTAGATTTGCTTTTACTTCTGCAGTGAGGCCATCTACCAAGAAGTAACCAACTGGTACTTTCCAGGATGAATCTAGAGCAACAGCCATGTATACCAAAACTTCTTTTGCTTCAGGGAGTGAATCATCATCAATCCCAGTACCAAGGTCAACATAACCACAAACTTTTTGACCATCCCATTCTACGTGTTTGCGGATTGACATTTCATCCAGCATCAATGCACATATGACTTCCTTGCCATCTTTCTTTGATTCTTGAACCTTCACTTTCAAAGCATTCAAGGCATCCTTGGTGAAACCAGGGTCACCATCCACGGAATTATACCAAGATCGAATTACTCTTGGATGAGGTAAGGCTAAATTAAACTTCTCACGAACATAATCATAAGCCTTAGGCGAGTAAAATTTCAAAGTTAGTGCAAAAGCTTGCAATTCTGGGGGGGTATTGAGCACCTTTTTTACCCTGAGTGTTTGCCACTAAACGACTCAAAATATCTTCAGGAACCCCAGATAGTGAAGCATTAAGAAGTTCAGCTTGATCAGAGCTGATCATTTTATCATCTTTAAGGCAATCAATGATTGACAATAAATCATTTACCTTCTTTTTCAGTCTACTTTTTTTCTTATTAGACACTTTTAACCTCTTTCTATAATACTCTGCCCGGTCTATAACATCTTCCAATTGTCTTTTCAGTCTCCTGGGAGACTTAAGACAATATGAGTGATCATGAATAGAAAAATGACCACTCACCTTTTCAGTGCTCTCCGTGCATTCAACATCCTGCACCTGTTGAAATAATGTGGGCACGGCACTATCTTCTAGACACACTTTGTTACCTGATATTCTCTTCATGCTATCGGAAAAATGATCTGAGCAAACTCTGCTCCACTTAGTTAGAACTGTGAGAGGCGACCATTTCTTTATACTATTTACCCATTCCGAAAAAAGTGCAGGGTTTTTTTCTTCGTCAGGAAAACTATTTGAAATAGATTAGTAAATTTATTGCTTCATGCGTTGATTCAACAAATAAATAAAAAAAATTGTTGAATTTTGTAAAAAAACACACATGAAAACATCAGTGTATGCAGTATTTAAGAGAATTTTTTTTCATAAGGCCTAACAGATTTTGGGGCTTTCAATTGTATAAATGCCGATTCAATCTTTAAGGAACAAACAAACTAAGCGAATAACTCACCTGTGAAAAGCGATGTCCTTCGTGTTGTCAACATTACGACATTCTACGATTGAACATCGATTAGGCATTTTTGAAAAAAATATTGTTTTGGCCTTGAAAAATATTGTTTATTTATCATACAGCTCGCAATTGAATTTGAAATTTTCAACTGAAGGCGGGAAAATCAATAACATCAATCCGGGGGAGGTCGAGAATATTATTTTTCTGCAAAGCGATCATTTCAGCGGAAATACGTCCGTTGGCCGCCATTTTTTTGGCGACCTCGCCCCAGTAAAGATAGCCGCTCCAGTTATTATAGAACTCAATGGTAAAATCTCGATTTGTGTCGTTCTGTCTGTTAACATTTCCGGGGGGGATTTTTACGGAATGAGGGGGGAAGAACAATCACAATAAGGTAGAACCTTTCGGAACTCCTGTTAGTTTCTCTTTGATTTTAAATGTCTGGAATCCGAGTAGATATGCGGCCTAAACAACGTTATACAGTAGATACCAAAATCGAGTGATTACCGACATCAATTACACGTATCTCGTTTGGCGAAAAACACATGAAATCGATTCACCGTGCCGTATTTAGCCAGCTCGGTTCACATTTTTTATCTTGCGCTCTTTGGTCAGACGGTGAGCAAAATATAGTGTAAGCATGTATTTATTTTCGTTAGAGCTTTTACTATTACTTGAAATATCGGTGTGGATTTAACAAAACCTCAAAAATAATTTAAACGCATGGTGCGAGTTCAACCATGAAATATGAATATGATGAAACGTTTGCTCTTTGCGATAACTATACATCATTTTATCGCAGTCGCACAGAATCATCGGAAAAAAGGTTCTATCAAAATGTTATAAAGGAAATAATGGAAACAAAACTACAGTTTTATAATATAGTCCGTTTCTACGTTTGTAAACATGCGGACGATTGTTCGGTTGAGTAAACAACGTATCATACTTTTAATCAAAAAGCATTTTAAAACTCAAAAATCAAAACAATCAAGACATTTAAAAGAATCAAAAATGTTTTCATTCAAAATGGCAAGGAATTTATCTTTTAATTTTATGATGAAAACGTATGACTGACGAGAATCGATTGAGCATTGAAGCACTCACCTCCATATAAGGTGAACTGCGCGTCGTTTGTGCATGCCGATTGGATAGAAATTGGAATGCTATGATTAAACGATCGTGACTAAAACACCACACGAGTACATACGAGTAACATACAGTACATACGAGTGACATACAGTACATACGAGTAACATACAAGTACTTACGAGTAACATACGAGTACATACGAGTGACATACGACTATTTTCTGGTCAACAAATGAGAAACAACACAATTTCTTCAATACATTGATATTTGCGTTTATTTTTCCTTGTATTTGTGTGGACTTTGGGGCAACCATTTGATGGATTTAAATGCTGAAAAGGTATTTTACTTTTATACTACATTCCACGCCTGGCATTTTTGTATGCCAAAACGCTAGTTTGTAAGTCATTGTGTCCAGCGGTTTTTGCACAAAATACTTGATTAAAATAATTAATTAATGAAAATGGCGGCTGTTTCTAATGTGCGATTTTCAGCAGAAGAAAAATTACATCAAGAAGACGTATACAACAGCGCCGTTCAGCAGCCACCTTCCTCCTTAACAAAAGTTGAAGAGGCAATTTTCGCATTGCAAGTGACATGCAATGCGAACATGTGGAAATTGTCTCAAAGCGGTGTGTTGGGCAAGTGCAAGCTACGCTTCAACTTGCAGAGGTCGACTTCGACACACAACAATAGTTCGCTGAGATTGATGGTACTTTCTATCAATCCAGCTAAGCTCTTAAAGGAGGAGTCACAAATTTGGCTAATGGGGATTCGTCGACGACTTGGTGGCAAAAAAAGCATCAGAAAACCATATTATGGGGAAATTACGAGGGTTACTCCGCATGCTTTTTTTGCTACCATGATGCGTACTGTTCGCACTTTGGATGGTTTTGTGGCTCCTTCCTGTTTCCAGGTTAAAAACAAGAAGGCTGAGGTGATATCCTTCACCTCCATGCGCCTTTTGAATGAGTTGCTTGTTTTGTTGTCTGGCTTGTCCAAGGAAGATGTTGCTGCTTACCTAAGGCGAAGTTTTAGCTTACGTCGCAAGGGTCAAACAGCAGCAGTTATTTTAACCGAGGTGAAAGACTTTGTTTATTCAAGGATGAGCCTTCCAGTTTCTTATTTTGTACATAAAGACAAACAAACATAAAATTTGCCAAACAGCAAAAAAAGCAACTCATTCAAAAATTAAGAAAAAATATGAAAAAATTCAACCTAATTCATGTCATCCCTCTAAAAACAAAGAGATCTACAAATACCTTTTAAATTTATTTCAAATAAAAGTTGAAACCTGACTAACAACTGAGCCATTTATTAGCTCTTGGTAATTGTTGCATTGCCTGCTTTAAAACAAAAATAGGGCACATTGCCTCGAATACTAGACAGTAAATTTTTCAATGAGGACACCACACTCTGGCTTCTTGAGTTTTATTAAAGTTGACAAAGGTTTTAAAATTAGTTAAACTACACAAATATCAGTCAATGTAAAATTCAGATAAGTATAATATATACAAATTTGATTGTATGCACATGTAAAGCTTGTATGCTCTAACATGTACATATTCCGGTAAGATTAAGTTGCACAGATTATACTTGTCCAAACGTGATAAAAGACTAAATAGTATTGTTACATTTTATACATACAATTACAATATTACAACTTACCCAAACAATATACTTATTTCAATATCTTTGTCTTCATTCAGCTTGTACATAAAATTACTTTGCTTTGTAACAAATCACAAAAAAGCAAATGCCAAATCAAAAAGCAATTGTTAAATAATTGTTTTTTTGTAGAATGATTGCTATAAGCAATTACAGGGAGACAGTTCTCTGAACAATTAGCCCCAAAGAGCAGGAAATTTTTATTGCGGCTCAACATGCCATGTCCAATGTTTAGAAAACTTACCAGCCAAGAGCATGCTGAATCATCTCTTCCAAAAGGGGCCCCATCTCCACCAATAGCAACATGAAATGAGTTTGGCTGATTAAAGTTGAAAAGTTTATACTTACCAATGTTCAAATAAAATTCTGCAAGCTTAACAAGAATATCTTCTATATCTCTGTAAAAACCATTGACCTTCTCACACTCATCCAACCCATTGCAGATGTTCACGAACACTAAATAACTTACCAATATCAATAGATTTAATGTATTGCATTAATCTATCATAGGGAACTAGCCAAGGGGTGGGACATTTAGCAACACTAACACGTTTAGCCCTCTTACTACCACATATCTGCTCATATGAGCTAGCCTTATAAACTCTTCCATACTTTTCTTTGCCCATAACTCCTTTGCTATAATACACAGCAATCGATCTTAACATATTCTCTTCTGATCTTTCGAACTTCTTCAAATCTTCTTTGTAAATTTTTGGAAAAACCTTGCTCGTAAACTTACTGCACTTTTCTAATCCTTTTACTATATCACCCACTTTGCACTTATTCTCTAATGTCTCCAACATTCCAATGGCACCAGGTTTTGTATCATCTTTACTACCTCCATGAATGGCATTAGCCGCCAACATAGTCTCCATCCTGCGTGTTCGACCAGTGGACTCCACACAACCTTGCCCAGTTGGTTTGTTTCTTCGCCTAACAACTGCCTTCCTGCCTATGCTAAAACCTTTCTCCTCTTGTTCCTCCTGCCTACTTCCACCTTCAATGAACTCTGTCCTGATGCTATCTAACTCTTCTAGTTCATTCACCAATTTCTTTACCTGTAAAATTTATGAATACAGTTCCAGCACAAAAATGGCATACACATTCTGATATAAAATACAAGCACAAACACTTCACACTAAAAATACAATTAAACTGAAATAGTACGCCTTGGCGCTAAATATGTCGATTCTGTATAAAACAATCTTTAATTAAAAAATAAGCCTATCATTACAAAATTCGACACATCATGTCAAAATATTGCATATGTTATTGACTTATTGACATAAGACAAGATCGAGTAAGCAAAGATCATTTCAAATAAAACTACTAAACATTTTTTACCTTATCATCAAGACGTTTAAGCTTCTGAGACACACATTTTGCTTTCTTTTGCTTGCTCATATTTCCTTCCCATGCCAATCTTTTGTTGCGCATGTATTCCCCAACATTGAATCGTTTGTAATTCGTTGCCTTGCGGAACGGCATGATTGACGCTAAATTATCCCATTTTCTTAAAAACAAAAAACATACGATTGTAGGAAGATTATTTATCTTACCAAATATCCAAAATTTAAGCAAAAGAATGATCGGATAAAGAAACCTATACAAGCCGAAGTTAGAGTAAATTATCAAATTTCGCCAACCGACGCCATTTCGCCAAAACCCCTCGAGCAACAAGCTCGTTTGTTGAAAAACTATATGTGTAACCATAGCAAATGAGATATCAAAATGATCCTCTAGTTATCCTCTATAACACTCTTGTGTTCCCAAGTAGCTCAAGGAAAACGTTTGCTGGAAAATCAACGACAAAAATAAGGAATTTGCTGTTCGATAAATTCGTTACCAAGCTTCGAAAAATGTCGCGCGCCGGCAATAAAATTTGGCACATTCTAATTCTCTAATTTCGCGCACAAAAATGCCAAGCGTGTTCATTTGTATGTTTTAGTTGAATTTGTTATAGATATTTTGTCGATGCGATTTGCCAGTATTTGAGCGCTTTTTGAAACACTTTCACCTAGGAAATACATATTTATGAAAGCGATTAAATAAACAACGTATAAATAATGCTTTCAAAACGTGCTACATGAAATAAATTTACATTACATATATTTGAATTAAATGAGAGTTGCACTGTTACGTATAGTCCTGAGACGGACTGTTTTTGTTGTTGTCGACTGACGTTTCGACAACCTTAGCGGTAGTCATCTTCAGAGTCAAAATGAATGTATAATCGCTTTCATAAATATGTATTTCCTAGGTGAAAGTGCTTCAAAAAGCGCTCAAATACTGGCAAATCGCATCGACAAAATATCTATAACAAATTCAACTAAAACATACAAATGAATGTAGTATGAAAGTAAAATACCTTTTCAGCATTTAAATCCATCAAATGGTTGCCCCAAAGTCCACAAAAATACAAGGAAAAATAAACGCAAATATCAATGTATTGAAGAAATTGTGTTGTTTCTCATTTGTTGACCAGAAAATAGTCGTATGTTACTCGTATGTACTTGTATGTTTCTCCAACCCAGTCTCTTCCTCAAATTAACTCTATACGCTAATTGTGAAAATACCCTCAAATTGACTCTATAAGTCAATTTGAAGCGTCCATTATATTATATTATATTATATTATATTATATTATATTATATTATATTATATTATATTTGAGGGTATTTTCACAATTAGCGTATAGAGTTAATTTAAGGAAGAGACTGGGTTGGTTTCTCGTATGTACTTGTATGTTACTCGTATGTACTCGTATGTTACTCGTATGTACTCGTATGTACTCGTGTGGTGTTTTAGTCACGATCATGATTAAACATGGCAAGTAAACCATGCATCATATTGTATTGGTTGTATTGCAAAAAATTGATTTGCGCTAGACTCAGGTTACAATTATCTCTCAGGTTACAATTAATAAGGCGAATGAGCTTCACAAAAAAGCAGTCTAAAAGAAAATGACACAAATCAAACAAGAAATCATGCCGTGTTTTTATTTCAACCTAAAGAACAAAATCAGAATTGTGAATTGTCTTAAAATATTTAAGCAAACAAAACTTTAAGCTTTTGACAAATATGAAACATTTTCAATAGGAACCATATGTCTTTTCAAAGTCAAAAAACTTTTCAAGGTTAAAATCTGTTCAAATGTCCACAATGTTTACATCAACCATGTGGCTTTTTACAGAATCATATTTTACAAAATCAAATTTAAGCTCCGGTTAACATGATTTAATTGTTATTGGCAGTTCTAAATGACAATATGCAAATTTTGTAAAATGAGCTTTGAAAACTGTTCATCCAATTATCCCATTTTGAAATTAGCATAATTATACATACATACAGTGTTACTTCTTGCATCTACTTCTATAAATTGATTTATATGACAATTTGAAAATAAAAGATGACACAATTAGCTTGTCTTTATGCAATGACAAAGTATACGAGTTGTTGCGGTTTCTTGCTGTATTTTTATTTTTACCATTCATTATTGTATTGTTTATGGCAGATGATAAATGATGGAAAACACGCAATAGCAGTTTCCAAACTGTTTTACCTTACTTGGTGGAGGGGCAGCACTTCCCTTGCGATAGTAACTCCTAGTTATAGATTTATAGTGCCATCACAGAATAGATACATACAGAAGGGCCACTTCGCGAAAAATGCGGTCCTAAATTTTAATGCGCATGCGCCACTTCCGCCATGTTGGCAGCAAGATAACTCCAGCAAGTTCGTAGTAGAAAATATAGTAATGAGAAACAGTTCGGCGCGTCCTCGACAATTATATGGCTATTCCATTTTTGTTTTGTGTATGCCATCACGAGCAATGTCAAAGAAGGTAATTTTGACAACTTAGGTCGAATCGCATCGTTAGAATACACGTTTTAGAGTCAAAATTTGTTATTGTGGTCTGATGCTTTTGCCAACTTGCCAACATTCAATCATGGTTATGCTTGTATTGCGAGTTAGAATGAAAAGGATGATCAACTTTGTCTATGGAATTTTCCTTGTAGTAAGTTTGTAGAATGTTACAAATGCTTGACTTTAATGTACTTTCGCGATCTTTTATTAGAAGAAGAAAACTCGCGATTTGCAAATTTGATGCCGTAATAAATTCGCATTCTTAAAAAAAGTTTGACCAAATATTGCAGTGGAAACTGTGAACATGTACGGAATGGCACTGGTATCATGTTAAGACTCTTCAAGATGCTCTTTCCAACATTCAGATTTTTGGTTGACTGAGAAGCAATCCACGAAGGTGTCTTCAAGTTGCATAATGTAATTTAAATAGCACGATGAAGGAGCAGTCAGTCCACCAAAGTTGAGTTCTTTATATGCCTTGAAATAGCAAAGCAAATTACCATCATTGTTTATGTTATTTGAAGTCAAAACGTTCTTACATTGGAGACAGCTGTGGATTTTGAAAGCTTTGCTTAGCAAATATCCTGAAACATAGGCAGCAGCATTTTTGAGCAATAAATTGTTGCCAATATTTTGTTCTCGGTAGTCATTTTCACCAATCAACAGTGAGATACTTGGAGCTTTTGCATGGGTAAGTGGCATACTAAATGGTTTGGGCTTTTTTTTTGAAAATTGTGTTAGCAGAGTGTCCATATCTTTAGAACAGTTTCCTTTGGAAGAGGTCAAAAGTGAACTAAAAAAAACCTTTCGAAAAGCTCTGATAAATTGTATTGGCGTGGGATTGTCAGAATTACCTCCTTGCTGGCGTATTGTTCCAAAAAAATTCTCTAGAGCATCTGTGTTTAATCTTCTGGTAAGCAAGAATGCAAAATTATGTGAGGCATGAAAATAGGTCCAGAGACAGATAATGGCCTTTATAGATATAAGCCATCCCTTCAGTGATTTGATTCTGCTTGTGATGTTTTTACCATCTTTTACCACTTTGATTCCCTGGATAAAGGACATTGCTTATTTGAGAAAAGCAATGTGATTATTGCTGTTGCTTATTGCACTTCTTTGTTCTTTTGCTGATTTCAGTGTGGAATTATTGATGCAATCGAAAAGCAAATCAAATTTGAAAAGCAACTCAGCTGTACCCAAGGCTGATGGTGGTAGTGCTCCAATTGATGAATATGTGCAAATCGATGCAGGAACGGTGTGGCTGAATATTTGTGTAGCATATTTAGCTTTCATCTTTTGGAAATTGGTGGGGTGAAGGTGCTTATCTGTAAGCTTAGGAGCTGCTCTAATTGATAGAGATTTATCTCTCTCATAAAAATTTTCAATGTCCTTCCAGCAAGCCGAATATTTTCCAAATTGAAAGGTGCTGTTCATGAGGTTATTTCTTGTGCACTTGAGCAGATGTGGAGGATCAAACATTAGAAATATTTTTCTTCCATTGTGAACAAACCATTGCTTCTCGTTGGTGACATTCAATTTTTGTGACATACTGTAGAAGTTGGACCCCATATCTGATATTACCACACAAATGTTCAACCCAATCAAACTTTTTGAATGCGAATTTATTACGGCATCAAATTTGCAAATCGCGAGTTTTCTTCTTCTAATAAAAGATCGCTAAAGTCAAGCATTTGTAACATTCTACAAACTTACTACAAGGAAAATTCCATAGACAAAGTTGATCATCCTTTTCATTCTAACTCGCAATACAAGCATAACCATGATTGAATGTTGGCAAGTTGGCAAAAGCATCAGACCACAATAACAAATTTTGACTCTAAAACGTGTATTCTAACGATGCGATTCGACCTAAGTTGTCAAAATTACCTTCTTTGACATTGCTCGTGATGGCATACACAAAACAAAAATGGAATAGCCATATAATTATCTAGGACGCGCCGAACTGTTTCACATTACTATATTTTCTACTACGAACTTGCTGGAGTTATCTTGCTGCCAACATGGCGGCGATGCCTGATTGCGGGCTAAAAGTTGACAACAAAATCTTCAAAGGTTCCGACGAGAGTGGCCCTTCTGTATGTATCTATTCTGTGGTGCCATTGTCACACAACCTAAGCGTTCTGTTGTGCGGGATGCTAAATCACGATTCTTTTGACGACAAACGTTGGTTCATTACCATGAGTATTAAAATCAAAAAATGTTTATCCAATTCGTCTGTTCAAGACTTCAACTCAATGCGTTACAATGTATTAATCAAAGGCGTCGATAAAATGCGACCAACAAAAATGCGTATTAAAACAACCAGAAACAGCGTTTGCAGCCTCTATATATACTAAACATTCAACAATATAAAATTACAAAGTTTCCTCTTTGCCACGATTGGAAAGAAGGTCTTCCTCAGCAACTCAATGCCTTAAACTTCCCATGAAATATGCATGTGCGTAATTTAACGTAAATAGTTCCCATTTTACCATACTCTTACTTCTTTAGTAATGTTCGTGCTTACAGAAAGAGAAAGATACTTCACTTGTTTTTATTATTTATGAAAATTTCTTCCCGTATACTATTTTATAGTGATAAGTTTTACATCGTCCATATTATCATTGATAAATTGATAAAATTTACGACAAGCAGGTCACGTTGCAAGAAAAACTGTCTGCTGCTCATTTCTTTTGCTGTTTTTCAGTTTTTCCAATTTTTATGAGCACAAAATGGTTAAAGCCACAAAGAATTCAACATAATTTATGTAGGGTGTAGATAAAAAGCGGACGCGGACGGCGGACGCAAAACGCGCAAATAAAATGCTTTTAGTCCGTTCGTAAAATACTCTTAAGGCTAATTTATACTTCGTGCGACAAGTGTCGCGCGCCATGTCGCATGAGGAATATGACGTCATATCACCAAAACGGAAGTAACATTTGACGTAATTTCACCGTATTGTCGCACACGTGCGCCTCGCAAAAAGTTGTAACGTCGCAGACATTTTGTCGAATTGTCGCGCAAGATAATTGGCTATCTAATAACACGTGGTTAGTCATTTGTGTTTGTCTCAACATATGTTTATTACAAATATGAAAAAATATTAAATCATGGATGCATTCGAAGAAAGATTAGCGGAATAAGTTAGGAAATACCCTCATATATGTAAGACTCGTCCAGAAGGGATTATAAAGACCTACAAAAAACTACGAATTCATGGAAGGAAATCGCGAAAAGCTCGAAACAAAGGATGCTGTTTGCAGACAAAAATGGAAGAAAATCCAAAAAGCGTTTAAATTCGAAGAGTGGCAATCCTGGCGAAAAAATTATACCTGCTATTGTCATTAGCGTGTCGTGGTTGTCTAGCATTTTAGCAGAAATGAATTCATTTGATTCACAAAGAATTTTAACAATGCTGCCAATGCACTACTTGATGTAAATGTCAACATAATTTTCAATTTGTATGCAGATTTTGCGCGGTTGTCGCGTTTACTATAAATGCTTTATTTGATTGTCGGATGGCGCGTGCCCATAGATTGCACAAGCCAGAGTGTCGCGCGACACATGTCGTAAGAAGTATAAATTGGCCTTTAAGGCTAATTTATACTTCGTGCGACAAGTGTCGCGCGCCATGTCGCATGAGGAATATGACGTCATATCACCAAAACGGAAGTAACATTTGACGTAATTTCACCGTATTGTCGCACACGTGCGCCTCGTAAAAAGTTGTAACGTCGCAGACATTTTGTCGAATTGTCGCGCAAGATAATTGGCTACCTAATAAGACGTGGTTAGTCATTTGTGTTTGTCTCAGCATATGTTTATCACAAATATGAAAAAATTTTATATCATGGATGGATTCGAAGAAAGATTAGCGGAAGAAGTTAGGAAATACCCTCATATATATAAGACTCGTCTAGAAGGGATTATAAAGACCTACAAAAAACTACGAATTCATGGAAGGAAATCGCGAAAAGCTCGAAACAAACCATGCTGTTTTGCAGACAAAAACGGAAGAAAATAGGGACCGATTTACGAAAGGCAAAAAGCGTTTAAAATCGAAGAGTGGCAATCCTGGCGGAAAAATTATACCTGCTATTGTCATTAGCGTGTCGTGGTTGTCTAGCATTTTAGCAGAAATTAATTCATTTGATTCACAAAGAATTTTAACAATGCTGCCAATGCACTACTTGATGTAAATGTCAACAATTCTACGTCGAAAATAAACATTGAAAAAGCTAAAATAAAAACGAAACTAAATGATGCTTTTAAGAGATACAATGAACTACCTCTCGACTAGAACAATAATGAGCAATGTTGTATAAATACACACATGTGCAGTAATTATCTTTATATTTCTAAAAGTATGTGTCTCCATCACAGCTGTTAAAACGGCATGGCGTTTTACAGACGCACCTATTCCGTTAACTCTAATGTTACGGATATCTTTGGTGTGTACTTGACGTTCATGTCATAACGCAGACGCTCTTTGATGTTCTTTGTTTGACAGAAGCTCTTTGATGTTCTTTGTTATGATCTGCAATTGCGATGCCATATCATTGTCGAAGTTTTGTCACAAACTGCGCAAAAGCAAAATGCATGAGTGATCCACCCAAAACTTGTATTCATTCATAAGTTATAAAGTTAATCGAAAATTGTACTTATACATTGTGCACGTAAAACATTACGGATAAACGCAACTTTACAGTCAAGAACAAAACATAGCGGTTTATAGCTTATCACCTATATAAAACTATATAATCTTTCATGTATACAAATAACAAATTAAACGTTGTTTTTGTTTTAAAATTCCAGTGAAAAAATGTGCTATATATTATTATAATACTATTATTTTATATTGTGTCATTCAGTGGATAATTCAAAGAGACACGAAAACACGAAATTAAGTATTCCATAGCAATCTATGATAACGTATGAAAAAATTTTCGTTGCCAATGTCCTTTAATATAAATAACTTCCTTTTACTTTCCATTTTAGCAACGACTTAGAACCTTTGCAAGACTGAATTTAAAGCCGACTATGATTTATCCATTACAATTCTTACTTTTCATATAGTGCAGTTTTATTTTAGTCATTAAAGAAGCCGTAGTGTGTCACAAAGTCATTTTCGTTTGTGGAAAATGTTTCATGTAAAAGCTATTTTCTTTAAATCACCAATGTTATCTTTAAGATCTTTTGATTATTCTACTCTCACCTGGTGATGGAGTGGGTTAGTTTTCTGTTCTGTCATGGTGTAAGTAATTTGACACATCAAACAGCATTAATTTTATCATGAAGAATATGCTAATCTGGGGGATATAGAGTGCAATGAATGTGGGCTAGTGACGCAATACGTCATCGTAATTATGCTATTTGCATATCCTACATAAGTTTTGATTTGTTCGTTTGTAGTCATTCTTCATCGTGACGTGCTGGAGGCTTCTCAAAGTTTATTAAAAAAAATGGCAAAGAGTCCGAGAAACCTCAAAATCAAGAGGAGTCCTCCCAAATGTAGAAAATGCAAGAATCATGGTATACTCGTCGATGTAAAAGGACACAAAAAATTTTGTGTATATAAACATTGCACATGCAATTCATGTATGGTAATCAAAGAAGAAAGAAGTAAGACGGCCGAAAGAATAGCTGTATCCAGAAAAGGCAAGTGTTTGTTCGAATCAGATGGTATGTTGCACAAGAATCTATACTTTCTTGTCTAATGTTAATATAATACAATATTTGATTTTCCCAATAATTCATGCACAATATGCGATGTTTGTTTGGTGAAAGATTAAAAATCATTTCGTCCAACTAAACAAATTTTGTTTTCTTATGTTCAATTTCTCTAAAGTGATGTTAGCTAGCAAACTGTTTTTTCACACATCGTTACGATAGACAAAATCTTTCAAAAACTATTTGTGTAAAACGAACAGACTCACTTGAATGGCGCTATCGTAGAGAAAAATGAAACATGTGTTAGAAGCATTAGTTACGACATAATCCTGGGTCGAGAGAAAAGATTTTATTCCAGAATGAGAAATATTTCATACAAAAATCATACGAAAGTTATTTACATTGTTCTTTCTGTCATTGGTGTAACCTGTTCTGAACAAATGCCACCGCTATAGAAAATTACCATTTTTCATTTCTATAGAACTTTTATCATTTTGAAATGAGTAAAACCAAAAATATTATCTATGTTACAACAACCACCACTTCGCCAATAAGAAGCACTTTTAGTTGGAATTTTCATTTAACGCGTGGTAAAAACTTCGTGCCAGGGACGCCGGACTTTTACAATGTCCGAGTACAAACGTTTAGACATGATTTACAATCGATGTGATTAAAGTATACTTTCAAGCTGTAACTGACGCACTGACTAACTTGCAACTGCTTCTAACCTCAGGTTAATAAAGTCCTGAGAAGGACTGTTTTTGTTGTTGTTGACTGACGTTTCGACAACCTTAGCGGTAGTCATCGAACGACAAGGTGCACAAGGTGCAGTTTACAAAATAAACTGCTCCGAGTCACGAAGGACAATGTGCAGTTTACAAAATAAACTGCTCCGGCTGCCACGCCTCCTATATCGGGGAAACTGGCAGGAACTTAAACATAAGACTTACTCACCACAAACGAGCTATTAAGAAACAAGACAAAACTAATCACATTGCCGAACATCACCGAATCACAAAGCTCAACATTGACTGGGATTCGGCAAAATGGATCACTTACAGTACTGACTATAGACAACGGCTTACATTAGAAAGTTGGTATACCAACTTGGAACAAACCCCCGTGAACAGATCACAGCAATTACCGGCACCTTACAAACGACTTATTCACAATACAAACAAACGATCAACTAAAAACACTACACTTCAAACTAATTCACAATGACAATACACAATTGACACCCACACATTACAACTAAATACGTCACACCTAAATCACACATCACAACTAAAAATAAAATATTTCACTTCACACTGATCCACAATGACAATACACAATTCCTGTACACCCAATACAATGACGTAAGAACCAGATAACAAATACGGCTAACCCGATGTTTACTCCTCATTTGACTCTGAAGATGACTACCGCTAAGGTTGTCGAGACGTCAGTCAACAACAACAAAAACAGTCCTTCTAAGGACTTTATTAACCTGGACGATCTACATTTACAAACATATAACGATACTCCCGGGTTCAACGATTTACTTTATAGTACTTCTCCATCTTAGATAATTTATGTGCCATTTTAGTGTGGTTGTAACCCTAATGAAGAAGTTGCGTTCTTCTGTGTCGACTCTTTGCGACAATTATCCATGAAATTCTTGGAAAAGGGTAATTGCCAAATTTCCGATTTCAAAAGGATTTTCTCCGACCCTTTGAATACATAGTGAAGAAAAACAGGTATGTTTATGCAGGAGTCAATTCTGTCAGAAAATGTAAAGTTTTTTGCAGCTTGAAAATCTTTCTCTCAAATAAACAAAATTTGTAGCAGAGTTTGTAGCTTCTTTTCCAAGTTGGAATTTTACGAAGAATTTTACAAAGGAAGTCTTTCAATCAATCGCTCTGTTTTCTCTGTTATAATTGGAAGGATTTGATTAAAATTCTTTCTTCGATATGTTTATGAACTTGGCAACAAGGACTGCTTTTTTCTGTCTACGATTTGCTTGAATCAATAACTTGTTTTTCACATTTTAGTTCTTCCACAATTCGTGATATGGTCGTACGATGTGTCACAAAAATGGTGCACTCGCAAGCCGCAAACATCAAATCTGGTTGGAAAAATGTTTTCTGCGTTTTTCATTTGGCTGCGTCCGATCATGATTAAGAAAGCGTGAAACTCGCTTTTCAAACAACAGGTTTGAAGTTTAAGGAAGGAGGTTTTTCTTCTAATCTTACTGCCGACCTGTCTGTTGTGCTCTTGGGTAAGGTTCTTGTATCGGTGAAAATTTTAAAATTTTAAAATAAAAATGGTTGCACATGTTTGAAGAAATGATGGTGAATCCGTTTCCAATCTTGAACTACTTAGACATCTGTAAAATATTAAATTAAATTCAAATTGAATTTGAATATCGTTTAAGTAAATGTGTTTCTCGGATGTGACAGAGAGCTTCGTTTATTCTGCAACAAGAATTTTATGTGTTCGTTCTTTTCCATGGTAATTCAGCCATATTCGTATAAGTTTTCAAGGTAAACTTTTATTTACCATAAAGTCGTTGGATGTTCGCCTCATGATGTATGAATGAAAATTAAACAAGAGTTAATGGAGAAATGAAATAAATGTATGAAACATTTTTTCTTTGATGCAAATTAAGTGTCAAAAGGCAGAGTTTTTTGAACTTTTCTTGCCCTGTTTCTCTACTGTTTAACGGTCACTTGTAGATCAAAGCTTCCACAGATTCATTTATCCCACAAGATTATCAGTGTATAAACATCTTCCCCATTTTCTCTTTCAGCCACGATTTTTGAGAATTATTTCTCCGCGACCATCGACTCTTTCCTAGATGCCGTCAAGTCTCTCTCGGAATTCGCATGCAACGCAAGTTTTCCGGACACGAGTATGGAAGAAATAAGACTGATACGAAATTGCGACAAATTTGTTTCCGAAAATCCTGTGGTACGACGATTGCAAATCTACTTTCTTTTCACCTTTGAAATGATTTAAATTTTTGCAAAATCACATCAAAGCTAACCACTTTAGGTCAAATCAAATCGAAATTATCTATTTCAATCGCTTTTTCGTGTAGCATTTTCCAATGGCGTCTGTTTTCTTTTCTTTTATAAACAGATGTTTAAAGACTACGGAGTAGAGGATGCTGGGATATCAGAGCAGGACAGAATCTGGGTAAAAGGAGGGTTTCCAGTCCTTTTTGAGCTTTCGTGTATCATCAACCGATGTAAACTAGATGACAGAACAAGGCATGGTGGAAATATTGAGTTGTATGTACTGTATAGATTAGTATGTATTGTATAATTTGAATGTGAGCTATTTTCCATCCATCAACTAGAGGCCTAACCGTGATGTTTGAAATCATGAAAACATACGGGAACACGTTTCTCCAACATTGGTGGCGTGATGTGTTTAAAGTCGTGTTTCGAATTTTCGACAACATGAAACTACCAGACAGACAGATAGATTGGCAGGAGGTTAGAAAACTGTCATTATTGTGCTCTTATTATATGGCAAGCGTCACTTCCGGCAAAATGGCGCGCTTTGATTGGCTCAGAAACATTTTTGTCGGCACATTATTCTCCCGTAATCGACCACCGTTCAAAACGCGTAGTTTATAATATGTCGTTATTGTGGTCTTCTTGTCTATGATTGCCAAAAACACGCATTATATCGCAAAAAGTCAACTTACATACACGACTATCCAGTTCTACATGGAATAATATTCATTTCATGTGTTCACGTCTATCCACCTTCATTCCTCATTCACTCATCCATTTCAATTGTGTATCCACTCCATTGAACTAAAATACATGGAACGCTACATGTAATAGAAAACCGTAGTGTTTTTTTAAAGCTAAATTTTACACCCAGACACGCGTGTGTAGTTCAATCAATTTTCACTCCGCGAGAGAATCTCGAGACACTAAACACGCGTGTCTGGGTGTAAGATTTGGCTTCAATTATTTGCTTCATGTAGCGTTCCATGTATTTTAGTTCAATGATCCCCTCATATCCTCCTCTATTTCTTATTCACTTCTATCCACTTTCATTCTAGAGTCTCTACTTCATTCTCTATCCATTCTTATCCCCTTGCATTCCCTATTCACACACTAGTTGCATTTTGTGTAAACGATTTGTACAAGTATGGAAGGTTTGAAACACTCGTTTGTGAAAGTTACCCACCTGTAAAGAATGCTTTTGCCTTTAAATCAGGAGGGAGTAATGTTAAACTGCGAGAAGGTCGTTTCCTTTACATAGAATAAAGTCCGTGTATAAGGTGTTATATTTCCTTGTTATAAAATGAGACATCAACTGAGGATGTTTTTAAATTTGTGATGTTTGTTTATAGAAATCAGAATGGATGACAACAACTTGTAATCACGCTCTATATGCTATCATCGATGTTTTTACTCAGTATTTTGATATTCTTGCTGAAATTCTTCTTGATGATATGTATGGCCATCTAGAGTGGTGTGTCAAACAAGGTAAGCTTGAGATTACGCAAAGTGTTTGTGCTTGGCATTTGCCTTGGTGATTGGTTCGTTGTGTCAGAGTTAGTGATTGGTTTGAAATATCAGAGTTAGTGATTGGTTTGAAATATCAGAGTTAGTGATTGGTTTAAACTATGACAGTTTGTGATTGGTTTGGTTTGAGGTACATTAGTATACAAGAAGTATCAGAGTTTCTTACATGTTCGACTGTAAATGCTTTGTAACACCATGTCCTGCTTTGTTCGTTCATTCAATACATGTCTTTAGATAACGAGCAGTTAGCGAGGTCTGGTACCAATTGTTTGGAAAATCTCGTCATATCCAATGGCAGCACGTTCTCCGAAGACGTCTAGGAAAAGACATGTCAATGTGTAAAGACGATATTTGAATCAACTGTACCTCACGAACTATTGAAATGGAGACCCGCTGACCAACAAGTAATGAGTCTACCCACACCTGATGTCACTCCTGCGTCATCACCACTCAAGGTAAGTTACACTTGGGGCCTGATTATATGGAGATGAGTTGGCCCGGATAGCGAGCTAGCCTGATGATTTCAAGGCATTGAAAAGAGCCAAAACCTCAAGGTTAAAAATTACAAATGTTTGCGAAGCGCCACACGTCATTCCGGTTGTAATTGTCAAATTATGGCAAATTGGTTGTTTTAATTTTAAATGTTTTGCGTAGTTATTAAATCAGAATATTGTTTAATTACTTGAGAAAATTTATCTGATGATAAGTATTGAATCGTTTCCATTTGCCAAAATGATATAACGCTTGGCGGAATCCCGTCTACCGGGATCATGTAATCCGCCCCTTTTTATGATGTTTTAAAGTCCGACATTCTAAAATTATTGACAAACTTTCATAACAATTCTGTTTGTTTTATGTATTTATTACCCTTAAAATTGACGTATATTGTAGATAATGTCACCTGTCGACTTGGAGGATGATATCGTGCCCAAATATCCGGAAGGTAAATAAAAAGTTTGTGAATTCTTTTAAACTAAAATTTTTTCTTCAATTGTCTCCATAATTATAAGATTGGAAAATATTTCATGGTAAGCTAAACCTCGCATTTTAAAAAAGCTCATATGAACTAAAAGCTCATATGAAGCAAAAGTTCGCATATTGCAATATAGCTCGTGTGAATCTTTAACTCGTATGGACCAACAGCTTGCATTTTTTGAGTAGCAAGTGAAAATTTTCCGTATTATTTTTCAGACGAGGACGAACAAGATGGTCAGCAATCGTCAAAAGGTTTGAATGAAACAGAGGAGGAAATGCCTCAAGAAACAGTTGTAGAAACCAAAGAACAAGACAGCATTAGTTTACATAGTACGCCTAGTTTACGATTTGAACCTGTCGAAGAACACGAACCAGGTAACTATGTGTTAGAAATCAATTTAGATTAATAATTTGTTGTCTCAGCGTACTGCCATTTACGTGTTTAATTTTCATTTGGTTTATTGGAAAGGCGTAGCAAAACGTATAATTGATATATGCGTTTGAAAAACTCAATCTGAAGTGAAAAGCGACGTCATGTAACATTTCTTAAAACTGCTTATGTTCTAAAAATTTACATGTTTTCCAATGTTTGAAACAATAATGTTGTTAATTGTTACTAATAGAACTAATAATGTTACTAATTAGCACTGATTGAACTAATAATTTTGCTAATTGTTACTAATACAACTGATAATGTTACTAATTAGTTCTCCTGTTAACATTTATTTTTCATAAAAAATAGCACTAACTTAAGAAACTCATTTTTGTTTTATTTTTTTGCATTCGTTGCTTATTTTATTATATTTTAGAGGACCTCTAATAAGATAAATTAGTCCTTTGTTTGGCATATTCAAAAGTTCGATTTTTACCGACAAATGAAAAAATCGTCCGAGCGTGAACACGGAAATGTTCAACAAACACCCGAGTGACATTTTTTAATTTTTTCATGTATGTACTTTAACGTCGTAAAATCATCTCATTATTTTAGTTGTGCAGACGGAGAGGATGATGTTCAATTCATTGATCATTAAGTGTGTCGTTCAATTGGAACTTATCCAAATGATCGACAATGTCGTCTTTTTCCCAAGCACCAGCAAGCGAGACGATGAAGATACTATTGCTGAGTTACAGGTCAGTTGTAATTACAGTCATAGTAGGTAATACTGAGATAAATTGCTTTGTCGTAATGTTGTTATACCAGAGTTCCCCTTGGTGGCAAAACAAAGTTCTTAGCTGAAATAAAGAATATGTAATATACAGAAAAGACACTTGGCATCTTTAGTTGTTAGGAATAAATTTAATCAATGAAAAAGTTTGTCAAACATAATGTGCCAGGATTTTTACCATTGCACTTGACTGAACACAAGTAAGTTGTTTTTGTTTGATGTGTTAGGACACTTGGAGTCTTTAGTTGTAAGAAATAGATTTAATCTCGGAAACATTGTCATTGAGTTGTCTCTAAGCCATTACAATTGGATAGCACAAAATAAAGTTGCTACAAAACATTTTTTATTACTTTCCTCCTAAATTCCTCCCAGAATAAGCTAGAGGATCCTGCTTCAAAAAATTTGTCATTATTGCTATCCTTATCTATCCACATTACTTACTCATATCCAATCCTCCAAGCTCCCATGTGTCTTTTCACCTAAATCCTTTATTCCTCCATATGTCTATGTAGGTCATGCATTCATCTTATATAAAGTTCTATATTTCATATTCTTTGTTCTTAGAAACTCATTGCTTATGGTCATATTGTTGGTGATACACCAGACTCTATTGAACCAGAGAGGCGTTTAATTGACAGAATTATCGAGACTATTTGTAGTTGCTTTACTGGTATAAATACTGATGGAAACGTTCAAATACAAATTATAAAGAAATTTATAAAAGTAATGTCAAACTGTTAAAGTATTTAATGAGGGAAATGATGTATCCTTGAGGAATTTAACGAGGATAACGACATTTGTATCCTTATGTTTTTTTACATTTTTAGTCTAATTTTTTACTTTTTTTAATATTACGTCACCTACACCAGATATAACATAGAGTTCACAAAAAATATTCTCGTACTATATTGAACTTGCAGGAACGATGTCTCTTTCAAGGGAAAGAGCTATTTGTTATATAAATATAAGAAAAAATATGCTAGGAAGACAGTTTGATCTTTTATAAAAACAGGACATTAATTTAATTTTCAAAGCCTTTATCAAACTTTCTATTTTATAAAGTTATTATAAATTACTTACAAAAATCATCACAGAAAAGAGTATCCAACCATGTATCAAAACCGTATGAGGTACATACCCATATTTTTCAAGGAGTTTAATGAAGTTAATCATCTATTGAATCTAAAAGTTTTGTCAATTTTTCGTAGATTCTTTACAATACGACAATAAGAAATTGAAGGTCTGTTATGCCGATCGGTGCTTAGTACCTATTACATCAATACACCTCTTGATCTTTGACCCTGGAATTTCAGAAAAATAGTTTCGCCATTTCCATTTCGACAATTTTGGTTTTTATTCTCTTCAAATTTTTTTTCAAATTTATACTGGGGCCTGTTGCACGAAGCGTGGATAGCGTTATCCATTGGATAGTAGTTTTTTAAATTTATACTGTAGTCTGTTGCATGAAGCGTGGATAGCGTTATCCATTGGATAGTAGTTTTTTAAATTTATACTGTAGCCTGTTGCATGAAGCGTGGATAGCGTTATCCATTGGATAGTAGTTTTTTAAATTTATACTGTAGTCTGTTGCACGAAGCGTGGATAGCGTTATCCATTGGATAGTAGTTTTTTAAATTTGTGAATGTGCATGGTTATATTTTGTTTATGATGATGAAACTTCGTAATTCTAGAACCAATATTGTATTTCATTTATTGTTCAGTTCGAATCGTTCATTTTTCCCTTTTAAGATATTTTTGAAGCGCTCAAAAACGTTGCTACTCAGCTCAATGGATAGCGTTATTCGACCTTCGTGTAACTGATCTCTTCTCCGATAATTTATTGGTAAAGTCTCTGTAAAAATATATATCTGGTGAGAACCATATATGGACAATGAACATGATTATTGTCTACCTTTCAGCTGTATCTAGTTACAAGCTGTGAATCAGAATGATCTCGTGATGAGCCCATCCTTTACATTTCAATATTGTGTACATTACAATACGAAGAAAGGCAAAATTGAAGAAATATTTCAATAAAAAACTGTGACTCTACGTTGTGGAACGAAATAATAAGTTTGGGAATGAAGAAATAATCGTTTTGGTCATATTTGGTGAGTAAAATTGTGTAAAACATTGATTTTAAAGCCGTATTGTTTAGCTACTCATTGTATTGTAAGGTTTGACTAAATGGCAGAATACTCGTCCACTTGGATTCATTGACTGTGCATCCACATTTTCAGTAGATACACAGATGATATTATGCCCTATATAAGACGATTCTAACTTCTGCGAAAAGAAAAATCAACGTCAAACAAAACTATAAGATAAATAGCGCTACATCTATTGGACAATACGATAATATATATTTATTCTTAGTATATCAAATTGCGTTTCATCATATAAACACAAATGATCTGCTTATCAATCAAAACGACTATATTTTAATATTTAAATCAACCACGAACGATTTGCATCAATTTTTCGTTAGCACATTGATAGGTAATTATAGATTTATAGTGCCATTGTCGCACAACCTAAGCTTTCTGTTGTGCGGGATGCTAAATCACGATTCTTTTGACGACAAACGTTGGTTCATTACCACGAGTATTAAAATAAAAAAATGCGTATCCAGTTCGTCTCTTCAAGACTTCAACTCAATGCGTTACAATGCATTAATCAAATGCGTCGATAAAATGCGACCATCAAAAATGCGTATTGAAACAACCAGAAACAGCGTTTGCAGCCTCTATATATACTAAACATTCAACAATATAAAATTACAAAGTTTCCTCTTTGCCACGATTGGAAAGAAGGTCTTCCTCAGCAACTCAATGCTTTAAACTTCCCATGAAATATGCATGTGCGTAATTTAACGTAAATAGTTCACATTTTACGATGCTCTTACTTCTTTAGTAATGTTCATGCTTACAGAAAGAGAAAGATACTTCACTTGTTTTGATTATTTATGAAAATTTCTTCCCGTATACTATTTTATACTGATAAGTTTTACATCGTCCTTATTATTATTGATAAATTGATAAAATTTACGACAAGCCAGGTCACGTTGCCAGAAAAACTGTCTGTTGCTCATTTCTTTTGCTGTTTTTCAGTTTTTCCAATTTTTATGAGCACAAAATGGTTAAAGCCACAAAGAATTCAACATAATTTATGTATTTTTTTAATGATCCTTTTATTCATTTGAAAATGACTGACTCAAGTAGTACCAACTATTGTCTGACTATAGCTGCTGATCTTTGGTTTGGAAACTTAACCTTTGACAAAAAAATGGCCATTTGGATCGATATTTGGATACATTTTGGCCTATTTTCTATTCTAATAATTTTTTTGGAATCATATTGGTAATTTATTTTAAAAGTCTCTGTAAAAACATAAATCTGGTGAGAACCATATATGGACAATGAACATGATTATTGTCTACATTTCAGCTGTATCCAGTTACAAGTGCGGAAGTGAATCAGAATGATCTCGTGATGAGCCCATCCCTTGCATTTCAATGATGTGTACATTATAACACGAAGAAAGGCAAAATTGGAGAAATATTTCAATATAAAACTGTGACTCTACGTTGTGGAACGAAATAATAATTGTGGAAATGAAGAAATAGTCGCTTTGATCATATTTGGTGAGTAAAATTGTGTAAAACATTGATTTTAAAGCGGTATTGTTTAGCTACTCGTTGTATTGTAAGGTTTGACTAAATGGCAGAATACTCGTCCACTTGGATTCATTGACTGTGCATCCACATTTTCAGTAGATACACAGATACACACGTAAGGTTTGACTAAATGGCAGAATACTCGTCCACTTGGATTCATTGACTGTGCATCCACATTTTCAGTAGATACACAGATGATATTATACTGTATATAAGACGATTCTAACTTCTGAGAAAAGAAAATTCAACGTCAAACGAAACTATAAAATAAATAGCGCTATATCTTTTGGACAATACGATAATATATATTTATGCTTAGTTTATCAAATTGCGTGTCATCATATAAACGCAAATGATCTGTTTATCAACCAAAAACGGCAATATTTTATTATTCAAATCAACCACAAACGATTTGCATCAATTATACATTACCACATTGATATGTAATTATACATTTTTAGTGCCATTGTCGCACAACCTAAGCGTTCTGTTGTGCGGGATGCTAAATCACGATTCTTTTGACGACAAACGTTGATTCATTGCCACGAGTATTAAAATCAAAAAATGTGTATCCAATTCGTCTCTTCAAGACTTCAACTAAATGCGTTACAATGCATTAATTAAATGCGTCGATAAAATGCGACCATCAAAAATGAGTATTGAAACAACCAGAAACAGCGTTTGCAGCCTCTATATACTAAACATTCAACAATATAAAATTACAAAGTTTCCTCTTTGCCACGATTGGAAAAAAAGTCTTCCTCAGCAACTCAATGCTTTATACTTCCCATTTTACAATGCTCTTACTTTTTTAGTAATGTTCGTGCTTACAGAAAGAGAAAGATACTTCACTTGTTTTTATTATTTATGAAAATTACTTCCCGTATACTATTTTATACTGATAAGTTTTACATCGTCCATATTATTATTGATAAATTGATAAAATTTACGACCAGCCAGGTCACGTGGCCAGAAATACTGTCTGTTGCTCATTTCTTTTCTGTTTTTCAGTTTTTACAATTTTTATGAGCACAAAACGGTTAAAGCTACAAAGAATTCAACATAATTTATGTATTTTTTAATGATCCTTTTATTCGTTTGAAAATGACTGACTCAAGTAGTATCAACTATTGTCTGACTATAGCTGCTGATCTTTGGTTTGGAAACTCAAACTGTGACAAAAAATGGCTATTTGGATCGATATTTGGATTCATTTTGGCCTATTTTTTATTCTAATAATTTTTCGGAATCATATTGGTAATTTATTATAAAAGTCTGTAAAAAATATAAATCTGGTGAGAACCATATATGGACAATGAACATGATTATTCTCTACATTTCAGCTGTATCCAGTTACAAGGAAGTGAATCAGAAGGATGTCGTGAAGAGCCCATCCCTTACATTTGAATACAACACGTCTACACTAAAATACAATGAAAGACAAAAACGAAGAAATATTTCATTATAAAACTGTGAATTTACGTTGTGGAACGAAGGAATGAGTTTTGAAAAGTAGAAATAGTCGTTTTGGGTTATATTTGGTAAGTAAAATTCTGTAAAACATTGATTTTAAAACATTATTGTTTAGCTACTCATTATATTGTATCACAGATTTTACTAACGTTTTATATTTGAACTTTGATATAAATTTTTCCGTTGGCAGTTGATTTGTTTAATTTTAAAGTTTTGTAACTTATTTTTGTACCATTATTTTTCTTTGTTTTTAGTTTGAAGTTCAAATAAAGGTTTCACGATTAAAACCAAAGATTCGATTTCCATTAAAAGTAAGTCAGAGTATTTACAGCATTATATTCTAAATAAATATCTTTTTTGAAAATGGCTTCACCACTTGATAAACTGAAGATTGAGGCAAATGGATCTCGTTTTAGTAAAATTTATATAAATAAAGGAACCCAAGACTTAAAAACAGCATTGCAAATCATTATAAACCTTCAATCATCAAACTTTAATGATCCTTCTACAAAGAGTAAATTGACATTTCTAAAATTTATGGGGGACTACTGCAGTTTAGCGGACACCTTGGATGCTGACCCAAACCCTACCCTATAATCCCAAGCAAAAACGAGCCCGCGGTAACAAGCTATGGGTGTCGTCTAAACTGCAGTCTAGCATAAATTTAAATTGGAACAGAATCGTCAGCAATATAGTCTTATCAAAATGTTAATAAGCATATATTTATACAACACAGCAAACCAGTTTGATATATCCTGTTAAGGTGCTTATATTACGAATTTTAGCCCCCCTTTTTTATGAGCTTAATTGAAAATTTGCATTATTTGAAGAACTATGACTTGTCGCTGGACTTAAACAGATAAATATAAGTTGCTTAAATTTGCCTCCAAAGTCGGGTACTATTTGCGAATTTTTTACGACGCCATATTGATACTTGTGACGTAGATAGTTGAACACGTCTGTTTCCGTCAATATAATATTATATTATAGCAGGTGATTTTGTTGTCGTTTTTCTTGTCTTAAAAACAAATAATGACGGTATTTTCAATAAAATATTAAAAAAACAAGTTTTCCGGAAAGTATGGCCTCAAATCAGTGCTCAGATAATTCGAATTCGATGTCTGAATGCGTATCTGATTCGAGCTCGGAATCCGTGGGTTATGTCGAGCATTTAAACGACTTCGCATATGACGATGAACCGCTCGCAGGAGATGATGATGAAGTGCATACTCCAGATGATCCCGATGCAATTCTCCCTACGACATTAGAACAACGAAGTGATGGCGTAATTCCACTTGGTGAATGGTAAGTTGTTGTTTTCTCCTGTTTGTAATATACATAAAGTTACTTTATAAACCACAATGCTCCCACGTTTCAGGTGTAATTGTCAATGCTGTCATACCGATTTGTTAGAAGGCACATTAGAGTACAGATGCTGACCTGCAAAATGTTCCAAGCCATGAAAAATGAGTCATTTTTGGATGCCAATGGTTCAGGGTGGAATGAAAGCCTTCAAGACAACTAGTCTGGCCATCTGATGAAAGTTTGCCGATGCCTTTCAAAATGTTTGGCTTGAGTACGATAGAGCATATCTTATCATATGCAATAGTTCATAAAAGGTTGTGAAATTGTGTTTCATGTATAGATTTGTGACTATAGTATGACATACAACCTTGTACTATTCAATTTCTACATTAGCTGAGTATTTTAAGTTACCTATTGGTATCCATTTCCGCTCTGGGACCTGACCATGAGCACACGATGGGAATAATGCATCGGGGTGGTTATCATGCTTGTTAGCCATGTGTCTCACAGTAGATTTCCATTTAGCAATGATAAGCTCTTCAAAGCCAAGTATAGCAGTTTGAGCACTCCAATACAAATGTCGGCGAATACCACCCAACCATTCATTGATTATTTCACACCCTTTCGATTTACCTGCCATCTTAAGTTGTTTAGCAATACTTTTATTTACATGCCAGTTATCCTTTAATTTTTTTTTCTTTTTTTTCGTTTCGGATCCACTTTGCAATCCCTTTGTGCCTGTTACTGATGAAAACATCCATGGTAAGCCCAGATTTCTCAAGAAACTTAAAAGATCTTTTTGCTCCCTCCAGTTCCATGGCATTACTGCTACCAACTTCATTGGCCTGTTTAAAAATCAAAATGTTTCCATCATTGAAAGTAAAAACACTACAAACAATGATTTTCATCATTCGATAATACCTGAAGCAATTCAAAATAAACCAGGTTTGATGTTGTGTTGCTCCATATTTCGCACTGTGCCCCATAGAATCAAAGCGTCCATCTCCTGACCATGTCTGGAAATCTGCATAACTTTTTTTCACATCTCCAATTAACTTTGACTGATAGCTTTCCCAATGCTTCAGAAGCTGGAAACAAGAAGGTGCTTTGATGCACATGATAAGTGGACACACTATTTGCTGAGAGATTCATGTGCTTGATTCATTCTTTTGAGCTTGACTTGCACGCTCAAATTAAGGTCAAAACATGAATCTTCAAAATGCGCAGAACACAGACACGAGGTAGAGGAAGCCTCAACCTGGTCTATGTTTACGCACAAAATTTACCCATTTTCTATGTCTTTGCGGCTCTGTTTCTTTTTCAGGAAACAGATGCATCGACATTTCTTCGGTTTTTGAATCATTGGCGCAACTAATTTAATTTGGTTACCAAGTAACACAGCGTTTTCCTCCGCGTTTCTTATTAAGATTACTAGTAGAATACGCCATGTTGATATATGTGTTCAACTTTTACGTCACAAGTCATTAGCATACCGATCAAAAAGTTCGCAAAAAAAATGCTGAAAATCGTGACTTTGAACGTCCGTAAAGTCACTTTCACCAATCCAATTTCAATTATAATTGCGGATTCAAAATCACTGAAACAAGGTCTTTCAATTTAGCTAATAAAAAAGGGGGGCTAAAATTCGTAATATAAACACTTTAAAAGAACAACGTATCTCTTCACCACACGATTGTTAGACAAATAAGACATACTATTTATTAACTAGGAGTTACTATTTCAAGGTACTTGCTGCCTCTTGCTCCGAGTAGGCGAAGATATTATCATTTTAAGTGTTTTTATATTGTATCAAGTCAACTATTTTAATGCCTTGATGTAAGATCAATTACTGGGTCATGTCACTAGGCAGTGAACACAACTTTTATTGAGAGAAAGAAATGAAGCACACAAGTCTTTATAAATGACTTGTAGTACTATTTTTAATTTGTCCTTTTAACATTTGTGCTCATTTTGTACATTACAAATTGATGCTTTTTGCACAAACTCGTTCTTCATTTCTAGCTTGAAAAATGGCTTCACCACCTAAAAAACTGAAGTTTGAGGCAAACGGATCTCGTTTAAGTAAACTTTTGATAAATATAGGAACACAAGCCTTGAAAGAAAAATTCCAAACTTTGTTAAACCCTTTAAATTTGGCAGCAAAATTCAATGATCCTTCTACAAAGAGTAAGTTGACATCACTAAAATTCAAAGTCATCAGCAAAAAGCAATGGAACCTTCTTTATCCATCAACTGGTTCACCTGACATTAAAAACTTTGATATTTCATTATTGACTGTCTTATTGCGTAACATATGTGGTCTATCAGCGCCACATGGTGGATGGAATAATCCTTCTTCTTCAGATACTTCAATCTCAGCAAATATTGCAAGAATAAAGTTTTATCGAAACGAAGTGTACGGTCACATAACTAAAACTAGTGTAGATGAAAGTGAGTTTGAGCGCTTGTGGGATGAAATCTCAAAAGCCTTGGTTGGTCTGGGTATTCAACAAACTGAAATAGATGAATTAAAGAAAGCTCCACTCAGTCCTGATGAAGTAAAATATATTGAAATATTGAAAAATTCGTGTAATGAAGAAGATGTGAAAGAATTGAGAAAAGATCTTGCTGAAAACAAAAAAAATGTTAATGAAATGAAAAATGACATGGAGAAAATTAAAGAAAGCATGCCAACAAAAGCTGATGTTGCAGAAATAAAACAAGAGGTAACAACCAAATTCAATTTAATAGAAGCAAGAGAAATGTTACTGGGAAAAACATGTTCGAATCTTTCGAAGTTTAATTTCAAAGGTCTTATAAAAGAGCTTAACACAAAATACCTTAAAGGCACTAGACAATGGTTGTTTGAAAAACTCGACACTTGGTTTAACGATACAAGTGAAGATGCTTCTAATGTCATGATTTTGATTGCCGGTCCTGGCGTTGGTAAAAGTGTCTTTGCTGCTGAGGTTTGTCGACGATATTCTGAAAAGAAGAAACTTGCTGCTTCTCATTTCTGCAGATATAATCGATCAGATGAGAGGAATCCTCGAATATTGATAGAATCATTGGCCTGTAGCATGTGTGATACAATATTAGATTTTAAATGTAAACTGAATGAAGAATTACAGAGAAAACATTCCTACGAATCAGTCACCGATGCATTCCGTGTTTTATTAAATAATCCATTGCATTCATTGGAAGATCATGAACCAATGCTTTTGGTTATTGATGCCTTAGATGAAAGCCAAGTTGATGGCAAAAGTGAATTGTTGGAATTGATTGCAGAAGAGTTTGACCGACTGCCTAAATGGATTAAAATCTTCATCACCAGTCGTCCAGAACTTCCTGTTCAAAAGGAGTTGAAAGACATGAATCCTGTGGAAATTACAACTCATGCTCGTGATGAAAACAACGAAGAAGACCTGCGCAAGTATTTGAGACATCAGTTGAAGAGTAATTTCTCCATTGCTGACAGGTGGCACAAAGACAGTGATGACAGTAATGTCTCATTTGACATTGATGACGATGATCGTGATGAAAACAAGGAAGAAGACCAGCGCAAGTATTTGAGACATCAGTTGAATAGTAATTACTTCATTGCTGACAGGTGGCAAAAAGACAGTGATGACAGTGATGTCTCATTTGACATGGATGTCAGTGATGTCTCATTTGACATGGATGACAGTGATCACTCATTTGGCATTGATGACGATGATCGTGATGAAAACAACGAAGAATTCCCTCGCAAGTTTTTGAGACATCTGTTGAATGTTCGGGTGCAAGGATATCCCTACGCTCTTCAGTCATTAGTTGAAAAATGCGAGGGCTCATTTCTGTACGCTTACCACGCACAACTGAGTTAAAAAAAAGAAGAAATTGAGTTAACTGTCGAGAATATTGAACAATTGGTTCCTACTGGATTGAGTAAATTTTACACAGAACAATTCAAGAGATTAAATAAATTATTGAAAGGATTAATTTTATCAACACACAAAACCGTTATTTCCGATAAAAACTTCACGGAATGTCTTGAAGTGTTGGTGACTTATCAAAGTATTTTGCCTTTGTCTTTTCTTTTTCAATGTTTAGTTTTTTCTGATGACATGAAGTTTAAAGATCGTATTAAAATACGTGAAGTGCTATCTCAAATTTTTCCAATTTACGATGATTATTTGACCGTGTATCACAAATCTCTCATTGATTGGTTGAAATCAGATGGTTATGAAGAGCATGAGTTTACAGTTGATCCAAAAAATGGTCATAAGTTCTTATGGCATGCTTGTGAGAAAGTGTTTAAACAAATCAAGTCGATGAACATTTTTGAAGATCAGATGAACACTGCTATGATTAAATATGCATTGAAGAATGGAGTCTATCATATGTTAAAAAGTGGCGAAAATGTTGACTTTAGTTGGGCAGTAGATGTCAAAGTGTTTTGTGCGAGGTTAATGGTTGTGGAAGACATTAACAGGATTACCATTTGGTCTGAATTGTGTGAAATCATTAAGGAAACACGAAACTTCTTGAAAAAAGATGTACTTGATGAACTACTATTTCATTTGTTTATGGCGGGAGAGCATTCATATATGTATGATAAAAGCTTAATTTATTTACAAATTATTGCAAACAGAATTGATGGCAGTAACGAAAAAAGATTATTGGCAAGGGATTTATTGAAACAAGGAAAGTTTGTTTGGTTTGAGGATTTAGATTCAACATATTTAACAAACCATCATCATTTGACTGTCTCCTTGCGTGCTAACATTACATCTCTTTGTGTGTCGTCCAATGAAGAACTTCTTGCTGTAGGATATGAAAATGGTCAAATCTCTATTTTTGAGCTTCCAAAATTCGAACAACGATGCACTTTAGGCACTGCACTCGATGATTCAAGGTTGGATAAATGGGATGATGGAGATGATCTAGACAAATTTATGTCCCTGTATGACAAAAATTACGATCCATTAACAAAGAAATCCTGTTTTGTACGTGGAAACATCTGTTGTTGCTCCTTTTCACCTACCGGAAATAGACTGGTAACTAGTGATGGATCTACTGAAGTAAAGTTATGGGATGTTAACAATGGACGTTTGTTATTATGTTTACAGTCAGATGATGTCGTTAATCATTGCTCTTTCTCTGATTCTGGTTTGTTTATTACAGCAGAATATGTAAAAGATGAGGATCTTATGTTCAATGCAGTTATAAAAGTGTTCACTGCATGGAATTCATTAACTTTGCAAAGAATCGAGCGACGCTGCGTTGTTGATTACCAAAAACTACAATGCACCGATAAATATTCAGAGTTCTTTGTTACAGAACTCGTCGAGACTTCGTATGTTTTTCAATTCCCAAAAGTAATCGATATTTTTGCAACAAATAGGTATTTACTATCTTTGCCTTCAAAGATAGCACACCATTATCGTGATTGTATTTTTTATTATACAAACCAGGTTGGAAAGCTTTCTGAAATCACTCAGTTGACAAAATACAACGATAAAGGAGAAATCGAGTTTTTTTTACCAAATGTTCAGTGTCTATGTGTTGATAGGACTCTTAACAAAGTCCATCCAATCTCGTTTAAGGAATTTTACGTTGTGCCTTATTTTTCCAAGCTTAAAATGTTCAAAACTGATCATCTTAGGACACCTTCATTTATCTTTGAGAATTTTGAAATTAAATGTTGTTGTTTTTCACCGGATGGATCTTTTTTGGCTGCTTTCGCTGTTGGTGACCACGCCAACATTTATATTTGGAGCATTGAACGTTGTACTATTATTCAAACTGTACCAATACAACTGAAGAATGCATTAGGATGTTGGTGGTCGGATGGTTTACTGTGGATATGGGATGGTTCTGATCAACTTATGAAGATATCAACTTCATCTGAAAATTTTGTAGATTCCACTCAAGCAAAGTATGTTAACATTGGATTTAGACCTCAGAAAATCTTAACATTTGGTGATGTCTTAGTTTGTATTGACGAACTAGATTGTGTTCAAGTTGTTAGAATTACCAAGGGTGAGATACAATACAACAAAAGACTTCCTGTCGATAGATTTGAATTTAAAGCAGCAGCTGTATCACCTGATAATTCTGTTATTTTAACTGTAAACGAAACAGAATACACATTATGGAAATGGAGAAATAACAACAATGAACTTTACTTGAAACCTTGGCATACTGCAGAAATACCCATAAGAGTTATCATTGAAGAATATGTTCAACAACAGATAACTGTAAATGATCTTAAGTTCAAATGCTGTATAAGTGATAGTAAACAAGCAGTCATAACATTTATCAAATACGCCCATATTAAGGCCATTTATGTAATTAATGTTCACGAGAATGGTGATGTGAATGAGATTTTGCATTATTTCTCTGGATATTTTTTGTTCTCCGACCTAATCATACACAAATCTTATTGCATTGGAGTGTTTAGTCATTCATTGGTTGCTGTAGATTTAAAGATTGGTAAAGAATGCGCTCGATTTAACGAAGGTTATTTTACTAAGCCTCATATAACTATGCATTCCAATACAGGAACTTTAGCTATTGTTGGCAAATCAAATTGCAGAATTCGATTTTTAAAACTTAATGTTCCTGAATAAATACATCAACTCAAATTTTAATAGTAAATTCAAAAACTTTTGAGAAAATTGCACATAGATGTTGATGGTCGTAAGGATGATTGCTTGTTTCCACCTACTATAGTTTTCTACAGAAGAAGTATACTTATTCTACCAGGCAATCTTTAAGAAATTATCTATATTTACCAGAAATAAATTTGGACCAATTTTGCAAAAGATCTTTTAAATTTATCGGTAATATTTCTTGGAATATCTTACCTCCTGCTATTAAAGAATGTAAAATATTATCTATGTTTTGCAATAATCTGAAACGATGTATAATTGCTTTTTATAACACAAATGACTTGTATTTAAAAAGAGCGTTTCTATACTAATTGATCATGAATATTTGTTTATTCCTTTCTAAGATTCTACTTGTAATCTTCATAAATGAATTGTCATTTAAACAGGGCATCCTCTTGATTAGACTACTACTGTAAGATGCTCTGTCAAACTTATTATTATGTATTGTATCTCTGAACAAATTTCATGTTGATGATTTACTTTTTAATAAAAAAGTATGGTTAGATAATTTGGTTATTTTTATTCAACAAATAGATAACATTTAACCGTTGTCTATACAGTTATAGATACACGGGTATGACGTCATTGTGATAAAAACTGAGTGGCCACGAGCCGCCGGGCAAATCAATGTTTGAAAACCGGATTTTTTCTTTTCTTTTTGCTCAAATGCGTCCAATGCTTCAACTAGGCATTTTTAATTTCTTTATTTGCCCATTCAGGGATATATTCAGGTAAGTATTCAAATAAATTCTCCATTCATTTGTCATTTAAAAACAAGGAATTTTCTGTGACTTCAATTCCGTGTGTCTGTCCTGTTATAGATCATAGCTCTCGACCAATGAAATTTGCTTAAATTCTTCCGACTATTATATAATATTATATATTAAACATTCACTACATAGAAATGAAAGAATGTCGACAACTCATTCTTTATGAGTTATTTGATAATATGGTGGTGTTGTAGAGGAAGATTATTTTGATGAAATTATAATTGAGTGAATTTCTTTAGACATGCTTTCAAGAACTGTAAATACAATTTAATATCGTGGAAATAGGTTTTGTATGCTGTTAAAAATTCACATGAATAAAAACACTATTTGGGTTTTATGGTCATTAGTTGAAAAATGTGAGAGATCATTTTTGTTCGTTTGTTATGTACATTTGATCTTAAAGACAGAAAATGTTATATACTGTCAACAATTCCCGTTTGTAAAAACATCATGACGTCATGTCAATAACTGTGATGAAAATAAATAAAACTTTTACGATTTTGACATAAGTTCTTTTGAATTGAGGAATTAAATTTTTTTGAATAATATTTTCTTGATTAAAATATTGAAGATTATTAATTCTCACTTTCTGTCTTCAATGGTTAAAATAAAATTTATCATCATGATGTTGGGGTTGATACAACGTAAATTGTACAGTTTCAACTTGTGACAATAGTAAACGTCTCGTTGCATGGTTTGTGTAAAACAATTCTACATTTCAAAGCAATGCAGTTCGAGATTTTGTGAAATAGATTTCAGATATACAGCTTCTTGCAATGGTTGAAAGTCTTTCAACATTCTGTAAGCTGTACAGGGATTTATAGACAACATGGCTGCATCTTTCATAGAAAGACCATTTTTTACTGGAATTTTGACGCAATCATCCTCTTTCAATACCTTCATCTCCATCCAACCACCTTTGCAAATTTGTATCAAAAATACAATAAAACTATTTGCTGAAAAAGTCTAATCGAGTTAACTCATATGATTGGCTAATACCAAGTCCTGCATTTCTCATTAATACCCAGTCTCCAACACTGACAGACTTCACATCATCACCAACTGCCAACACTTCGCCAACACCCTCGTTACCACCAACTGCAGGCAGGGAAGGTTTGATGGGATACAATCCTAAATAGAAAATGACGGACCAAGAATTTCAAGGGGGGGAAGGCATGCATATAATGGTATCAATTGCACTCCCCACCTTGAAGCGCATTCAAATCAGCTGGATTGACAGGTGAAGCCAACATTTTTAGAAAACACTTTCTCTGTTGAATTCTGGTAGAGGATAATCTTTTAGACTAAAAAATCAAAGTAGAAATCAGTGGCAGATCCAGATGAGGGTTGCAGTATGCTTACACACAGAGACAGCCTCTCCAGAACTTGGATAATTTATTGATAATTTCGTAAAAGCACTATTGCTAATGCGCATTTAATATACACGACGAGTTTTTTTAAAATAGACATGTTTCGACATCTCATGATGCCATCTTCAGTATAAGTGAAATAATAAACAATACAAGGTTTATATAAAAGTAATATGATACATAAATTACAACAATAATAAGGAAATAACATAAATTAATGAGGAGCGTCTGAGCGTATTATAAACTAAATATTGTATTGAATTTAAAAACTTGAACATTGAGGTCAGGGTTAGTTTTGTTAATGTGGAGTGTTTCTTTGATATTGATAATAAAATTGACATGCATGTGTAGGAGCTAGCACTAAAACCTTGCATGAATTGCCATGTGTAAAATCGTCGGCATTGACTACAGAACAACTCACAACTTTCAAGGTAAAATTCACTGTTCACAGGAATATTTTTACCTGATAACCTTACTTGGGTCGCCATATTCTGAATAAACTAACGCTTTAGAAGACCGAGGTATACTTTCAGACGTGATAGAAAATATCCTCGACAATTTTACAGCTTTGCTTAAAGTCAGAAACCTGAAGAGAACGCGTTGATTCGCCCAGTCTGCTATGGTAGTGGGCAGCGCCATTTTATATAATGGGATTCTGAAGGATGGGAAATAACGTCGTCCGGACAACAACCAAAACCTAATTTTAAATATTTACAATAAAAAGTCACTTCAAGATTAATTTTAAGCTATGAATTTTTGGATTGCTTCTAAAAGGGAACATAATGGAAGGTATTTCAGAGTACATCTTCATCGGTATTAATTTTAATGCGATGCTCAAACAACAGTACAATTACTACAATACTAAATGATATATATATAATTCTGAGTCTGAACTTCTACATTATAAGATAATTATAAGATTGGAAAATATTTCACGGTAAGCTAAAGCTCGCATATTAAAAAAGCTCATTTGAACCAAAAGCTCATATGAAGCAAAAGTTCGCATATTGCAATATAGCTCGTGTGAATCTTTAACTCGTATGGACCAACAGCTTGCATTCTTTGAGTAACAAGTGAAAATTTTCCGTATTATTTTTCAGACGAGGACGAACAAGATGGCCAGCAATCGTCAAAAGGTTTGAGTGAAACGGAGGAGGAAATGCCTCAAGAAACAGTTGAAGAAACCAAAGAACAAGACAGCATTAGTCTACATAGTACGCCATTGAACGTTGAAAGAGTGAGTAATGATTTTTTATATGGTTAAATGATGGAGTTGATATGCAGTGTTGCACTCCCCCCCCTCGTCTTGTAAAGTACGAGTATGCGCTTAAAGAGGAGATGCCTAATTATGGTGTTGTTGATAGCGCAGACTCAGATTCTGAAAATCTTCAACAGGCAACAGCAGTTCTTCTGCAAGAAGGTACGAAGAAATTAATAGGTACATACATGCTGCTAAACACTCATAAATGCATCATAATTGCAGCATTTATCTTAATTAATTTCAAAAGAAACAAGTTGTTAATGATTTGATATAGTTTACTTGGTTGGTTAAAAATGATGCTTTGCTTCATGCATGACTTTTAGCTTGTTGTTTTAACTGGCAATATGCTCCTGCAGCACAATTTGGTCTCAATATGAACAAAGTTTATTGTGATTTTTGCATGTTCTACTTAAGTGTAGAAGTTGTGATATTGGTAAGCTTAGTCTAGCAAATACTTGCTGGGATGTATTGCTACACTAATCATTTGACTGGTTTTCTATTTAAGAACAAAAGAAGAGAGTCATTGAAGAGTATTGAGATGCTACAATTGTCAGTGACAGTCCAGTTTTTCAAGTTTATGTCAACCGCATGGCAAGTGACTTTGCCAATGACATTTTGGGAATTTACAATAATCACAGTAGTAAGTTGTGTGCTTGGTTCAGTGTAAAGTTTGAAAACGAAACTTCTGTTGGCAGTGGTCCTATGCGAGAATTTTTAAGCCTAGTTATGAAAATGATTCTTGATGGTTTTCCACTGGATGGTGAAGAAAGGCCCAAAACTCTTGTTTTTGAAGGAGAAAATGACCATAAAGTTCCTGTTGCCAGCTCACTTTTGAAAAGTACCGGCTTCTATAAGTGCATTGGAAGAATGATTGCACATTCTTTCCTACATCCTGGATCACCACTATTTGGAATTTCTAAAGTAGTTGTTATTTGGTATGTGACAAAGATGAGATTCCTTTAATAGAAGTTGTGGATATACCTGACATTGACCTGAGGATTGCATTGAATACAAACAAGCAAACAACAAACAACATTTGTATACCGGCCAGTATTAATCCCCGCCAGGGGGGTTGACCGGTCCATGAACTTTTCTACGCCACACGTCTCTATCTCTCGCCATATCTCTCGTTATACCCATCGCCTTCATATCACTGTTCACAGCATCCATCTCTTTCTCGGTCTACCTCGTTTGCGGACTCCATCAACATTCATATGCAACGTTCTACGAATTTCAGCACTTTCTTCCCTCCTTTCCACATGCCCAAACCACCTCAAACGCTGGCACCTTACCCAATTCTCGATACACTCAACACCAACTCTTTCTCTAATCTCTTCACTTCGAATCCTATCCATAAAACACATGATTAGCTCAAACAAAATACTGAAAGGCATTTAAAGTTTGAAAAGTTCTATTGCACCTGAGCGTTGCTTTTCAGTATTTTGTTTGAGCTAATCATGTGTTTTATGACATAGTTGAACAGCCTTGGCAAAGATGAAGCTCCTGGAACTGCATTGAAAGATGTTTTAACTCAGTACAGAGATGAAGCTTCAATATTAGATACATCATACTTTAGATACTTTAATACCTGTCTATTCCTAAGGGCAAATCTTAAAGATCTGTTGTCTTTTTGGACTGGGTGTAATTTACTGCCTGCAAATGATGCAATCCTGCATCTCAAAGTTGACAGAACAAAAGATTGTAATCTGCTGCCAGAAAGTAGAACTTGTTTTCATTTGTTAGTTCTTCCATGTTATGAAAACTTCCATGAACTGAAAGCTAAACTGGATAGGGCTTTGCAACTTGGTTCAAGAGGATTTACCAATATTTGATCTTGGAACAGTTTATACATTTCTTTCAGCAATAACATAGCTTGTTACAGCTAATATGGATGACGCACAAAATGGAAAAATTTTTTTCTTTGATTTGGATAACATTTTTATAGTTAAAGACTTAAAGTGAATATGTTAATGTTTCATTAAATTTTGTTCTGGCAGTGTATCAGCATTTATGTGCTAAAAAATGTTTTCTGCTAAAATGTTTGAATAATCAACATAATGAAAAATTTATAGCCTTCCTTGCCATACATATCTTCTTTTGTTTTATCTGAATTGACACCAACAAACAATAGGTCAAGTAGCTTTTCTTGTTTTGTGAGTTCACAATGTCACTCATCTTCCTGGTGCAGTCTGGTATTTACAAAGTGAAGCACCTCAATGTATATGTCAGCACCATTATGATTAGATGGCCTTAAAGGATTAATGGTTCTTTGCAGCTCATCAAGATCTATTTCATTCAATGGAATGTTGGTTTCTGGAACAATCACTTGCTGCTGATCTGTTTCATGACATGCATAATTTTGTGTAAAGGTGGTGGAAATTCTTGATTTACCTTTGTGAATTAGAGCATTAAATTAGATTTTGACTTTAACATACATCAATTAGCTTTGGATCCATTCTGATGATTCTAATGTAAAGTGTAGTCTAAAAGTAAAGTCATGAGTTATTGCATAAAAATACCTGCTGTATATGGTCATTTGAATTATTGGCTAAGCAGGATCCTTGGATCCATAGCTGTTCAGGTGATAGATTTCTTTCTGTTCTTATGGGAGATCTATTGCAACCTTCCTGGAAAATTTCCAAATTTCTGTTAATAATTGGACAAAACACATCATGCAATGAAAACACATGTTCTTCATTTGATGGATCCAATATTCCATTATTTTCCATATGATAGAATAAATGATAAAATAGACTTGTACAACCAACAAAAAGACCTTGCCAAAAGCACTCAATCTGTTGGTTGTGTACACTTCTTCCGGTAATATAACTGCCACCAACGGGTCCTCGCAAATGGTGGTTTAACATAAATTGAGCAATACCAACATTTCCACCTCCTTTATCTGTTCTTTATTCTGGTCAAATGTAAAGTTTGCATAAATTAATCAATATTCTTGGCAGAGATTGAATTTTCATATTTTCAAAGAAAAAATCACATGAGATAAAAAAGAACATTTAACCACAGTATAGAGAACATACAGTAGAGCCACTACATTGAATTTTTTCGTGCCGCGCATATCTTATTACGCATGTGATTACCAATTGCCAGCCAGTAAATTGCATTGTGTGACCAATAGGATTGACGATATGGCAAACGGCAGCCAGTAAACTAAGAACCTGTTCACATGAGCCAGGTAACAGGGATTCGGCGAAGCGTAAAATGATTTTAAGTCATTGAAAAGAGTTAAAGCTTTAAGCGCAAAATTTATAACCTTTCTTAAGCGTCATAAGTCATTTTAGTCGTAATTTTCAAATCAAGCTAAATTATTTGTCTTCGTTTTAAAGGTTTTGTGAATTTCCAAAGTCATAGTACAGAGAAATTACTCAAGATTTTTGTTGTGAAGTATTTAATCTTTTCCATTTGCCAAAATGTTTTAACGCTTCGCTAAATCCCGGCTACCGGGCTTGTGAACAGCCCCTAATTTAATATACAGCAGCCAGTTGCACAGGGAAGTGGCCCTACTGTATATTCCTATACTGTGATTTAACTCACTCTAAGCATTTACTTTTTGAAATCGTAAATGCGCTCTGTGGGTGTTTTTTCCCTTACTGGTACCACTAATCTTTTAAATTTGCCTACTGAGGCTCAACTACAATGTGTTTCTCGTCGTTACTACACATCTGAGATAAGCATTATCTTATTTTCATTACATTCTTTACTCTTGTGTCTGCAGTGTTTTTTTATCATAAGTAATTATAATTCCGTGTAGATGGAGTTTGAAAATTATTAATAATTTACAATGGTTTATTAAATAACAAAGATTTTTTATAATATGGAATGACTTATGCAATAATCTAGTTGTATGGAAATTTGATTAATGAAATGAGAAAACATTTGCATTTACGAAAACCGTGTCTTAAGCATGGGCATTCAAATCCTGTCTTAGTTGATCCTCAACACCTAAGTTAAAACTTGTGAAACTTTATTACATTTAGCACTAGTCCTTTGGAATTTGACTAATCTCAATGTTATTATATACTCTGCATGAGGTTCTTATTTATGTATTTCTATTTCTATAACAAATGTTTTTAGTCAGTGATGTATACTTAGTTATATAACTAGAATGTTCTACATAGATGTCATTAATGTGTTTTAATACTGCTTGTTGAAAGAGATTCTGACGCACTCTTCATCTTCGTTAGCTATTTAAAAGTGTTTATGTGGCAAAACTGATAAGGATAAAAGATTGATGTTACAATATGGTATGAATTATGATTACCATTCTTAAATTGATATGTATATGGTCGCGTTCTTTATATTAAATTTGTCATCTTTGTAAGGTATGTGACATGTAAAGAAATAAAGCAAGCATAATTTTGTTCACACGATCGTCTTACTTCTAAAACGGAAGTAATTTTAGAAAAATTAATCGATATTTTAGAACTACATTACGGACATAACAAATTAGCTAAAGCAGCATCTGGATAAAGTATGACTAAACATGCATGAGAAATCATATCTAAATTCATATACCAACTTTCTAACTATTGACAATAAGATGCATGGTAAAGGAAAGCAAGACTTGTTCAAAGGTATGGGAGAGGTGAAATAGCATACTTGTCTATGGAAAAAATGGGAATCTGTGAAAATTTATGTAGGGAGGATAGCATGTCCAATCATGCATCACCTCCCTTCTTTGCTGAAGCCCCTTTTACTAATCTCTGTGTGTCTAGCAAAATGTTGATACAGGTAATCAACAAACCATTTCTTTTAAAGGTAAGAAAATTTCAAAAATAAGCAAATGTTTAACACAAGAAGAATGTATTTACACAGAGGAAGAACGCAACCGAATCTATTTTTGTGAAATGTTGATTCATGCAACACAGTTAGCTTTTATAATTATACTTTTGATCATTTTTGTTTAACAGTTTTAAGGTTTACTTTTATTCCATCCTTTACTGTTGTATCTACAGTGTTTTTTATTGGTCATATAAATAATTACAATTTCGTGCAGCTGATGTTTGGAATGTATTCATGATTTACAAAGTTTCATTTAATAACAAAGATTTTTTATAATATGAACTGACTTATGCAAGAATATACATGTATGAAATTTTTGATTAATGAATGGAAGAAGTCCGTTCACAATTTTGAAAATCGTGTCTTAATCATTGGCATTCAAATCCTGTCTTAGATAGGTGACTCTCTATTCCTGAGTTAAAACTTGTGATACTTTATAAGATTTAGCAGTAGTCCTTTGGAATTTGACTATTCTTAATGTTATTATGTACTCTGCATGAGGTTCTTATTTATGTATTTTTATTTCTATAACAATTGTATTTAGTCAGTGATGTGTACTTAGTTATATAACTAGAATGTTCTACATAGATGTCATTAATGTTTTATAATACTGTTTGTTGAAGGAGATCCTGACTCGCTCTTCATCTTCGTTTGCTATTTAAAAGTGTTTATGTGACAAAATTCACAAGGATAATAGATTGATGTTACAATAAGGTATGAACTTTCATCACCATTTTTATTGTTATATGTATGTGGTCGCGTTGTTTATATTAAATCTCTCATCCGTTTGTTGAGTATGTGACATGTAAAGAACTAAAGCAAGCATAATTTTCTTCACACGGTCGTCTTACTTCTGAAATGGAAGTAATGTTAAAAGAATTAAGTGATATTTTAGAATTACACTACAGACATAACAAATTAGCTAAAGCAGCATCTCGATAAAGTATGACTAAATATGCATGAGAAATCATATCTAAATTTATATACCAACTTTCTAACTATTGACAATAAGCTGCATGGTAAAGAAAAGCAAAACCTGTTCAAAGGTATGGGAGAGGTTAAATAGGATACTTGTCTACGGAAAAAATGGGAATCTGTAAAAATTTATGCAGGGAAGGGCACGTGCCCAATCATGCATCACCTCCTTCTGCTGACGCCACTTTTGACTAATCTCTGTGTGTCTAGCAAAATGTTGATAGTTGTATACAACAAACCATTTTTAAAAGTAAGAAAATTTGAAATATAAGCAAATGTTAAACACAGGAAGAATGTATTTACACAGAGAAAGAACGCAACCGAATCTATTTTTGTGAATTGTTGATTCATGCAACACAGTGAGCTTTTAAAATTATAATTTGATCTTTTTTATCTAGCAGTCTTAAGGTTTAATTTCATTGCATCCTTTTCTGTTGTATCTACAGTGTTTTTATTGATCATAAGTAATTATAATTCCGTGCAGTTGATGTTTGCCATGTCTTCATAATTTACAATGGTTTATTCAATAACAAAGGTTTTTTATAATAAGAACTGATTTATGCAAGAATATACATGTATGGATTTTTGATTAATGAAGGGAAAAAATCCATTCACAGTTTCAAAATTCGTGTCTTAATCATTGGCATTCAAATCCTGTCTTAGATAGGTGACTCTCTATTCCTGAGTCAAAACTTGTGAAATTTTATAAGATTTAGCAGTAGTCCTTTGGAATTTGACTATTCTTAATGTTATTATGTACTCTGCATGAGGTTCTTATTTATGTATTTTTATTTCTATAACAATTGTATTTAGTCAGTGATGTGTACTTAGTTATATAACTAGAATGTTCTACATAGATGTCATTAATGTTTTATAATACTGTTTGTTGAAGGAGATCCTGACTCGCTCTTCATCTTCGTTTGCTATTTAAAAGTGTTTATGTGACAAAATTCACAAGGATAATAGATTGATGTTACAATAAGGTATGAACTTTCATCACCATTTTAATCTGATATGTATGTGGTCGCGTTGTTTATATTAAATCTCTCATCCGTTTGTTGAGTATGTGACATGTAAAGAACTAAAGCAAGCATAATTTTCTTCACACGGTCGTCTTACTTCTGAAATGGAAGTAATGTTAAAAGAATTAAGTGATATTTTAGAATTACACTACAGACATAACAAATTAGCTAAAGCAGCATCTCGATAAAGTATGACTAAATATGCATGAGAAATCATATCTAAATTTATATACCAACTTTCTAACTATTGACAATAAGCTGCATGGTAAAGAAAAGCAAAACCTGTTCAAAGGTATGGGAGAGGTTAAATAGGATACTTGTCTACGGAAAAAATGGGAATCTGTAAAAATTTATGCAGGGAAGGGCACGTGCCCAATCATGCATCACCTCCCTTCTTACTGACGTCACTTTTGATTAATCTCTGTGTGTCTAGCAAAATGTTGATAGTTGTATACAACAAACCATTTTTAAAAGTAAGAAAATTTGAAATATAAGCAAATGTTAAACACAGGAAGAATGTATTTACACAGAGAAAGAACGCAACCGAATCTATTTTTGTGAATTGTTGATTCATGCAACACAGTGAGCTTTTAAAATTATAATTTGATCTTTTTGTTTAACAGTTTTAAGGTTTACTTTCATTGCATCCTTTACTGTTGTATCTACAGTGTTTTTATTGATCATAAGTAATTATAATTGCGTGCAGTTGATGTGTGATATGTATTCATGATTTACAATGGTTTATTCAATAACAAAGATTTTTCTATAATAAGAACTGATATATGCAAGAATATACATATATGGAATTTTTGATTAATGAAGGGAAAAATCCATTCACAGATTCGAAAATCGTGTCTTAATCATTGGTATTCAAATCCTGTCTTAGATAGGCGATTCTCTATTCCTGAGTTTAAAACTTGTGAAACTTTATAAGATTTAGCAGTAGTCCTTTGAATTTGACTAATCTCAATGTTATTATGTACTCTGCATGAGGTTCTTATTTATGTATTTTTATTTCTATAACAATTGTTTTAGTCAGTGATGTATACTTAGTTATATAACTAGAATGTTCTACATAGATGTCATTAATGTTTTATAACACTGTTTGTTGAAGGAGATCCTGACTCACTCTTCATCTTCGTTCGTTATTTAAATGTGTTTATGTAACAAAACTCACAAGGATAAAAGATTGATGTTACAATAAGGTATGAACTTTCATCACCATTTTTAATCTGATATGTATGTGGTCGCGTTGTTTATATAAAATCGCTCATCCGTTTGTTGAGTATGTGACATGTAAAGAACTAAAGCAAGCATAATTTTGTTCACACGGTCGTCTTACTTAAAACGGAAGTAATTTTAAAAATTAAGCGATATTTTAGAATTACATTACCGACATAACAAATTAGCTAAAGCAGCATCTAGATAAAGTATGACTAAACATGCATGAGAAATCATATCTAAATTGATATACCAACTTTCTAACTATTGACAATAAGCTGCATGGTAAAGGAAAGCAAAACCTGTTCAAAGGTATGGGAGAGGTGAAATAGCATACTTGTCTATGGAAAAATGGGAATCTGTAAAATTTATGTAGGGAACAATCATGCATCACCTCCTTCTGACGCACTTTGACTAATCTCTGTGTGTCTAGCAAAATGTTGATATTGTATCAACAAACCATTTTAAAAGTAAGAAAATTTGAAAATAAGCAAATGTTAAACACAGGAAGAATGTATTTACACAGAGAAAGAACGCAACCGAATCTATTTTGTGAAATGTTGATTCATGCAACACAGTGAGCTTTTAAAATTATAATTTGATCTTTTTTATCTAGCAGTCTTAAGGTTTAATTTCATTGCATCCTTTTCTGTTGTATCTACAGTGTTTTTATTGATCATAAGTAATTATAATTCCGTGCAGTTGATGTTTGCCATGTCTTCATAATTTACAATGGTTTATTCAATAACAAAGGTTTTTTATAATAAGAACTGATTTATGCAAGAATATACATGTATGGATTTTTGATTAATGAAGGGAAAAAATCCATTCACAGTTTCAAAATTCGTGTCTTAATCATTGGCATTCAAATCCTGTCTTAGATAGGTGACTCTCTATTCCTGAGTCAAAACTTGTGAAATTTTATAAGATTTAGCAGTAGTCCTTTGGAATTTGACTAATCTCAATGTTATTATGTACTCTACATGAGGTTCTTATTTATGTATTTTTATTTTTATAACAATTGTTTTTAGTCAGTGATGTATACTTAGTTATATAACTAAAATGTTCTACATAGACGTCATTAATGTGTTTTAATACTGTTTTTTGAAGAATCTCCTGACTCACTCTTCATCTTCATTCGTTATTCAAATGTGTTTATGTAACAAAACTCACAAGAATAAAAGATTGATCTTACAATAAGGTATGAACTTTCATCACCATTTTTAATCTGATATGTATTTGGTCGCGTTGTTTATATCAAATCTTTCATCCGTTTGCTGAGTATGTGACATGTAAAGAACTAAAGCAAGCATAATTTTGTTCACACGGTCGTCTTACTTCTAAAGCGGAAGTAATTTTAGAAAAATTAACGACATTTTAGAATTACACTACAGACATAACAAATTAGCTAAAGCAGCATCTCGATAAAGTATGACTAAATATGCATGAGAAATCATATCTAATTTTTATACCAAATTTCTAACTATTGACAATAAGCTGCTTGGTAAAGAAAAGCAAAACCCGTTTAATGGTATGGGAGAGGTGAAATAGCATGCTTGTCTATGGAAAAATGAGAATCTGTGAAAATTTATGCAGGGAGGGTCACGTGTCCAAACATGCATTACCTCCCTTTTTGCTGACGCCACTTTTGACTAATCTCTGTGTGTCTAGCAAAATGTTGATAGTTGTATACAACAAACCGTTTCTTTTAAAAGTAAGAAAATTTGAAAAATAAGCAAATGTTAAACACAAGAAGAATGTATTTACACATAGAGAGAACGCATCCGAATCTATTTTTGTAAATTGTTGATTCATGCAACACAGTGAGCTTTTAAAACTATAATTTGATCTTTTTTATCTAGCAGTCTTAAGGTTTACTTTTATTGCATCCTTTACTGTTGTATCTACAGTGTCTTTATTTGTCATAAGTAATTATAATTGCGTGCAGTTGATGTTTGACATGTATTTATAATTTACAATGCTTTATTTAATAGCAAAGGTTTTTTATAATAAGAGCTGACTTATGCAAGAATATACATGTATCGAGTTTTTGATTAATGAAGGGAAAGTCCATTTACAGTATCGAAAATTTTGTCTTAATCATGGATATTCAAATCCTGTCTTAGATAGGTGATTCTTTATTCCAGAGTTATAACTTGCGAAACTTTATAAGATTTATTAAAAGTCCTTTGGAATTTGACTAATCTTAATGTTATTATATACTCTGTATGCGGTACTTATTTATGTATTTTTATTTCTATAACAATTGCTTTTAGTCAGTGATGTATACTTAGTTATAGAATAATAATGTTTGTTGAGGGAGATCCTGACTCACTCTTCTTTGTTCGTTATTTAAATGTGTTTATGTAACAAAACTGATATGGATAAAACGTTGATGTTACAATAAGGTTTAAATTATGATCACCATTTTTTTAACTGATATGTATGTAGTCGCGTTTTTTATATTAAATTTCTAATCTTTTGTTAAGTACGTAACATGTAAAGAACTAAAGCAAGCATAATTTTGTCCACACGATCGTCGTATATGAAGTCTTAATTCTAAACCAAAGACAATTTTACGTAAGTTAACCGAGATTTTGTATTTACATTTCTAACTTAACAAATTTGATACCGAAGCATTGCGTAGTATGAAGCATTGCTATAAACAAATCAATGTTTATATCCATTCCAAATGAAAATCGTTTGAATGATTCTATAATTGACTTTCAAAGCTCTATTTAATACTAAAAATGGAAAGTAGGTTTAATTTTTTGTTTCAAATTATCCACTATAAAATTGCGGCTCTTACACGAAGAAAAGATTTGATAATAAATAATTCTGCGTGAGTGATGCGCTTGACATTCACAGAAGTTATGTCATAATGTGACATTTCTTTTTAAATATAATTAAACTTAAGTAAACAGTACAATGTACAAATGTAAAGTAAAGATTAGGTTCCAGTGGTCAAAATGAACGCCAGATAACGTACATATTTCATCATCATTCATTTTGCACGTAATTTATTCTTAGATGAACTTTTATTTAGCATGTGCACTGAGAAACTGAAATCAAGATACTTGTTTTGTTTTCCAACGTGTCTAACTGTTTTAGTTACTTGAATTAAATCGTGTAGCAACACAAAGTCGAGAAATTTCACTGACTGTCAGGCCAGGCCTGCCGTGAGGTGATAGGCAAGGGGGTATTTTGCCTTGGGACAGTAATATAATAGGGCCCGGCGCAGGGGCGGATCCAGCAATTTTCGTGACTGGTGCACCACTGCGAGCGCCAAAGGCGCTAGCTCTGTAGGGGGTCTGGGAGGATTCCCCCTCGGAAAATTTTATATTTTAGACCGTCGGAAATGCGATTTCCTGCGTTTTGACAACAGAATTTAAAAAAAATTGGCTTTAGTTTGTAAACTTTTCGCAAATTTCAATGATATAAAATCTAAACTTCCACTAACCTTTAAACATTTTCATTACTACTATCAGATTTATCAAGTTTCATACCTTCGCCAAAACTTACAATCAGGAAGGTATCATTCCAATCCACGAGTGATTTTGAAAAGATAGAAGCTTCGCATATTTTTTGTCGTGAAACGCAAAGAAACCTTTTATATCTCACAAATGAAGCACAAGTTTTTTACCATTAATCACACTTGGTATCACTCGTCCAACAGCACCGGAAAAGATACGTAGATATAGCAAAGAAATGTTCACGATGTAATCATCGTACTAAAGGCAGGCAACAAGTAATGATAAATGTTATTCTTCTTCTTTCATTGATAATATCACTCCTCCAACAGCAGAAAAAGATACGTAGATATAGCAAAGAAATGTTCATGATGTAATCATCGTACTAAAGGCAGGCAACAAGTAATGATAAATGTTGTTCTTCTTCTTTCATTGATAATATCACTCCTCCAACAGCAGAAAAAGATACGTAGATATAGCAAAGAAATGTTCACGCAGTTACCATCACTTCTAGTTCTACAGAAGCAATAAAAATTAGAAAGTCTATTGAATAAAATCACTATTGACTCCATGTTGATAAAGAAAAGCCTTTTAGGGGAACATTCATCAAGCCTTAAAGTGTAATTTTTTGGGTTACCTTTAACAATCCGTAAATATTTTTTTAGATAATTGAATCTAAGCATGGTAATGCCAGTGCTATACTTTCCCAACCAAATTCATGAGACCAGCTTTCAAGGGGAGTATAAGTACGTACCTAATAGCTAATACTATGTGCCCTCCTAGCTTTAATCAAATAGCAATGGTGAGGACTTCTATACATAAGGATCAGGATACACATATGCACATATGCAAAAATAAAATATGGTGATGTAATATACAATGAAATATGTTAAAGAATTACAATATAGAACTGTTGCTCTAGTATCTTTATGTATAGTGGGTAATTTTGAGATAATAATAATCATGTAAAGACAATACAGTAACATCAAATCTATGTAAATGAAATGCTTTGCTGTGTACTCACCCTTTTGTGATCATAATGTTTTATGGTAAATTTAGAAATTTGGCACACTGTGCATGATTATAAATGAGAGCATACACTCAAAAAAAACATCATCTTGTAAACTCATGATTCCAGTTATAACAGCAACAGAGAAGATTCAAAGCAATATTTCAACTTCATATGAAAGTCATTATCAAGCTAGGTGTGGAAGAAATAATAAGGAATTGTTGTGGCAGAAATAATATGTAATTACAGTTTGCTTTGCTAAATTTCAGGGAATTGACAATATTAGGCATGCAATATGAAAATGAAAAACTCTAATGAATAACATGGTTGGTCCAGCATAGCTCTTACATTCAACACATTGCATAGCTCAGAAAGTTAGTATTTATAAACAAGCAAAATGTATGAAAAATGTGCCCTCTCTGTCTGTCACATTGAGCACATATTACAACATATTACATGGAATATTTAAATATCTATGAAATATCCTGAAGAAATGTAATATTAAATAATTAGCTCTTATATTTTTATGTATATTTAGTAACTTTGAAATCACAATATCCATGTGAGCAGAATTAGAGTGGAGATTTCTCCAGGAAGTAAGTAGAGACTTCTACCAGTGACTTTGTTCCGAAGAAATCTCCAGTATAAATATGCAGGATTACCCAAATTCAAACATATAGTTGTGAATAAAATGTTTTGTGATCTTATGTTACATGACACTTTATAAACCTGGCACAACAACATGCATAATTATGTGCACACTATTTATGGCATAAATCCAAAGCATTGCATTATACTACTGGCTAAATTTCATTGAGCCAACAACATTGGACATGGAGTTTGAAAATTGACATTGTAAAATAGAATACAGTAAATTTCGATTTAATAGGTTAATGCAGGTCAGGATGCTTTGAAATTTAAATAAATTCAACAGGGAATAAACACCCAATGTGCCCCTTCCCATCATATTCCTAACATTAAAGAGAGTAAGCCATAAACATTGCATAAATACAAGTATAGACATATAGCTATGCATTACAATGTCAAGCATAGTAAGCAGTAAGCGCTTCAAGCTACTTACTTTAATTAAAGCCTGCCAATTATCTCCCATATGGTTAGGGATAATCAACTCTGCGTTAAGATCTCTCGCCAGCTTTCCTTTTCGAAACAGGTCTGTTTTAGTCGGAATGGCAGCAGAGACTATTGCTTCATAATCCTTTCTTGCAGAAGAAATCTCGCTGGTTTTACTGTCTTGAATCAATGAGCCAAAATCGTATATATGCCTACTTTCAGCCATGATGACTTCAAGATATAAATAAGCCAAATGCCATAAGTCATGTAATTATAATTTTGAAGGTTTGAAGATTTATAACGCTGGCTCAAGTGCACCAGTCAGAATGAAATTTTGGTGTTCGTGGGCTTAAGTGCAACAGTCAGCAGCGATTTCCCACCGTGACGTTGGCTAAAAAACAATGAAATCCGTGACGTTTAGGTGGTTCACTCGGCCAAAGAGACTCGGGACTGTTGCACCAACTGGTGCACTTTTTCCCCACCGTGACGTAGTGATTACAATCTAGCCACCGTGACGTAGAAATACAAATTCAGCTCAGTGTAGCTGGATGATGAAACAAATTTTCGCTAAAAATTTCGACACATAAAATCGCCATATTTAGCGACGCATTTTTTAATAATGCGGCTGTTATCAAAATGATACTCACATGTAAACAATCGACGAAGGTTTTTAACAATATTTCTCAATCATCAATGTACATTTGTTGTCAATATATTGTCAGTGTTAAGGTATTTAAAGCATTTAGAAACTATAAACGTAAACGTTCCAATCTGATATATTTCTTGCATTTTGCTCGTATTGATTGTTAGTTATAATACGTTGTGAAAGATTAACTATTCAATTTTATGACTGATGCACTCGCATCAGTTGCACCAGCCTGGATCCGCCCCTGGCCCGGCGCCTCCTCATTTGAACACGTGAAAATTGCAAAATTGAAGTTTATAAAAAAGTAATGAATGATTTGTGTATTATTTGTACTTGTCTTACGTTATCTCATCATGCAAAAGATATTCATCAATTGTTAAGTTTTTAGAAATTCTCGTAGCATCTTCAAACGGAATCACGCTTTAAGTGTTATCAATATGAGCAGGCATGTGGTTAGAATGTAAAATTTGGGGAATTAACAACATTTTTTTTGGGGGGGACAAATGTAGTCGTCAAGTTATACTGTATTATAACAATAATATAATTTATCACTAGTTAGTTTTTGTGGGTAACCGCTGTGCATGCGCGGCTAACCACTATGCCATACTGAAAAAGTGTCTGAGTGAGGCAGGCAGTGTTTGTTCGTCGTGATATCCTCGGCTGTGTCATCGGTGATAGTCGCTTATGCAAACGATCACGAATAGAATTTTTTTAAGTAAAGTCAATATTTATGTTGTTCTTCAATTACCTATGCTTTAGAGCGTATAATCTGCACTTTGTTTTAGTGACTATAGTCAAAACCTAGCGGCTGAAAATATCATTCATTTATACGCCTTACTGGTGATTACAGACGTCAAATTTATCTCGTTTGAGCAAAAAATGCAAGGAACTTGATACTCTGTGCAGTCCGCACTTGTATTTTGTTCTGTATTTTATTCATATGTCGCGTTGTTTATCTTTCACCCTGTGTTCTGTGTTTTAGTGAGGAAAAGTTAAAGCAGATAGGAGATATTTTTCTTTATTTTCAATTCAATTAGTAATGTTGACGATTTGGATTTAACAGATTGTCAAAAATGACGAAGAATTTAAATATATTATTAGAGTTAAGGTCCTATGGGGGAGTACTGCAGTTCAGCGGACACCTTGGACGCTGACCCAAACTCTACCCTATAATCACAAGCAAAAACAAGCCCGCGGTCACAAGCGCTTCGGGTGTCCGCTAAACTGCAGTCAAGCAAAAATTTAAATTGGAGCAGAATCATCAGCAATATAGTCCTATCAAAATGTTAATAAGCAAATATTCATACAACACAGCGAACCAGTTTGATATATCCTGTTAAAAGAACGACGTATCTCTTCACCACACGATTGTTAGACAAATAAGATATATTATTTATTAACTGGGAGTTACTAACGCTGCCTCTTGCGCCGAGTAGGCGAAAATATTATTATTTTAAGTGTTTTTTCATTGTATCAAATCAACTATTTTAATGCCTTGATGTAAGATCAATTACTGGGTCATGTTACTAGGCAGTGAACACAATTTTTATCGAGAAAAAGAAATGAAGCACACAAGTCTTTATAAATGACTTGCAGTACTATTTTTAATTTATCCTTTTAACTTTTGTAAACATTTTGTACATTTAAAATTATACCTTTTTTCACAAAATCATTCCTCATTTCTAGAATAAAAAATGGTTTCGCCACCTAATAAGTTAAAGATTGAGTCAAGTGGATCTCGTTGTACTCATTTTGTACATTGCAAATTGATGCTTTTTGCACAAACTCGTTTTTCATTTTTAGCTTGAAAAATGGCTTCATCACCTCAAAAACTGAAGTTTGAGGCAAACGGATTTCGTTTAAGTAAACTTTTAATCAATAAAGGAACCCAAGCCCTAAAAACAACATTGCAATTCATTATAAATCGTCAATCATCAAACTTAAAGGATAAACTTAATGATCCTTCTACAAAGAGTAAATTGACATCTCTAAAATTGAAAGTCGTCAACAAAGAGCAATGGAACCTTCTTTACCCGTCAACTGGTTCACCTGACATTGAAAACTTTGATATTTCATTATTGACTGTCTTGTTACGTAACATATGTGGTCTAACAGTGCCACATGGTGGATGGAATAAACTTCCTTCCTCTTTGGATACTTCAATCTCAGCAAACATTGCAAGAATAAAGTTTTATCGAAACAAAGTGTACGGTCACATAACTACAACTAGTGTAAATGACAGTGAGTTTGAGTACTTGTGGCAGGAAATTTCAAAAGCATTGGTTGGTCTGGGTATTCAACAAACAGAAATAGATGAATTAAAGAATGCTCCCCTCAGTCACGATGAAGTAAATTTTATTGGAATGTTAAAAGAATGGTATAAAACAGAAGAGCATTTAATCGATGTCGCTGAAAAAATAAAAGAAGATGTGAAAGTAATGAATAGAAATTTTGTAGAGATGAAACAAGAGATGGCAACAAAAGCTGATGTAGCTGAAATTACACAAGTTATGTTAACAAAAGCTGATGTTGTTGGAGTAAGAGAAATGATACAGGACAACATATGCTCAGATCTTCAGAAGCTTGGAAAGTGTAATTTTAATGGTCTGTTAAGAGATCTTAACAAGAAATACTTCAAAAGCACCAGACAATGGTGATTTTGAAAACTTGACACGTGGTTTAACGACTAAAGTGAAGATGCTTCTAATGTCATGGTTTTGATCACCGGTCCTGGTGTTGGTAAAAGCGTGTTTGCTGCTTAGGTGTGTCGGTGATATTCTGAAAAGGCGAAACTTGCCGCTGACGATTTCTGCAAATATAATCAGATTATAGAAATCCTCAAATGTTGATAGAATCATTGGCTAGTAGCATGTGTGATACAATACCAAATTTTAAAACCAAACTGAATAAAGAATTACAGAGAAACAGTTCCAAAGAATCGATCATCGATGCATTCCTTGTTTTATTAAATAATCCATTGCATTCATTAAAAGATCATGAACCAATGCTTTTGGTTATTGATGCCTTAGATGAAAGTCAAGTTGAGGGCAAAAGTGAATTGTTGGAATTGATTGCAGAAGAGTTTGATCGACTACCTAAATGGATTAAAATCTTCATCACCAGTCGTCCAGAACTTCCTGTTAAAACAGAATTGAAAGACATGAATCCTGTAAAAATAAAAACTCAACCTCATGATAGAAAGAACAATTACGATCTGTTCAAGTATTTAACACATGAGTTGAATGTTAATATCTTCAATCCTTACATGTGGCAAGAAGACAGTGATGACATTGTTGACAGTGATGACAGTGATGACAGTAATGTCATTGTTGACAGTGATGACAGTGATGACAGTGATGACAGTGATGACAGTGATGACAGTGATGACAGTAATGACAGTAATGACCGTGATTACTTATTTGACAGTGATAACGTTTACATAGTTTTCCGTTTATTAGTTAAAAAATGCGCGGGTTCGTTTCTGTACGCTTACCACGCACAAGAGAGTTTAAAAAAAGAAAAAACTGAGCTAACTGTCAAGAATATTAGACAATTGGTTCCTACTAAGTTGAGTAAATTTTACACAGAACAATTCAAGAGATTAAATAAATCATTGAAAGGAATAAGTTTATCAACACCCAATACCGTTATTTCCGATAAAAACTTTACGGAATGTCTTGAAGTGTTGGTGACTTATCAAAGTATTTTGCCTTTGTCTTTTCTTTTTCAATGTTTAGGTTTTTCTGATGACATGAAGTTTAACGATCGTATTAAAATACAAGAAGTGCTATCTCAATTTTTCCCAATTTACGATGATTATTTGACCGTGTATCACAAGTCTCTCATTGATTGGTTAAGATCAGATGGTTATGAAGAGCATGAGTTTACAGTTGAACTAAAAAATGGTCATAAGTTTTTATGGCATGCTTGTGAGAAAGTGTTTAAACACATCAAGTCGATGAACATTTTTGAAGATCAGATGAACACTGCTATGATTAAATATGCTTTGAAGAATGGAGTCTATCATATGTCAAACTGTGGCGAAAATGTTGACTTAAACTTGGCTGTAGATGTCAAAGTGGTTTGTGCGAGGTTAATGTATGGGGAATACATTGACGTGGATACCATTAGGTCAGAATTAATTAAAATCATTAAGGAACGACAAACTTTCTTGAAAAAAGATGTACTTGAGGAAGTACAATTTCATTTCCTTATGACGGAAACAAGTTCATATATGATTCATGACATCTTAAATTTTTTACAACATATTGCAAACAGAATTGATGGCAGTAACGAAAAAAGATTATTGGCAAGGAATTTATTGAAACAAAGAAAGTTTGTTTGGTTTGAGGATTTAGACTCAACATATTTAACAAACCATCATCATTTGACTGTCTCCTTTCGTGCTAACGTTACATCTCTTTGTGTTTCGTCCAATGAAGAATTTCTTGCTGTAGGATATGAAAATGGTCAAATATCTATTTTTGAGCTTCCTACATTTACAGAAAGATGCACTCTAGGCACTGCACTCGGTGATTCAAGTTTCGATAAGTGGGATGATGTAGACACATTTATGTCGCTGTATAACATCTCTGACTATCCAACATCAAGCGAATTTGGTTTTGTACGTGGAAACATCTGTTGTTGCTCCTTTTCACCTACCGGAAATAGACTGGTAACTAGTGATGGATCTCCTGAAGTAAAGTTGTGGGACGTTAACAATGGACGTTTGTTATCATGTTTACAGTCAGATGATGTCGTTAATCGTTGCTCTTTCTTAGATTCTGGTTTGTTTATTACAGCAAGATATGATGCAATGTTTTCTAAAGATGTGTTCACTGCATGGAATTCATTAACTTTGCAAAGAATTGATCGACGCCGTGTTGTTGATTACCAAAAACTACAATGCACCGATAAATATTCAGAGTTCTATGTTGCAAAGTTCTTCTGGACTTCGTGTGTTTTTCAATTCCCAAAGGCAATCGATATTTTTTCCCAACCTTCACATTTATTGATAACACACCATTATCGTGATTGTATTTTTTATCATACAAGCCAGAATGGAAAGCTTTCTGAAACCACTCAGTTGACAAAATACAATGATCAAGGAGAAATCGTGTTTTGTTTACCAAATGGTAGGTGTCCATGTGTTGATAGGGCTCTTAACGAAGTCCATCCCATCTCGTTTAAGGAATTTTACGTTGTGCCGTATTTTTCCAAGCTTAAAGTTTTCAAAACTGATCATCTTTGGAGACATTCATTTATCTTTGAGGAATTTATAATTAAATGTTGTTGTTTTTCACCGGATGGATCTTTTTTTGCTGCTTTCGCTGTTGGTTACCACGTCAAAATTCATATTTGGAGCATTGAACGTTGCACTGTTATTCAAACTGTACCAATGCAACTGAAGAATGCATTAGGATGTTGGTGGTCAGATGGTTTACTGTGGATATGGGATGGGTCTGATCATCTTACGAAGATATCAACTTCATCTGAAAATTTTGTAGATTCTACTCAAGCAAAGCATGTTAACATTGGATTTAGACCGCGAAAAATTTTAACATTTGCTGATGTCTTACTTTGTATTAAGGAAGAAAAGTTTGTTCAAGTTGTTACAATTACCAAGGGTAAGATACAGTACAACAAAAGACTTCCTGTGGATAGTTCAAAATTTAAAGCAGCAGCTGTATCACCTGATAATTCTGTTTTTTTAACTGTAAGCAAAACAGAATACACATTATGGAAATGGAGAAATAACAACAATGAACTTTACATAGAAAATTGGCATACTGCAGAATTACCCATAGCAACTGTCATTGAAAACTTTGTTGAAGAACAGATAATTGTAAATGATCTAGAGCTCAACTGCTGTATAAGTGATAGTAAACAAGCAGTCATAACATTTTGCAAAAGCATGAAAATTATGGGCATTTATGTAATTAATGTTCACGAGAATGGTGATGTGAATGAGATTTTGCATAATGTCGGTGGACTAATATTGGACTCTAACCTAATCATACACAAAGCTTGTTGCATTGAAGTGTTTTATGGGTCATTGGTTGTTGTAGATTTAAAGAGTGGTAAAGTATGCGCTAAATTTAACGAACGTTATTCTAAGTCTATTATAACTATGCATTCCAATACAGGAACTTTAGCTATTGTTCGCAGATTAAATAGCAGAATTCAATTTTTAAAACTTAATGCTCCTGAATAAATACATCAACTCAAACTTTAATAGTAAATTCAAAAACCTGTTGAGAAAATTGCACTTAGATGTTGATGGTCGTAAGGATGATTGCTTGTTTCCACTTACTATAGTTTAGTACCGAAGAGGTATACTTATTCTACCAGGCAATCTTTAAGAAATTATCTATATTTACCAAAATTAAATTTGGACCAATTTTGCAAAAGATGTTTTAAATTCATCTGTACTATTTCTTGCAATATCTTACCTCCTGCTATCAAAGAATGTAAAATATTATCTATGTTTTGCAATAATCTGAAACGATGTATAATTGCTTTTTATAACACAAATGACTTGTATTTAAAAAGAGCGTTTCTATACTAATTGATCAGGAATATTTGTTTATTCATTTCTAAGATTCTACTTGTAATCTTCATAAATGAATTGTCATTTAAACAGGGCATCCTCTAGATTAGACTACTACTGTAAGATGCTCTGTCAAACTTATTATGTATTGTACCTCTGAACAAATTTCATGTTGATGATTTACTTTTTAATAAAAATGTATGGTTAGATAATTTGGTTATTTTTATTTAACAAATAGATAACATTTAACCGTTGTCTATACAGTTATAGATACACAGGTATGACGTCATTGTGATAAAAACTGAGTGGCCACGAGCCGCCGGGCAAATCAATGTTTGAAAACCGGATTTTTTCTTTCCTTTTTGCTCAAATGCGTCCAATACTTCAACTGGACATTCTTAAATTTTTTATTTGCCCATTCAGGGATATATTCAGGTAAATATTCAAATAAATTCTCCGTTCATTTGTCATTTAAAAACAAGGAATTTTCTGTGACCTCAATTCCGTGCGTCTGTCCTGTTATAGATCATAGCTCTCGACCAATGAAATTGCTCAAATTCTTCCGGTTATTACATAATATTATTTATTAAACGTTCACTACATAGAAATGAAAGAATGTCGACTACTCATTCATGGTGAGTGATTTGATAATATGGTGTTGTTGTAGATGAAGATTATTTTGATGAAATTATAGAGTGACTTTCTTTAGACATGCTTTCAAGAACTGTAAATATAATTTAATATCGTGGAAATAGGTTTTGTATGATGTTAAAAATTCACATGTATAAAAACACCATTTGGGTTTTATGGTCATTAGTTGAAAAATGTGAGAGATCATTTTTTTACGTTTATTATGTAGATATGACCTTAAAGACAGAAAATGTTATATACTGTCAACAATTCCCGTATGTAAAAACATCATCATGACGTAATGTCAATAACTGTGATGAAAATTAATAAAACTTTTACGATTTTGAAATAAGTTTTTTTGAATAGAAGAATTATATTATTTTGAATAATATTTTCTTGATTAAAATATTGAAGATTATTAATTCTCACTTTCTGTCTTCAATGGTTAAAATAAATTTTATCATCATGATATTGGGGTTGATAAAACGTTAAATATACAGTTTCAATTTGTGACAATTGTAAACATAACAAGAAACATTTTACTTATTATAAATATTAAAGCTGAGCAAAGTGCTTTTAAAAGAGCCATTCAATACAAAAATGAAGTATAAAAAGAAATATTTATTTAGTAGCGTAACGTTTCGTCTTGACTCTCAAGACGTCATCAGACAACATTGAATTACAAGTATAAAGGGATTTATATATATAATAGCTATTTACATAATATTAAATTATATGGTGGGATGAAAAAGATGAAAGTAAAAGTGGGATAAGATGGTATGAAATGGGATAAGTGGAAATCACGAAAGAAACCAAAACACACACAATCACAAAATATACAGACATGGAGTTTCCTTGTGAATTCCACTTATCCTTGGGCTTTATTATTTACAATTAGAATTTGCTTTCCGCCTGGTATATCCCCGGTCACTATTCTGAAGAAACATTTTAACAATGATTTTAAAGATCGTTGTGCTTTAAACACTCCACATTAATACCCAGTCTCCAACACGGACAGACTTCACATCATCAGCAACTGCCAACACTTTGCCGACACCCTCGTTACCACCAACTGCAGGGAGGGAAGGTTTGATCGGATACAATCCTAAATAAAAAGTGACAGACTAAGAATTTCAAGGGGGGGAGGCATGCATATAATGGTATCAATTGCACTCCCCACCTTGAAGCACATTCAGATAAGCTGGATTGACAGGTGAAGCCAACATTTTTAGAAAAACATTTTCTCTGTTGAATTCTGGTAGAGGATAATCTTGTAGATTACAAAATCCAAGTAGAAATCAGTTGCAGATCCAGATGAGGGTTGCAGTATGTTCACAGACAGAGACAGCCTCTCCAGAACTTGGATAATTTATTGATAATTTCGTAGAAGCACTATTGCTAATGTGCATTTAATATACACGACGAGTTTTTTTAAAATAGACATGTTTTCACATCTCATGATGCCATCTTCAGGATGAGTGAAATAATAAACAATACAAGGTTTGTATAAAAGTAATATGATACATAAATTACAACAATAATAAAGAAATAAGATAAATTAATGGAGTGCTTCATTGATATTGATAATAAAATTGACATGCCTGTGTAGGAGCTAGCACTAAATACTTGCATGAATTGCCATGTGTAAAATCGTCGGCACTGACTACAGAACAAGTCAACCACTTTCACCGTTCACAGGAATATTTTTATCTGATAACCTTACTTGGGTCGCCATATTCGGAATAAACTAAAGCTTTAGAAGACCGAGGTATACTTTCAGACGTGATCGAAAATGTGCTCGAAAATTTTACAGCTTTGCTTGTAAATATGTGGTGCTACTTTCATGTTGTGCATTTAATCATGGTCAACCAACTCTTTGACAAAGCGTATTGTAACTGAATTACTTGGTAGGTTGTTGTCACGAACCACATAATCTGGTAGATAAATAACTTGTTTTCGGTTCAAGTGATTGCGGATATATTTCAACAAGTGTAGAACATTTGGCATGAAGGTTAGTTGCATGTTTTCAACCACAGGATGAGAGCATGAATTAGATAATACCAATTGTTCGTATTTTTTTTAAAATTTACAGGATATACCGAAGTTTCTTAAAATTACCTGATTACCACCTCGTATATCCATTGTGATATTCATGACTTTAAGGTTGCTTTCATGCGCTTTTTCTATTATAACAATTATTATTTGCTTGATCTGAACAGCATTAAAAGAGTCTCCTGTAAAGTAGTAAGCTACCACCTGCTTCCATCTGGTTGTCAAGCCACATAACCTCAGGACAAATGCTTGATTTGCCATAACATCTACCATTGATTTGTATTTGCTCCCAGAAATGGTACATTGTCCTTTTACTGAGCCTGTTTTTGATCAAAGTCATATGAAGATTTGAAGGACGTTTGATCTAGTAGAAGATAACTGTCACGCTTTTCATCTGTCATGGATTTTGTCTTGGTATGAAATATTAGAAAAGTAACTGTATGTAAGAACATAATTAAAGGTGTAGTGATAACTGCTTAAAATAACTTTTTAGTTATGCAAGTATACCTTCTCGGCAAGTGCTAAACAAGCCTCAGAAATTATACCAGCTGAGAAACCAATGTGTCGCATTCTCCGATTTAATGTGTGAACGAGGGTAGTGGCTAGTTAAAGTCCAACAACATGTTATAGCCAGTTGTTCCACAGGAATATCTTAGTTGTGTGGCTTGCTCAATGGTGGAATTGCACCAAAAGACTGAAATTATACCTTTTATAGAACTTAGTAAATTAAAACTTTCTCTCCTCATTACATGAATACAATATTTTTAAATGTTAAAACAAGTCACGTTTACCCTGTGTACGTTTTTCATTTCTATTTTTTTCTAGTGAGAAAAGTTGATCATCCTTGAAGATAGCTGATAAATTGTTACGAAGATTCTTGTTCTTATTTTTCAGTTTGACAATTTCTTCCCGCCATCTTCTAATTTCAAGTTCTTCAAAAGATTTGACTTTAGAATAGTTTTCATCGTAGTTTTCAGATTGCATTAATTCACTGACCTCGCTCTCTTCAACAAAATTGCTTGCCCAAACCGTGTTAGCGTTTAACGGAGTTGATTTTTGCACAAGGTTTAAAGAGATTCTGAAGCATTAGAGAGGTTTTTAAGTCAACACATACCGAAGAAACATTTACGAAACACAGCAAGTACTTGCCCGTTGTTCTAAAAATTTGTTTTCTTGGACTTTTTCTACGAAGTACTGGTTTTCGATGCGAAAACAGAATGGGAATTGCATTTGGCTTCAATTTACGGAAAATAATTGGCTCAAACTGACTCACTTCAAAGTGCATTTTCATAAAATTATCACTTTTATTTACGAAGCCGTTTAGCAAAATCATAGAGTTTTGAAAGAAGGTTTATCAACGAATATACAGGGTGTCCACCAAAAAAGTTACACTACAGAAATCATTTAATTCTTCCTAAAGCGTACACAAGAAAAATTAAACGGGAATCTATAATTCCAATAGTGTCACTTTTATAACAATACTGTACTTAAATAAGGTTGGTACACGAGATATGATACAAGTAATCAATCCTTCTAAAAAACGTTTTATTCTAATTGATAATCTAATAACACAAGTAAAATCATTTCATGGCATGCAGACAAAGACGAGAGGTAGATGTTGGATTGAAGTGTTCCAGACTTATTGCGCAGAGCCCTTTCTTTCTCTTTTAAATGTTCTTTTTCCCACTCGAAACCGCGTACATTCTATATCCATCGTTTCTTCGAATGCTGCAATCAACCGCGCAACATGAAACCATTTTAAAAAGAACTTTGTAATTAATCTCCTATGTAAACAATAGTTAAACTTCCCGCTTTTTCAACAAAAATGGCGGCTAAAATACCCATGTGACCACATTTACCCAATCGTTACGCAGAATGCAAAGAGCAATAAGTGTCCCAACTCTTTCAATACAGAGCTATCTAGCATGCGCAGCGGCTACCCACAAAAACTGAACAGTTTAGAAAACGTCACTATAGTCATCAACGCGTAAAATTTCCAAAACCCTTTCGTGTAAATGGGTAGGTAAACTTCTATTGGTCAGTCTAACTATAAAATTTTCGAAAATGATAACCTTTTCTGGGTAAAAATTCTGTTCCCGAAAAGCACTTTTGAAAAAGCTTGCGCACGGAAATGACGCAACTAAAATACGATTAGAACACAAAGGATTAAAATATGGCACATGTTCTTCAAGATAAGAAAGTTTTAGGAAATTTTGCTGATGCGTTTCAAATTGCCGATTATTTTGAACTTTTTTTTTAAAATGCCGTTATAATCGTTATCAGTTATGCGTAGGTGTTTGTTTGAATATGACTAATTTATGAAAAATGTCAATTAAAAAGGATGAAGCACAAAAAATCCGCATTTTTGGATGCCGATCTTTCATGCACGTTTTTAATAATTCTTTAAATTCTTTGTTAGCTTGAAAAGCACGTGTTTTATTTCATTCCTATGTGTTCTATCTCCTTTTTAGCTTTGTAATTTTTGTGTGCAAGCTACTTTAAAAGCGAGTTCAAGATTGTTTGAATATGGATCATTGATTTATCGTACTTGTTGATCAGATCCTTTTGGAAATTTCCTTTATAGCTCTGTGTCACTAAATGTCTCAATTGATCATTGATTTATCGTACTTGTTGATCTGATCCTTTTGGATATTTCCTTTATAGCTCTGTGTCACTAAATGTCTCAATTGATCATTGATTTATCGTACTTGTTGATCAGATCCTTTTGGAAATTTCCTTTATAGCTCTGTGTCACTAAATGTCTCAATTGATCATTGATTTATCGTACTTGTTGATCAGATCCTTTGGAAATTTCCTTTATAGTTCTGTGTCACTAAATGTCTCAATTGATCATTGATTTATCGTACTTGTTGATCAGATCCATTTGGAAATTTCCTTTATAGCTCTGTGTCACTAAATGTCTCAATTGATCATTGATTTATCGTACTTGTTGATCAGATCCTTTTGGATATTTCCTTTATAGCTCTGTGTCACTAAATGTCTCAATTGATCATTGATTTATCGTACTTGTTGATCAGATCCTTTTGAAATTTCCTTTATAGCTCTGTGTCACTAAATGTCTCAATTGATCATTGATTTATCGTACTTGTTGATCAGATCCTTTGGAAATTTCCTTTATAGCTCTGTGTCACTAAATGTCTCAATTGATCATTGATTTATCGTACTTGTTGATCAGATCCTTTTGGAAATTTCCTTTATAGCTCTGTGTCACTAAATGTCTCAATTGATCATTGATTTATCGTACTTGTTGATCAGATCCTTTTGGATATTTCCTTTATAGCTCTGTGTCACTAAATGTCTCAATTGATCATTGATTTATCGTACTTGTTGATCAGATCCTTTTGGAAATTTCCTTTATAGCTCTGTGTCACTAAATGTCTCAATTGATCATTGATTTATCGTACTTGTTGATCAGATCCTTTTGGAAATTTCCTTTATAGCTCTGTGTCACTAAATGTCTCAATTGATCATTGATTTATCGTACTTGTTGATCAGATCCTTTTGGAAATTTCCTTTATAGCTCTGTGTCACTAAATGTCTCAATTGATCATTGATTTATCGTACTTGTTGATCAGATCCTTTTGGATATTTCCTTTATAGCTCTGTGTCACTAAATGTCACAATTGATAAAAATGTCTCAATGCTGAATGCTTTAGAGCTATTAGAAAATGGCAACATTTATTGCAATTACCATTTATTTTCAACTATTGATAAATACTATGCGGAATATTTCAATCACAGTGTAAAAAATCTTGTATCAACAGGAGTGCTTCGATTCAAGTTTCACTGGCAAAGATTTTGTTAAAAAAGACTCATTGTTGAACTGCCATGACAAGTAGAGAAGTTATTATTTTTTCGAATTTTAGGCTTGTCTTCTGTCATTTAAAGATCAATCCACTCTTATTATCCTGATCAAGAAAAGCTCAAAACGCAATGCAGTCATCGAGCTCCTTTATTCAAAATAAAAAATTCTAATCATGTACACATCTTAGCTTTGAAGGAACACCTAAAACACTGGTCAAATATTTCAACCTGACCATTTTGCAACTCTACTTTTTTTTAATTAGTGTAATCCTTTGTTGCATGAATTTTTTCGCCGATCAAGGCCCATTGTGTTCGTTGGTTGTTGTTTTGGAGCAATACCATGCAGCAAAGGGTCAATTAAGGAAAACTCAATAATAGTCACATCTGTAGTGGATTGCAGCTGTTACTAGCTAACTGCCGTATGTAATTTATCGCGCATGTTGTGCTTTGCGTTGCATGAACTTCGAGAAGATTTTCGGGCACGTACGTCGCACGTACGCCATAGTTTTGTACGTGTGTAACCCTTTGCTGCATGAATTTTTTCGCGAATCAAGGCCATCGCATTTGATGATTGTTGCCTTGAAGCAACATCAGCAGCAAAGGGTTCGGAGGAAAAATTCAAATTGTAGCAATTCCACCTCACATATTTCTCATGCGGAGACCAAAAACTTTCAGCAAATGAGAAAGGTACTATTTTCAAAGCTTTTCGAAAGAAGAAACAATGATTAGGACTTTTGTTGAAGTAGCAGCCATTGCTGTAAAGGTATCGCATGAAAAATAATGCTCAATCCAGTGCGGCTTCTATTAGTTGTACTATGCCAGAATATTTCTCTGAATCTGTGCATTTACAAGAAAGCTTAAAACAATTGATTGCAAACCAAGGCTTGCACCTAATAATTAATTTCATGCAGTCTTTTATAGAGAAATGGTTAAAAGTATATCTACCAATGAGATCTCTAATCTGGTTGGGAATGTTTTTAGGTTTCAAAAGAATTATGTTTTCCCTCCCTTCCGTTATAAGAACGAGAGAGTTTTAGATATGAGTGATTTGAATATATTTACTGGTTTTGTTATTTCCTATCAGAGGATGGTGCATATTGTTTATCTTGTTTAATTTTGGGACCTTTTCCCTTTAAAATGTTTTAAAAGTTCTAGATTGATAATTACTCTTTGCAGTTTGTGATGGTATGTAGATGTCCATGTCAGAGTCAGGCTCAGTGCCAAGTACGGGGGACGTAGATTTCAAAACATGATAACATTCATCTTAATCTTGTTAAAGAAAAGACTTAGATTTTATGTAATGAATGTTTGCGATGACGAAGAGTAAATCTGTTTGATAATCTAATATTTTAGCTGACCAATGAATGATTTGACTGGATTTTCTATTGAAATAATCCACTACTTAAGCTAAATCTGCTTCTTACAACCGGCCTCAGTCCCCATTGTTGACCATTTTGTTTTGTGTGTTTAAGGTTGCATGGAGTCCGTTTCGTGCCGCGTTCAGCGTCAATCTACAAGACAACGACGATCCTTCTGTTGCTTCATTTTGTCTTGATGGAATCCGCTGTGCAATACGAATATCTTGCATATTCAGCTGCCATATCCAACAAAATTCATGAACTTTGGAAAAGAAGATATGGCCCCCAGTCCCAGGCAGCCCTTCAGTGGGCAGGGGGTGCGAAGAATCTCCGGATCGAATGTTGGTGGAAGTGTCACCCTTCGGGTAGGCACAGTGAACGTTGGGACAATGAAGGGAAGGAGTGCAGAAATGGCGGACATGTTGAAGAGAAGGAAAGTTGATGTGTGTGGGTTTCAGGAGGTAAGGTTTAAAGGTGAAGATACGAGAGTCATAAAGGGTGAAGATAATGGAGTGAGATTTAAGTGGTTTCGGAAGGGAAACGGAAGTGGCACAAATGGTGTTGGCTTTGCGATAAGAGAGGATTGGGTGAAGTCGGTTGTAGCAGTGAAGAGAGTTTCGGACAGAGTCCTGAGAGTTGATGTAGTTATTGAGGCCGAAGTTGTGAGTTTCGTTGTGGTGTATGCTCCGCAGGTTGGACGAAGTGCGGAGGAGAAGGAAAGTTCTACGACAGCGTATGCAGTGAGAGCAGACATTAGAGGGCGATGTGTGATGCTTGGTGATTGGAACGGCCATGTGGGAAGCGTAAGAAAAGGATACTGTGCACATGGAGGTTTTGGAGTTGGTGATATGAATGCTGAAGGCGATGCGATATTGGAGTTAGCAGCGTGTTGTGGGATGGTGGTAGTGAATACGTGGTTTATAAAAGAAGAAAGCAAGCTTGTGACGTATGAATCTGGTGACAGTAGGACGGTGGTGGATTATATACTGGTGAATGAAGAAGAGAGGAAAAACGTGAAGGATGCAAAAGTGATTGCAGGAGAAGAATGTGTGACCCAGCACAAGCTGCTGGTCATGGACTGGAAAATCAGGAAGGTGAAGAGGAGAAAGGTTGAGGGTAAAGGCAGGCTTAAGCTATGGAAGTTACGATCGAATGAAGGGAAGCAGTGCTTCCGTGACGAGATTGCGACATTCAATATTAAGGGGGAGACGGTGGAGGAGCGATGGACGTGCTTGGAGAAAGGTGTTTTAAAGGCAGCGGAGAAGGTATGTTTTAGAAGTAAAGGCGGTGTAGTAGAAGAACAGGCATGGTGGTGGGATCAACGAGTCAGCGAAGTGATTGGCGCGAAGAAGTTGGCATTTAAAGGGTGGAGAAAGTCGCGGGCTGAAGCAGATAGGATCGATTACATCCGGTTCAAGAAAAAGGCGCGAAAGGAGGTGGCTAAAGCGATAGAAAGGCATCAGAAAGAGCTTCTCGTAAAAATGCAGGAGAATGGACAAAAAGCGTTGTTTAGAACTGCTAGAAGGAGCAAGAACGAGAGGAACCATATTTTGGGTGCTCCCGGCGTGCAGAACCACGATGGGGAGTTGAAGGTGGAAGACAGGTTAGAAGTGTGGAGGGCGTACTGTGACCGTTTGATGAATGTAGAGAATGAGTGGAATGGAGAAGTTGAAGCGGATCAAGTTTTGGGGCCGTGGGAAATAGTGACTGTTGATGAGGTGGCGGCGGCTCTGCGCAAGATGAAGAAAGGAAAGGCGACGGGACCGAGTGAAGTGGGTAGCGAAATGTTGGACAATGAACTATGTGTGAGAGAGTTGTGTAATGTAGCGAACGAGGTTTTGAGGGGCTCAAAGATGCCGAGTACATGGAGAAAGAGTCTAGTGGTCCCGCTGTACAAAGGAAAAGGAGCAGCGACGGTATGTGGGAATTACAGGACTATTAAGCATATGGAGCATGCGTTGAAGATAGTAACGAGAGTGTTTGAAAGAAGGTTGAGGGAAGTTGTTCGAATGGGGGAAGAGCAGTATGGATTCATGCCGGGGAGAGGAACGACGGATGCGTGTTTTGTGTTGAGGCAGCTGCAGGAGAAATTTTTGGAGAAGGACAGAGAATTGTATATGGTGTTTGTAGATTTGGAGAAGGCGTAGTAGAGTTCCGAGAAAGGTGATCGAGTACGCGCTGCGTAAGAAAGGTGTGACAGAGAATATGGTTCGGGCAGTTATGGAGACTTATGAAGGTTTAGAGGCGGTGGTTACGGAGGAAGGTGTTAGATCTGGTGTTTTTGAGGTAAAAGTTGGTCGATAATGTGTGGGAAATGCAGTAAGTGGGTTCATGGAAGATGTTCAGGTGTCCGTGGTGCATTGACAAGAGTAACTGATTTTGAGTGCGGGACGAGTCGAAGTGGTGGGCGAGTCACGATTGAACGGTTTGAACTGGGTGACGTGAGTTTGGAAGGTGTATCGGAGTTTAAACATCTGGGCGATGTGTTAAATGATGGTGGAGGGTGCGAGCAAGTGGTGAGGAACAGAGTTCAAGCAGCGTGGTGGAGATTTAGAGAGTTGTCGGGAATGTTGTGTGGAAAGTCGACTTCGTTGAAACAGAAGGGAGAATTGTATAAGGCATGTGTTAGAAGTGTTTTGGGATATGGAGCAGAGTGTTGGGCGCCGAAAGCAGAGGACCTGAGAAGATTGGCGTCGACGGAAAGGAGAATGCTTAGGATGATGTGTGGTGTAACGTTGATGGATAGGATTCGAAGTGAAGAGATTAGAGAAAGAGTAGGTGTTGAGTGTATCGAGAATTGGGTAAGGCGCCAGCGTTTGAGGTGGTTTGGGCATGTGGAAAGGAGGGAAGAAAGTGCTGAAATTCGTAGAACGTTGCATATGAATGTTGATGGAGTCCGCAAACGAGGTAGACCGAGAAAGAGATGGATGGATGCTGTGAACAGTGATATGAAGGCGATGGGTATAACGAGAGATATGGCGAGAGATAGAGACGTGTGGCGTGGAAAAATTCATGGACCGGTCAACCCCCCTAGCGGGGATTAATACTGGCCGGTATACAAATGTTGTTTGTTTGTTTGTTTGTCAGCATGCCTGTAGGTTGATAATCACACAACATTCTGTTCATTTTAATATATTTGGGTATGAAATAACGACATTAATGTGTCTGCATACCTTTTCATCCCCTGGTGACCCTTTCCTGGACATAAATATATATTCAAAAATATATTGAATGTTGAATTGTTGAAATTTATGAATATATTTACGTAGTTACATACACGTCGTGTTCTTTGCGTGTTATATGTTCAAGGTCTAGAAGATATTTATATGTATACAATAAAAACAGATGTTTGTTCACCTTTGAATTAATTGTCTGTTTGTGTATATATATGGATATATCAGGATGCATTTGAATGTGAAATAATCTTTACTTAAACGTTTTTCAATGATTACAGTTAGTTATAATGATGTTATGGAATATAAATGGAGATTCTTTACCATTAAGTTCATTTTTCGATACTCCTAATAATTCTTTTCCCATGGTAGTTGGAAAGAGATGCTTTCGTACAAGCGCTATCCAGGTTCACTTTACTTACTGCGACCAGTGGCACTCATATTCATGAAATGAAAACGAAGAACATCGAGACGATCAAGATACTTCTTACCATCGCTCAAACGGATGGCAATTACATCGGGAAATCTTGGCTCGAGGTAGAGAGAATCATCTTGCTATATATTATGGTTGGTGTCTACGACTGAAAATATGATCAATTGTTTTTTTCATCAAAGGAAAAAGTCTAGGTCTTGTCTGTAGTGGAAACTTCACGATATTGCTACAGTCTTTACTTTTCATTTTTCCAAGTGCTTTGTTGACCGTATTTCATACCCTTCATCAGAGAATCGTATCACAAATGTACATCTGTAATAAATATGCATAAGAAAATGAAGTTTTTTCTCAAGATATTTTTTATTTGAAGATATTTTCTACGTATGTATTTAACGTTTATGTTCGTCTTGTTGGACACTCGTTTTCGTTGCTCAAATGCTCGTTCCGCTCGGCGCATCTTTTTACGTTTCCCTAAAGTCATTGTTTTCATTCTAGATACTGAAATGTATTTCCCAACTTGAATTGGATCAACTTATTGGTACTGGTGTGAAAACGCGATACCTTCACACGGCGTCCAGCGGTTTTACTAATTCACCCACAGCATTCATCGCAAACAACAAGACATCTTATGATGTAACCTCAGGTTGCTTATAACATTGTTGTGACGCTCATAGAAAAATGTCAAATACTAACTTTTGGTGCTTTTCTTTGCTTGTATTTCTATGAAGGTCGGATGCCTGTTGCTGCTGACTCGAAAAAAGCGGCTGGCTCACAGGAAGCCATTGGGGAGACCGCTGCACAAAGTGTTGTCGTTGCAGTTGACAGGTAACGTTTACTTTAATGATAGCTGTGTGGATTGAGTTTTGTGACCTATCTCCTACCCCAGGAGCGAAGATAGAACGTTAATGCAGGGGGAGAGGTGAATATTCATGTATATGGTCATATATTCCGCTGTGACCAACTAATTTCTTTTCAAATTAAAATAGCTTTTAAACCAAATCAGTCAAGCAAAACTAAATATATAAATATTCACCTCTCCCATTCAGCGTTCTGGCTTCACCCCTGCCCCCCTCACGTTGTTATGATGTACTCAGGTATAGTAACAAGATAATCGTTGTCTCCAATGCTCTATCAACTAAACTATCAGATCAACTGTGAACTATGATGATATTTCAAAACACAGTTCTTGTTTCTTTCATATCTTAATTATAAAAACAAGATAATCAATGCCTTCATCTTCAATGTTCTACCAACTATGGTACTTCTCCATCTTAGATAATTTCTGTGCAAGTTTGGGTAGTTGTAACCCTAGTGAAGAAGTTGGAGTTCTTCTGTGTCGACTCTTTGCGACAACTATCCATGAAATTCTTGGAAAAAGGCGAATTGCCAAATTTCCGATTTCAAAAGGATTTTCTCCGACCCTTTGAGTACATAGTGAAGAAAAACAGGTAAGTTTATGCAGGAGTTAATTCTGTCAGAAAATGTAAAGTTTCTGGCAGCTTGAAAATCTTTCTCTCAAATAAACAAAATTTGTGGCAGACTTTGCAGCTTCTTTTCCAAGTTGAAATTTTACGAAGAATTTTACAAAGGACGTCTTTCAATCAATTGCTCTGTTTTGTCTGTTATAATTCGAAGGATTTGATAAAATTCCTTCTTCGATATCTTTATGAACTTGGCAACAAGGACTGCTTTTTTCTGTCTACGATTTGCTTGAATCAATAACTTGTTTTTCACATTTTAGTTCTTCCACAATTCGTGATATGGTCGTACGATGTGTCACACAAATGGTGCATTCGCAAGCCGCAAACATCAAATCTGGTTGGAAAAATGTTTTTTCCGTTTTTCATTTGGCTGCGTCCGATCATGATTAAGAAAGCGTGAAACTCGCTTTTCAAACAACAGGTTTGTAGTTTAAGGAAGGAGGTTTTTCTTCTAATCTTACCGCAAACCTGTCTATTGTGCTCTTGGGTAAGGTTCTTGTATCGGTGTATATTTTAAAATAAAAATGGTTGCATATGTTTGAAGAAATGATGGTGAATTCGTTTTCAATCTTGAACTATTTAGACATCTGTAATATATTTAATTAAATTCAAATTGAATTTGAATATCGTTTAAGTAAATGTGTTTCTCGGATGTGACAGAGAGCTTCGTTTATTTTGCAACAAGAATTTTATGTGTTCGTTCTTTTCCATGGTTATTCAGTCATATTCGTATAAGTTTTCAAGGTAAACTTTTATTTATCATAAAGTCGATGGATGTTCGCCACATGATGCATGAATGAAAATTAAACGAGAGTTAATGAAGAAATGAAATAAATGTATGAAATATTTTTTCGTTGATGCAAATTACGAGTCAAAAGGCAGAGTTATTTAAACTTTTCTAGCCCTGTTTCCTTATTGTTTCAACGTCACTTGTAAATCAAAGCTTTGACTGATTCATTTATCCCACAAGATTATCAGTGTATAAATTTCACATCCCCCATTTTCTCTTACAGCCACGATTTTTGAGAAATATTTCTGCGCGACCATCGAGTCTTTCCAAGATGCCGTCAAGTGTCTCTCGGAATTCGCATGCAACGCAAGTTTCCCGGACACGAGTATGGAAGCAATAAGACTGATACGAAGTTGCGCCAAATTTGTTTCCGAAAATCCTGTGGTACGACGATTGCAAATCTACTTTCTTTTCACCTTTGAAATGATTTAAAATTTCGCAAAATCACATCAAAGCTAACCACTTTGGATCAAATCAAACCCAAATCATCTATTTCAATCGCTTTTTCGTGTAGCATTTTCCAATGGCGTCTGTTTTCTTTTCTTTTACCAACAAATATTTAAAGACTACGGAGTAGAGGATGCTGGGATATCAGAGCAGGACAGAATGTAGGTGAAAGACTGGTTTCCAGCCCTTTTTGAGCTTTTGTGTATCATCAACCGATGTAAACTAGATGTCAGAACAAGGTATGGTGGAAATATTGAGTTGTATGTACTGTATAGATTAGTATGTATTGTATAATTTGAATGTGAGCTATTTTCCATCCATCAACTAGAGGCCTAACCGTGATGTTTGAAATCATAAAAACATACGGGAACACGTTTCTCCAACATTGGTGGCGTTATGCGTTTAAAGTCTTGTTTCGAATTTTCGGCAACATGAAACTACCAGACAGACAGATTGGCAGGAGGTTAGAAAACTGTCATTAATGTGCTCTTATTATAGGACAAGCGTCACTTCCGGCTAGATGTCGCGTTTGATTGGCTAAGAAACATTTTTGTCGGCCCATTATTCTCCCGTAATCGACCACTGTGCAAAACACGTAGTTTATAATATGTCGTTATTGTGGTCCTATTGTCTATGATTGCCATAAACACACATTATATCGCAAAAAGTCAACTTACATACACGACTATCCAGTTCCACATGGAATAATATTCAGTTTATTTGCTCACGTCTATCCACCTTCATTCCTCATTCACTCATCCATTTCAATTGTGTATCCACTCCATTGAACTAAAATACATGGAACGTTACCTGTAATAGAAAACCGTAGTAATTTTTTTAAGCCAAATTTTACACCCAGACACGCATGTGTAGTTTAATCAATTTTCACTCCGCGAGAGAATCTCGAAACACTAAAAACGCGTGTCTGGGTGTAAGATTTGGCTTCAATTATTTGCTTCTTGTAGCTTTCCATGTATTTTAGTTCAATGTTCCCCTCAGATCTTTCTCTATTTCTTATTCACTTCTATCCACTTTCATTCTAGAGTCTCTACTTCATTCTCTATCCATTCTTATCCTCTTGCATTCCCTATTCACACACCGATTGCATTTGGTGTAAACGATTTGTACCAGTATGGAAGGTTTAAAACACTCGTTTTTGAAAGTTACCCACCTGTAAAGAATGCTTTTGCCTTTAAATCAAGAGGGAGTAATGTTAAACTGTGAGAAGGTCGTTTCCTTTACATAGAATAAAGTCCGTATACAAGATGTTGTATTTCCTCGTTATAAAGTTAGACATCAGCTGTTTTGAAATTTGTGATGTTTTTTTATAGAAATCAGAATAGATGACAACAACTTGTAATCACGCTCTATATGCTATCATCGATGTTTTTACTCAGTATTTTGATATTCTTGCTGAAATTCTTCTTGATGATATGTATGGCCATCTAGAATGGTGTGTCAAACAAGGTAAGCTTGAGATTACGCAACGTGTTTGTGCTTGGCGTTTGCCTTGGTGATTGGTTCGTTGTGTCAGAGTTTCTGATTGGTTTGAAGTATGAGAGTTTGTGATTGGTTTGAACTATGAGAGTTTGTGATTGGTTTGGTTTACTATATTACATTACTATAAAAGAAGTATCAGAGTTTCTTACAGGTTCGACTGTAAATGCTTTGTAACACCATGTCCTGCTTTGCTCGTTCATTCAATACATGTCTTTAGATAACGAGCAGTTAGCGAGGTCTGGTACCAATTGTTTGGAAAATCTCGTCATATCCAATGGCAACACGTTCTCCGAAGACGTCTGGGAAAAGACATGTCAATGTGTAAAGACGATATTTGAATCAAACGTATCTCACGAACTATTGAAATGGAGACCTGCTGACCAACAAGTAATGAGTCTACCCACACCCGATGTCAAACCTGCGTCATCACCACTCAAGGTAAGTTACACTTAGGGCCTGATTATATGGAGGGGAGTTGGCCCGGATAGCGAGCTAACCCGATGATTTCAAGGGATTGAAAAGAGCCAAAACGTCAAGGTCTAAAATTACAACTGCTTGCGAAGCGCCACACGTCATTCCGGTTGTAGTTCTCAAATTATGGCAAATTGGTTGTTTTAATTTTAAATGTTTTGCGTAGTTATTAAATCAGAATATTGTGAAACTGCTTGAAAAGATTTATCTGATGATAAGTATTGAATCGTTTCCATTTGCCAAAATGATTTAACGCTTGGCTGAATCCCGGCTACTGGGATCATGTAATCCACCCCTTAGTATTTTTTATGAAGTTTTAAAGCCCGACACTCTAAAATTATAGACAAACTTTTATAACTATTCTGTTTGTTTTATGTATTTATTACCTTTAAGATTGACTGACGTATATTGTAAATAATGTCACATGTCGACCTGGAGGATGATATCGTGCCCAAATATCCCGAAGGTAAATAAAAGTTTGTCAATTCTTTTAAGGAAAATTTAAAGGAAAATTTTTGCTTCAATTATCTCAATGATTATAAGATTGGAAAATATTTCATGGTAAGCTAAAGCTTGCATATTAAAAAAGCTCATTTGAACCAAAAGCTCATATGAAGCAAAAGTTGGCATATTGCAATATAACTCGTGTGAATCTTTAACTCGTATGGACCAACAACTTGCATTCTTTGAGTAACAAGTGAAAATTTTCCGTATTATTTTTCAGATAGGACGAACAAGATGGCCAGCAATCGTCAAAAGGTTTGAATGAAACGGAGGAGGAAATGCCTCAAGAAACAGTTGAAGAAACCAAAGAACAAGACAGCATTAGTTTACATAGTACGCCTAGTTTACGATTTGAACCTGTCGAAGAACACGAACCAGGTAACTATTTGTTAGAAATCAATTGAGATTAATAATTTGGTGTCACAGCCTGCTGCCATTTACGTGTTTAATTTACTTTGGTTTATTGGAAAGGCGTAGCAAAACGTATAATTGATATATGCGTTTGAAAAACTCAATCTGAAGTGAACAGCGACGTCATGTAACATTTCCTGAAACTGCTTATGTTCTAAAAATTTACATTTTTTGCAATGTTTGAAACAATAATGTTGTTAATTGTTACTAATAGAACTAATAATGTTACTAATTAGTAATTATTACTACTTCTCCTGTTAACATTTATTTTTCATAAAAAATAGCACTAACTTAAGAAACTCATTTTTGTTTTATTTTTTTGCATTCGTTGCTTATTTTATTTTATTTCAGAAGACCTCTAATAAGATAAATTAGCCTTTTTGGGGGATATTCAAAAGTTCGATTTTGACCGACAAATGAAAAAATCGTCTGAGCGTGAATACGGAAATGTTCAACCAACACCCGAGTGACATTTTTAATTTTTTCATGTATGTACTTTAACGTCGTAAAATCATCTCATTATTTTAGTTGTGCAGACGGTGAGGATGTTGTTCAATTCATTGATCATTAAGTGTGTCGTTCAATTGGAACTTATCCAATGATCGACAATGTCGTCTTTTTCCCAAGCACCAGCAAGCGAGAAGATGAAGATAGTATGGCTGAATTACAGGTCAGTTGTAATTACAGTCGTTGTAGGTAATACTGAGATAAATTGCTTTGTTGTAATGTTGTTATACCAGAGTTCCCCTTGGTGGCATAACAAAGCTCTTAGCTAAAGCACAGAATATGTAATATACAGAAAAGTCACTTGTGTCTGAACCTTTGATGTTTTTGTCCTCAAGGCTATTGTGACGAGCATATCGACTGCCATTATTCCAGCAAGATATTTAGGGCTTTTCACTTGTTTCCAAACACTAAAATGAAACGACGTCATTTCTCATATTGAAATATTTTTAGTTTCATTACGAAGAAATGACGTCATGTAATTGTAGTGGTTGGAAACAAATGAAAAACCCTAAATATATCTTGCTGGAATAATGGCGGTCATGAAGACGCAGTGCACACTTGAGTGGCCCTTCTGTATAATTATTATTCTGTGGTTGTAGGGTGGGGTGGCCCAAAGTTATATATGCATCTCTTAACCTGTAGAGAACAATTGATTTCACTGGAAGTTAATATAGCAAAACATGAATATGTGAACCTCCCTATTTATCGACTTCACAACTGGTTCCTTCTTCTTTAGACACGTAAAAATTTCAATAACTATCCTCAAGAGACTTTATAGAATAAACGATTTCCTTGGGTTGAATTGCTTAAAGTTCCTTATGTTTTGTATGCAGGCTTGTAAGATCCTCTTTCACCTCATTGGTCAAACTGATGCTCTAAATCACCTATAATGGTGCAGTAAATCCTCTTTCACCTGATTGGTCAAACTGATTCTTTAAATCACTTATAATGGTGTAGTAAATCCTCTTTCACCTGATTGGTCAAACTGATTCTCTAAATCACCTATAATGGTGTAGTAAATCCTCTTTCCCCTGATTGGTCAAACTGATTCTCTAAATCACCTACAATGGTGTAGTAAATCCTCTTTCACCTGATTGGTCAAACTGATTCTCTAAATCACCTACAATGATTCTCTAAATCACCTACGCCGGCATTCGTGTAAAAATAGCCAAATTGCAAATTTCACGAATTTTACTTTTCTTCACGAAATACAAAAAGAAATTGTAAAACTGAACTATGTGATCACCGGAGTGTTATCGTGATAATTACACTATTATATACACAATGGAAGTCGGACTATTTAGTTAAAAAATATCCATTTGAATACCATATGTAGCTACAACCGTGTTTTTCCAGAGATTGTCAACCATAATCCAATCAAATGCGCTCTTTTAGGGTTTTGTATCTTGGTTTTTGACGTTTATTCACCCAGAGCTCAACTTTCATACAATTTCATGTCTTGACATTGTTATAAGTAACAACGATACACTGTAGTCAGAGTTGTTTACTTTCAATAATCGTACATGTCTCATTATGATTGGTGACTTAGTTTTTCATTATTTCAAGGGTCTCAACACTCCTCGACGAACCGCTAAACGAAAACACGTCGGAATGTTTCCACATCTTACCTCTAATCAGCTGTTTTTGTTTTGCGAAGTGCTGGAGAACTCGTTTAAGTTTGCTAAACGCTTCAATTGTAACAACGAACTGAGGACGGCGCTTTGGAAAGCTGGTAAACGCTTCATTAATATGTTGTAGCATTTGACACGAGCGACACATTTTTGTACAGTTTGTATTTGAATTGAAAATTAATACACGAGTAAAAACATCACATTCAAAACGTTCAGGCAAAAAAGCAAATTTGTGGCTGCCCTTCCTATTAAGGCATTCACTCCAAAAGCGGTGCATGTCCTTATACCTAGACACCCACATGCAGCGTGACCAAGTTTCTTTACCAGATTTTGTCGTATGAACTTAAACTGTCCTCCCCCCCTTTTCTGAATGTTGCATCTACATAAAACAGGTGGGAAAATCTAATGTCATTAGACCAAGTCTTGTGAAAGTAAAAAACATTTGCTTTTATGGTTATACTGCACGCATGGTTTTTTCTGATAAATAAAGATTGAGGACACACAAGTAAACTTTTCCCTTGCTTCATTCATTGTACACTTCTCTGTATAATTTCTTTGATCATTTGAAGGTTTTAAAGGACAGTCGAAGACCAATTTATTGAAACAAGAGACGTCCAGTTTAGCCTGCCGTTCAGAATTCTCTTTCGCATGTACGATGACGTTGCGAGAAAGGAATCATGGGAAGGCGTCGTGGAAATGGTGTTGAGGTACGCCTGGGGATTAGCAAGATCATCAAACGATTTTCATCCCCACTTTCAGAAAGAATTTAAACTTTTCCTCGAGGGCTTGATTTGATTTCTTTCTTTTTTCTTTCTTTTTAGGATCTGCGATGAAGCTTTAAGGCAGTTCATTGAATTACAGTCAGTTGGTCACAGGGATGCTTGGACGAGTTTACTATTGCTTATGTTTACCAGAATTCTTCGTTTGAACGATGAAAGAGTGAGTTGTGATTTTTTATATGGTTAAATGATGGAAATGATGTGCCGTGTCGCACTCCCCCTGTCTTGTAAAGTACGAGCATGTGCTTTTCGAAACTCAAAGACTGATTCCCATCGACCGCCGTACCATAGCGTGTAAACATGCCTTCTTCATAAAAGTTATGGTTGTAGACAGTTTGAGATAGAGCTTTTTGTTGAAATTGAACTCTTGTTTATTGATAGTTTGTATGGAGGGTGATCTCCCCCAAAATTAATAGCTATATTTTCAATTACTAATGCGCATTTTGCCCTTTGCGATGTGCATTTTGTCTTGATCATATTCCATTCTGGAATTTCATGATCGGATTTTGTCCTGTACAATTTCTGGTAAAACTCATTTTGTTGTTGAACATTTCATTATGATGACGTAACATTATTCGTGACTCAGTAAACATCAAATCTTACTCAATCACATTATAATTTATTTATAATTATTTACCGCTAAAAATTGTTAATATCAATAAATTATACTGTTGCAATATTTTATGCAATTACTATAACGATCTTTGTCCTTCGAAGCAACTTTAGTATTCTGTACAAAAGAAACGATTTTTTTTGTACGGGGGATGATAATGGACCGGAAAATCAAGAGGCAGCAGCTTCACTTCGCCGAACAGCAAATTTACTGAATCCAGACTCTTCTGGATCAGCAAGTCTTAGATCTTCATCGACTGCTCAAGATGGTAATCTTGCCGATCATGGAGCTGCTCAAAGTGTCCAATCGTCAACACTAGACAGCACATTGCAAGAACAACATCAGGCTTCGTCATCTCAAGCTTCCACATCAAGATCATCTTGTTCGATAAGAGAGCAGGAGTTTAGGCGGTTGTTTGCACCGTATAATCGAGCTAACAATAGAAAGATGTTTTCTCATCCACCAGCAAAACGTGGTCGATCTAATTCGTGGGGACAACAAGGTCGGTGTTACAAACCACAAGAGACTTGGACTCACGATTTTTTTGCCTGCAAACCATGAGCAAGATAGTGCCTACTAGAATGGAAAAAATTAAATTACAAAAAGCTGGTCTTGGACGTAGACGTATTTTTTTCCATAAATATTCAAGTACAGCCGAAGTGAAGGCAAAATTATAAGAGATCTATCCCCGGCTGGTATCAGGCGGTGGTTTTGAGATATTAAGGAGTGGTTTATCACCCAAAGATTTGTATCTTATTACCTATAAGCTTCAACAATTCCAGGCTTATGTGACCAGCAAGATACTCGTACATAAACTACTATTAAAACGACGACCGGTATACAGATAAGTCTTTATTTCAATGCAATGCGTCAAACGTACGGTTCTAAACGACAGAGTATAGATATTAACATAACCGACAAGGAGGCCTAGAGCCGTAATCATCGTTACCTCGTAATTTGGCCACTAAATATAAACATCCATGTACAAAAAATACACCACTATACATGAATTGTGCTCAATCTCAAAAGACCCCGAAACCATGCTTTTATACGGGTCCCTTTTGTTTTTCATAATAATTAGCATAATAATTAGCATAACCTAAGCTCTATGCATCTCGATCCTACATTACCCCTCCACCAAATATTGGATATTCTGTCCACTTTCTTCGTGATAGTTCTGGCCTAGGGCAAGCAATTGCATATATTAGACCAGTTCAAGCTGATCTAGATTCATCATCCTTGGAAACGGATGATCATGCTCCTGCAGGAGATGCTCCAGAAAACAAGGTACTGTATTCATAGCTTTGAGTAATTTAAAGGATAAATTATTATACAGGAAATGTTATATGTATACATACATTGTTTTTGCTAGGATATATCTATTGGACCAACAGTGAAATGCTTAAATTGCTCAGCGCAGATTCCAATGAATTCAATCAGTAATCATATGAAAACTTGAGGGCAGTTCAATGAGGAAGATGGATTAATATCCTCATGAACATCGATATTTAAAAGTTCTTTTGCGTTTGGTATTAACTGCAGAACAGCCTCTTCAAGCTGGAATACTTCAGCAAATCGCAACGTAGTATGGTAAAGAGAATCAATACGAAAAACGCAAAAATCTCGATCTGGACTTCCTTCGAGGTCAGAAATACAACCCAAAATAGAGTTTCGAAGGAGTCTTACAAAGTATAACCTGTCTGCCATGTTTTAGGATTGCAGACCATTGAGTTCTATAAGACCTGGAGGGAAAATGTCAAAGTGCTGAAGAACATTCATCTGATGAAAAATATTAAATATTTTTCATTTGCCAAAATCATTTAACGCTTGGCTGAATCCCGGCAACCCGGGATCATGTAAACAGGTCCTAAATTTTCTCGTATTGTAACTAAACACCTGTATGTATATACAAACTATGTATATATATGTACAATTAACTGGCAACTTGTAAATATGTGATTTTTTCTGATGAAGGTTTTTAAATATAACCGAAATATTGCAGCTTAATTATCTTGTTTTATAACTTTGTGGTTACATTATGAGTTACACTAGGTTACACTATTTGAGGTTACAAGATACGCTTTTACGGATTATGCTTATTTTTAACTTTTTGGTTCCAGTTTATACGTCTCTTTTGACCATTTTATCATATATATAGTTGTCCAAACTCTTAGGCTTCATATTCAAGTCATTTATCTCTTAAGAGTTGGAGCTGCTATTACCAACATATTTAGTGTTTGTATTCGATAAAAATGGACCAGGTTTTAGCCACACTAACTTTTTCGTCCTCTATTAGCTTATGAACTGACCTTTTGTGTTCACTATTCAATAAAAGCGTGCCATAGTGACGTTTCTAAGGAGGAAACAAATGTTTCCGCTCGGTGTACTTTGCAAGATTTGCAGATGTTCAATTAAGAAATAAAAGATGTTTATTGTGGAAATGTTAAAACCGGGGAGACCTTTGGGAGTACTCGAAAGCAGATCAGGGCAAAAATATCTTTATATTTCTTTTATAAAATAACAATAATGTAATAAAGATAAATTCAAAGCAAAGGTTTTGATAATTTCTCTAACATGTATTCATGATTGATTAGCAAATACTCTTTGATTGTTTAATTGAGGCTCAGCTATCAACCAATCAACGCAGGCGTTTTATTGTTTTTATTTTATATAATGCAAATTTGTCAGTTGTCATTCGGGGAAGAAGAGAATACGGGATTATTTCTTTCACTATTATATTAAAGTGAAATGAATAAGATGTGTTTCGAGGAGAACACACTGAAAACTAAGATGGAAACCATTTTGACGTAATTTATTATAATAGAACATAAGATTGCTAATTGAATTTTCAGGCTTGCATTAGCTAGTTCTTGTGGAAACGACCGCATGCAGTGCTCCTGTCATTACGAATAATTTATGTATGTAAAAGTTTATCGTGACTTCACATTCTTCACTTGAAGACTATCTAAGTTTTATAAGATATGCTGATTCTATATGTCAAGGAAATGCTAAATACAAATGAGAGGACATAATTTCGGAGAGCTTAGATCTAATGGGTGAACTACAAATGTAAAAACAGATGCCCATTTACTGAAATCCACTGTTTTTAATTAAAAATTTTTTTGCATGGTAGCAACAGTTGCTAGTAGCATAACAAATTATTTGCCAACGATTAAGACTCGTTCAATTTCATCAACATTCTTTTTATCTTAGCAACCTGCAGTGTTTGACTCCGACTCTACGTCTGCTATGATAAGGAGCTTCACAATTCTAAAAGCAATCACATTGAAACAGATAACATCACTTTTCTCAAGACTTCTTACGGAATATTGACAAATTTCTGATTTGAACAAGTTCTTCACTTCTCTCGACACAGGTACGTCTGATTTACACAAATTTTGCCATATATAAGTACAGACGTTTGTTCAAAGAACAAATTTTTTTAATTGTTTGGTTTCTGATGTCTGATAAAATGACTAACAAAGCGTTCAAAAATATAATGGTGATATTGCCAAAGTGATTCTTGTTGCTCTTATGATAGCTACTAAGTTCGTCTATTCTCACAGGATAAGATTTGTACCGTTTTAAATGTCACTATTTTCAGACATGGCATTTCTAGAGAAAAACTGCTGTGGTGTGAGTCATAACAGGTCCCTGTTAGTGTTATGTATTTTCTATCAACCGAAACTTGTACTTAACCCTCTAAGGGCCATATGTAGTGAAATTCATCATAATATAACTACTCCATGCGGTCTGCGTTAAAGAACTCGAGATTAACAAACTTTTCGGCGGACACACATAATGTGTGTAGCATCGTTTTGTGACTCTCTTGGGGTCAGATGTTTATTCAATTAAGTTTCGTTTAGTAATTATTGCTTGCGCAAGTAATGGCCACTTGCAGCTTGAATTGTTCGCCATGGTGGTTCCTAAATGAAAAATGCAGACATGCGAACAGATAGTGAAAAGGGAAGCTGTAAAGCAGCACATTTGTTTTTATGTAAAGGAAGTTTCGTGTTTGACTCATTTTACCTTTTACTTTGTTCCCCATTCGCTGATATATGTGCTTTAATTCCCATAGTTATTACTGTATTGTCATTATTCAATCAATCTTAGCACAAATCTTCGAATAAAACACTTCAAGTTATTGTAACACAAAACAATAAAATGGCTGTCAAAAGTTTTAGCTAAGTCAAGGACCGATTACATGAAGCAATTTCAACCTGGGCTAAGCTTAATCCAGGGCCGTATCCTATCAAAATAACGTACGCGATTACACGAGAATAATTCTATGTAATGTGCCAGATGCATCGCTAGATCCGTTACTGGTATCTATCACGTTGTAGTTAGGACGGATTATGGCAAGTTCTTCTTTTAAGTCGATGACCCTTTTTTCCCTAGGTTCCTCCTTGGTCATTTTCTCGCAAAATTGACTGCACAGCATGTTTCGGAACTTATGTGGGTACATTTGCGTTTAACTGAAATTTATGCTAAACAGAAAAATATCCTTTTAAGCAAACATGTGCGTCAAAGAACTCCCTAATTTATCTATCAAGGTCATCATAGTTGTAGTCAATATTTCGTTGATGGATTAATATCATGATGAACATCGACATTTGAAAGTTCTTTTGTGTTTGAGATTAACTGCAGAACAGCTTCTTCAAGCTTGAATACTTCAGCAAATCGCAACGTAGTATGGTAAAGAGAATCAATACGAAAAATGCAAAAATCCCGATCTGGACTTCCTTCGAGGTCAGCAGTACAACCCAAAATAGAGTTGCGAAAGAGTCTTACAAAGTATAACCTGTCTGCCATGTTTATGGTTGTAGACTTGTAGGTAAAACAATTGGTTTATTTTGTTTACATTATTACCACATCAAGAAAATAAATTATAAATAAATTATAATACGATTGAGTAAAATTTGATGTTTTGCGAGTCACGAATAATGTTACGTCATCATAATGGAAAGTTCAACAAGAAAATGAGTTTTAACAGAAATTGTACAGGACAAAATCCGATTATGAAATTCCAGAATGGAATATGATCAAGACAAAATGCACATTGCATAGGACAAAATGCGCATTAGTAATTGAAAATATAGCTATTAATTTTGGCGGAAATCACCCTCCATAAGTTTGTGATAGAGCTTTTTGTTATCTTATGCTTCAAAAAATTCATTCGAATACCGAAATAAATATAAAAACAATTCCTGTCCAAGTTTCCACATCATTACCTAGAAGTCAATCATCTTTAGAAAATGAGTTGATGTAACTCAAGTTCTCACGTTTAATTCACCACGACACGATGTCCTTTGGCGTAATTTTATTTATAATTATAGGTTCTCGCATAATTTTGATTATAAATATCCGACAGCCGATTAATTTAAATATAAAACCGTCAGTGTGTCCGTGAAATGAAATGGGTTTACTTTATTGCATCCTTTACTGTTGTATCTACAGTGTTTTTTATTGAACTTATAAATAATTACAATTTCTTGCAGTTGATGTTTGAAATGTGTTCATGATTTATAAAGTTTTATTTAATAACAAAGATTTTTTTATAATATGAAATGATTTATGCAAGAATATACATGTATGGAATTTTTGATTAATGAAGGGAAAAATCCGTTCACAGTTTCGAAAATCGTGTCTTAATCATTGGCATTCAAATCCTGTCTTAAATAGGCGATTCTCTATTCCTGAGTTAAAACTTGTGAAACTTTATAAGATTTAGCAGTAGTCCTTTGAAATTTGACAAATCTCAATGTTATTATGTTCTCTGCATGAGGTTCTTATTTATGTATTTTTATTTCAATGACAATTGTTTTTAGTCAGTGATGTATACTTAGTAATATAACTAGAATGTTCCACACATAGATATCATTAATGTGTTTTAATACTGTTTGTTGAAGGAGATCCTGACTCACTCTTCATCTTCGTTCGTTATTCAAATGTGTTTATGTAACAAAACTCACAAGGATAAAAGATTGAAGTTACAATAAGGTATTAACTTTCATCACCATTTTTAATCTGATATGTATGTGGTCGCGTTGTTTATATTAAATCTCTCATCCGTTTGTTGAGTATATGACATGTAAAGAACTAAAGCAAGCATAATTCCGTTCACACGGTAATCTTACTTCTAAAACTGAAGTAATTTTAGAAAAATTAAGCGATATTTTAGAACAACATTACCGACATAACAAATTAGCTAAAGCGGCATCTCGTTAAAAGTATGACTAAACATGCATGAGAAATCATATCTAAATTGATATACCAACTTTCTAACTATTGACAATAGCTGCATGGCAAAGGAAAGCAAAACAATTTCAAAGGCATGGGAGAGGTGAAATAAGATACTTGTCTACAAAAAATGGGAATCTGTGAAAATTTATGTAGAAAGGATAGCATGTCCAATCATGCATCACCTCCCTTTTTTTACCAGTGCCACATTTTATTAATCGCTGTGTGTCTAGCAAAATGTTGTTAACTGTATTGAGCAAATTATTCATTTGAAAAGTAAGAACATTTGTAAAATAAGCAAATGTTGAACACAGGAAAATTGTATTTACACAGAGAAGGACGCAACCGAATCTATTTTTGTAAATTTTACATATTTGTTTAACAGTTTTAAGGTTTACTTTCATTGCAACCTTTACTGTTGTATCTACAGTGTCTTTATTGATCATAAGTAATTATAGTTGCGTCCAGTTGATGTTTGACATGTATTTATAATTTGCAATGGTTTATTTAATATCAAAGGTTTTTTATACTAAGAACTGACTTATGCAAGAAGATACATGTATGGAATTTTTGATCAATGAAGGGAAAAAATCCATTCACCGTTTCAAAAGACAATTGTGTCTAAATCATTGGTATTCAAATCCTGTCTTAGATGATTCTCTATTCATGAGTTAAAATTTGTGAAATTTTATAAGATTTAGCATTAGTCGTTTGGAATTTGAGTAATCTCAATGTTATTATGTACTCTGCATGAGGTTTTTATTTATGTATTTTTATTTCTATAACAATTGTTTTTAGTCAGCGATGTATATTTAGTTACAGAATAAAACTGTTTATTGAAGGAGATTCTGACTCACTCTTCATCTTCGTTTGTTATTTAAATGTGTTTATGTAACAAAACTCAAATGGATAGAAAGTTGATATTTCAATAATGTATGAATTATGATCACCATTTTTAACTGATATGTATGTAGTCGCGTTTTTATATTAAATTTCTCCTCTTTTGTTATATAGGTATCATGTAAAGAACTAAAGCAAGCATAATTTTGTCCACACGATCGTCGTATATGAAGTCTTATTTCTAAAACAAAGGTAATTTTACGTAAGTTAACAGAGATTTTGTATTTACATTTCTAACTTAACAAATTTGATACCGAAGCATTGCTTAGTATGAAGTATGACTATAAACAAATCAATGTTTATTTCCATTCCAAATGAAAATCGTTTGAATGATTCTATAAATGACTTTTAAAGCTGTATTTAATACCACGACTGGAAAGTAGGTTTCAGTTTTTGTTCCACTATAAAAATTGCGGCTCTTACACGAAGAAAAGGTTTGATAATAAATGATTCTGAGTCAGTGATGCGCTTGCAATTCACAGATGGCACGTCATAATGTGACATTTCTTTTTAAATGTAATTAAACTTAAATAAACAGTACAATGTATAAATGTTTTCGGAAACAGGGAAATGTTTTTTCGAAGTTTCCTAATTTACTCACACTCGATATTCACGCCAAGGTATTTTTGCTTTATTTTTTATAACAAAGGAAATACGCTCATAAGCAACATACGAACATCATTATTTTTATCCCCCCCCCCAAAAAAAACAAAACCCACGTGTTTAGTCTTTTCACAAAAATAACATAAAGTTTCCCACACACTCCCTCGTATGACTTTTATGTTACAAGTAATTTGCTATGGTACTTATTGTTATGGTTAATGTACATCGTTCTCATCCTGTAAAATTTCTCGCACACGTAGTTCTGCCTTGATGGCTGCTTGTCTTATAGGTACAAAATGTTCAGCGTTTGGATTTAATTTTGTTATCTTCTCCTTTGTGTGCTCCCCGTCCGATGTCTGGGAGGAGTCGCATGATAACTCCAGAGGTTATAAATGTTGAACGGCTCTCTCTAAGTGATCTCGACCTGCTCTCAGTTTTACCGCATATACCACGCCATCTCTGCTTTCAATTAATTCAACTACCTTACCCATCAACCAATGATTTCGGTTCTTTTGGTTTGACTTTACCAATACGATATCACCGACCGAAATAGTTGCTCCTCGTGCATTATGTTTCATTCGATGACGTTCTCTCAAGCTTCTCATATACTCTCTGGTCCAACGACGCCACATTTCTTCCTTAGTGTTCTTTAAGTTCAATATTATTATTATTATTAAATACTTTGCACGTTTTTTCAGACTATCGGGTTAGTGAAAAGGTTTTAATTCAGGAAGGTGACTGGACTTAACAAAAAGCATTGAGTTAGGTGTAAGAGTAGAGTGTTGTCATCTTCCTACATGTAACAAAGCGGTCTAATGTTTATCGCTAATTACACATCCAATAAAACTTCAGACAACTCATCCGAGGTTAACTCACCGTTTCAAATAGCCCGATAGAAGCAGCTCTTCATCATTCCTATCAACCGTTCGAACTGACCTTCGCACCAGGGAGCCCTACTGAGATTGAGCCGCCACGACACCAATTATTTGTTGAGAAAGTTATTGAGCTTTTCGTCTTTCTGTACACTCTTCAGCTACTTTGACGCTGCCACGAAGGTGGTAGCGTTATCCGAGTATATGATGGAAGGTTTTCCTAGCCACGAGGCGTTTAAAGCTTTTGATGAAATCACTGGTTTCCAAGCTAGGCACAAGATCAAGAAATATTGCCAGTGTTAGAGAACATGAATACAAAGCGATGTAGGATTTCCCTTCTCTTCTATTTTTTGTGTTCTTTATGGTTTTTGCGAAATCTACGCCAATGATTTCAAAGGGATTGAATGGATCTGTTCTTGTCTCCGGAAGGGGACCAGGACAAGGTACCTGCGCTAGCGTCAGTCTAAATCGTTTACAGCCCCAACAAGATCCAATGATTTTCTTTGTCAACTTGCGAAGTCTTGGAACCAAAATCTCTCGCGTACATGGGCCATAATTAATCCTATGCTACCGTGCAAAGTGTTAAAATGAGCTCTCTGCACCAATTTCAAAGTGAACTTCGCTTGGTCTGAGAGGTATATTGGGTATTCCCCAAGAAGTCACCCATGATATATCCACATTCCCTTATTACTTAACTGGAGATTGAGTTGCTCTTTATCTTTAAAGAATTCCTTCGTGCTCACGAACTGTTTTTTGCGCTCGTTTTATTCAATACTTCTCTTGTGCCAACGCCTCATCCGTAGTCAATGCTCCGTTTCTTTTCTTCGTTGGGTTAAAACAGTTGGGCGTAAACCGTGCCATCCATCCAAAAATTCTGATTATTTTATGTAGCTCGAATTTATCGAGAATTTGGTCAAGACAACGGGTTTCAACAGTCAGAAATCATAACTCCCGTTTGATCTTCTCTGCTTTGCCATACTCAGTAGCGTTCGTCACGAGAGGAGGGGGCCAATCTTGTGGTTGAGTCTGCCAGGATGGTCCCTTCCACCAAAGATCACACTTTTCTACACTACCGCCACAACTTCCCAAATCTGCTGGATTTTCCGCAGTTGGTACGTGCCTCCAAGATACATTGGAATGACTTTGAATTTTCTTTACTCTGTTCGCTATAAATTGCCTGTACTCTCCATCATCTCTCAACCAATGTAACGCGACGGTGCTGTCTAGCCAACAGCTAATTTTTTCTACAACCTTAAATCCACTCAATGCTTTTCTAACGTTTACCAACAACTTGATAGCCATATGTCCTGACACAAGCTCCAATCCACTCAATGCTTTTCTAACGTTTACCGTCAAGTTGATAGCCATATGTCCTGACACAAGCTCCAATCCACTCAGGGGCGGATCTAGGATTTTTCAAACATCAGTCATAAAACGTCGGAGGCGCTCCGCACCTGGGGGGGGGTCTGAGGCATTCTCCCCTGAGAAATTTTGAATTTCAGAGTCTTGAAAATGCCATTTTCAGCATTTTAGAGCAATACAAAATGTATTTTGTGGGCATCGTTTTTGCGTAAAAACAACACATTTTTCTTAAGTTTTTTTCAAAAAAAAATAAAGTGAACAATACTTGAATGTTTTGCCAAATATTTAGGCTCATTATCATGCCAAATATATGGCTCATTAGCATGTCTAGGAACGTAAATTTAATTTACAATAATGCTATTCAAAAACAGATATAGTCTTTAAAATTTCTACCAAGTTGTCAGGCATAGACCCCCATAGAGACCCCCATTCAAATCTCTATGTAATAAGTTAAGTTAGAAATTTGGTACTACAAGTGACAGTTCATAGATAAAGAAAAGCTCAGACTTCAAACCATGCAAGTTTATTGTAACTCTTTACCCATCTCCACATCAGTGCCATCAAATTCACTCTTTGAGAAAAACTCAAAATTTTTTTCTGCCAAAGATTAAGCAAAAATTATCAGAGTGAAAATTTGCAGTTAAGGTTGGCTTAATGCCATAAATGTTTATTAGGCATTTCACTAGACTATTATCTTCTGCAAGGTGTGCTATATAGCAATCACTAGTAGCATTGTATTATCAAATACAAACAGAATGTAACCAACATGTCTTTAATTATATAATTACATGAATGTTAAAAATGGTTTATGTGTCATGCTTACTGGTTATGATAAATATCTTTTCATATGATCAAAGCTTGTTTAAATGTAAATCTAAAATAATTTAGTTTAGAAATTATAATGATCATCAGAAAAATTACCTAGTGATCATGAAAAATACTTTGCTGTTTTGCCAAATTTCAAGGTTTATCTGCATACATAGGAAGACATTTTTACTTTATAGAAAATGCTTTTCATACATCAATAGCCCTTTGGACTTTATGGCAACAATCTGGTATGAGCCGTAGATTAACACACCTTTACATCTCTACATGAGGTGTTCTGTTAGAAAAGGGGACAATATGTGACATGGGACATTTCATGTATGTGAAATACTCAGGTTTAATACCATTCCAGTCAAATTGTCAAAATAAAAAGCTTCATGGATCATAAGACTCAAAATAACAGGTTATAGTAAACAACTTCTCATGTAATCAATGTTAGTTTTCTCAAATCTTAAACAATATGTAGTATAACTGTCCAATGATTGAATGATCAATGATCATAAACTGAAAAGCCCCAAACATTTGTTTATGATAAAGTAAATAATAGTATGGAACCTTATGGCTACAGATTTTTTGTCCATTGAAATATATTTGCAGAAATGTAGGATTTCGCTGCCATATAACGGCCACGATTCCCCAAGCATTAAAGAAATCATAGCTAAAAGTCCTTCGGCAACAACAATTTTAGAAGTATCAATCTTCTTACCATACGCCATATTAACATAAATCGCATCACACACTTGCATAAATTGACTTTGATATATTGCATTCATGCATACACTTCACTTGTCCTTTACTTACGATTTTGGATGTAAATTTCTGCTGATAAAACTCAAAACAATGTTGGCTTGCTTTTGAACATCAATGACTGAAATATCGCTCGCGAGATCGTCTTTGCCAAGCGTTTACAATTCATCCATAAATTTTTCACCCTCTTGAAAAAATTCCCAGTTTGGAAAGCGGCATTCATGTCAACATATGAATTTGTAAAAGATTTCCATAAATTCCATCTGATTGTAGTTTAGTTTCTATCATGCTTCAGAAAATTACTATGAACGATCAAACATTCAATTCAGACAGTGAGCCTGACTATGTTAGTTCAGTTGGCTATTAGTCGAAATCGGTCAAACCAATCACAGTAAGACAAAAATTCAAATGAACCAATTGTAAGATAGGAATTGGACTCCCTTATAGGTCCGGCCACCCCTATTATCGGTCGAGATTATTCCAGACTGTCCACTGATCTGGCCATTGACCAATAAAATAGCGTTTCTGGCGTTCATAGACTCCTTTATAAGTCGAACCAGTCAAGCCACCCCGCTTATCAGCCGGGTATTCCAGGTCAATTAAAATTCAACTGATCTGGTTACCAAGGAGATATTCATTGCATTAGTCAATAGTTTTCAATAATAAATAAAGCTGGATTTTTATCACGAAGTAAATGAAGTAATAATTAATTAATAAATGAATTAAATTAATAAACATTCGCGCGACGGATTTGACATACTCTAGATCCGCCCCTGGTCAAGGTCACGTTACTTCAAGGTCGATTTTTTTTTAGCATAGTTTGAATAGTCAAATAACGTACTAGCACGTTATACTTAGATTTCTTTGAGCATAGTTTGAATAGCCAAATAACGTACTAGCACGTTATACTTAGATTTCTTTGAGCATAGTTTGAATAGTCAAATAACGTACTAGCACGTTATACTTAGATTTCTTTGAGCATAGTTTGAATAGTCAAATAACGTACTAGCACGTTATACTTAGATTTCTTTGAGCATAGTTTGAATAGTCAAATAACGTACCAGCACGTTATACTTAGATTTCTTTGAGCATAGTTTGAATAGTCAAATAACGTACTAGCACGTTATACTTAGATTGCAAAAGCCTCCAAATAGCTCTATATCCAAGCATAATATCGCATTCATTAAGTTCTCGTAAAATATATTGTCTGATACGATCTTCATTAACAACATTCCTGCGTCAACGCAACACGTACAGTTTCAACTTATTTAAAAGAGCATTACTTGAATTAGAAATGCTATGGAATTTATTGAGTTAACTCAAAATAGCTTACTTCGGGTTGCGTTTATGTATTTCTGTTTGTGTTATGCTTCTGCGCATGAATAAAATAACCTTTTGTAAAGTTAAGTAGTGGAAGCTGTTGTTTCTATGCAGTAAACGACCGTAGAATGTTGAAATTTAGCAAATATGGAAGGACGTTTGAAAACATGAGACTCTATCGTTAGAGATTAGACTTTAAATTGATATTGGTGAAACATAGTGTGTCTTTGTCGTAGACTCGTAGTGCAACACTTTGTTACTAACCAATGCTAACATAGGGTTACGTATTAGCAACATTGAGATGGATGTTAGTAACGTCAAGTTTTGAAAAAGTAACAAATGTTTAATTTATGCACGCCGCATGATCAATTACAAAGATGTAATAAATGAGTTAGTGGTCAAGAACTACTTGTATAAGAGTTTGTATGCACTCCGTTTACCAGAAGTAATCTCAACTTGAAGGTGTAAAATGACCACGACAAACAACATGGTACATGTGTCAATTCTTCAATCCGGGACGAAAATCCTACGATCCACACCTTACTGAAAATGCAATGTCAACATAGTTCTAACTTTCAAAAACAAACAGAAATAACTTTTGTAAAGTTTTTGACATGTTTAGAAGGTTAACTTTAGGGGTGGTCATGGGAGAAAAAATTTTGCATAACATCAATATTTACTGAGAAAGTTACTATGTACCATCTCTTGTCAAATGTAAAGTTTGCATAAATTAACCAATATTCTTTGCAGAGATTGAATTTTCTTATCTTCGAAGAAAAAATCACTCCATTGAATTTTTTCGTGCCACGCATATCTTATTACGCATGTTATTACCATATTGGCAGCCAGTAAATTGCATTTTGTGACCAATAGGATTGACGATATGGCAAACGGCAGCGAGTAAACTAAGAGCCTGGTCACATGAACCGGTAACAAGGATTCAGCGAGGCGTAAAATGATTTTGTGTCATTTAAAAGAGTTAAAGCTTTAAGCGCAAAATTTGCAACCTTTTCTTAAGCGTCATAAGTCATTTTAGTCGTAATTTTCAAATCAAGCTCAATTATTTGTCTTCATTTTAAAGGTTTTGTGAATTTCCAAATCCCTGCTACCCAATGCTGTAGAACTAAATTTATCAGACGAAGGTGATATCAGTGATATATGTTCCAACTTATTAATGCTTCTTAATGCATCCTCGGTACAGTCATCAATTGTTTCAATTTGGTTGGCTGTAGCTCTCTTGACGAAGTTGAAAACATGAAATTGTGAAAAATTACCAATTTCAAACTTCAAAGGTAGAAGTAGGGCTACTCCCCCAAGCCCCTTCCCTTACTTCAACAGCACTGCGGCTACAGGGCTCATGTGAACAGCCCCTAATTAAATATATAGCACCCCCCCCTTACTTCAACAGCACTGCGGCTACAGGGCTCATGTGAACAGCCCCTAATTAAATATACAGCAGCCAGTTGTACAGCAAAGTGGACCTACTGTATATTCCCTATACTGTGACATAGATGTCCTTAATGTTTCATAAAACAAATTGTTGAAGTAGATCCTGACTCATTTTTCATCTTCGCTCGTTATTTTAATGTGTTTATGTAACAAAACTCGCATTGATAAAAATTAATGATACAATAAGGCATGAACTATGATCACCATTTTTAACTGATATGTATGTGGTCGCATTGTTTATATTAAATCTCTCATTCGTTTGTTGAGTATGTGACATGTAAAGAACTAAAGTAAGCATAATTTTGTTCACACGGTCGTCTTACTTCTAAACGAAGGTAATTTTTGAAAAATTAAACGATATTTTAGAACTACATTACCGACATAGCAAATTAGCTAAAGCGGCATCTCGATAAAGTATGACTAAACATGCATGAGAAGTCATATCTAAATTGATATACCAACTTTCTAACTATTGACAATAAGCTGCATGGTAAAGAAAAGCTAAACCTGTTCAAAGGTTGATTCATGCAACACAGTGAGCTTTTAAAATTATAATTTGATCTTGTTTATCTAACAGTTTTAAGGTTTATTTTATTGCAACCTTTACTGTTGTATCTACAGTGTCTTTATTGATCATAAGTAATTATAATTGCGTGCAGTTGATGTTTGATATGTATTCATAATTTACGAAGTTTTATTTAATAACAAAGATTTTTTATAATTTGAACTGATTTATGCAAGAATATACATGTATGGAATTTTTTATTAATGAAGGGAAAAATCCGTTCACAGTTTCGAAAATCGTGTCTTAATCATTGGCATTCAAATCCTGTCTTAGATAGGTGACTCTCTATTCCTGAGTTAAAACTTGTGAAACTTTGTAAGATATAGCAGCAGTCCTTTGGAATTTGAGTAATCTGAATGTTATTATGTACTCTGCATGAGGTTCTTACTTATATATTTTTATTTCTATAACAATTGTTTTTAGTCAGTGATGTATACTTAGTTATATAACTAGAATGTTCTTGATAGACGTCATTAATGTGTTTTAATACTGCTTGTTGAAGGAGATCCTGACTCACTCTTCGTTCGTTATTTAAATGTGTTTATGTAACAAAACTCACAAGGATAAAAGATTGATGTTACAATAAGGTATTAATTATCATCACCATTTATAAACTGATATGTATGTAGTTGCGTTATTTATATTAAATCTCTCATCTTTGTAAGATATGTGACATGTAAAGAACTAAAGCAAGCATAATTTTGTCTGCACGGTTGTCATATATGAAGTCTTATTTCTAAAACGAGGTTACTTTGTCGAAAGTAAAGCGAGATTCTAAAACTATATTACTAACTTTACATAACAAATTTGCTGCTGAAGCATCTCGATAATGTATGACTAACCATTCAAGAGAAATCATAACTAAATTGATTCACCAACTTTCTATCTATTGACAATAGCTGCATTGTAAAGGACAGTAGAACCTGTTCAAAAACATGAAGGAGGCAGAATAACATGCGAACATTTTCTACATTTAGGACGCTGAATTTTTCTTTATAAACTATATTTGTCTATGGAAAAAGGTGGATCTGTAAAATTTTATGTAGGGAGGGGCACATGTCCAATCATGCATCACCTCCCTTTTTTGCCGACGCCACTTTTGACTAATCGCTGTGTGTCTAACAAAATGTTGTTAATTGTATTGAGCAAATTTTTCATCTGAAAAGTAAGAACATTTGTAAAATAAGCAAATGTTAAATACAGGAAGAATGTATCTACACAGAGAAAGACGCAACTGAATCTATTTTTGTGAAATGTTACATGTTTGTTTAACAGTTTTAAGGTTTACTTTCATTGTATCCTTTACTGTTGTATTTACAGTGTCTTTATTGATCATAAGTAATTATAATTGCGTACAGTTGATGTTTGAAATGTATTCATAATTTACAATGGTTTATTCAATAACAAAGATTTTTTATAATATGAACTGACTTATGCAAGAATATACAAGTATGGAATTTTTGATTATGAAAGGAAAAATCCATTCACAGTTTCGAAAATCGTGTCTTAATCATTGGCATTCAAATCCTGTCTTAGATAGTTGATTCTCTATTCCTGAGTTAAAACTTGTGAAACTTTAGAAGATTTAGCAGTAGTCCTTTGGAATTTGACTAATCTCAATGTTATCATCTACTCTGCATGAGGTTCATATTTATGTATTTTTATTTCTATAACAATTGTTTTTAGTCAGTGATGTATACTTAGTTATATAACTAGAATTTTCTACATAGCCGTCATTAATGTGTTTTAATACTTTTTGTTGAAGGAGATCCTGACTCACTATTCATCTTCGTTTGCTATTTAAAAAGTGTTTCTGTGACAAAATTCACAAGGATAAAAGATTGATGTTACAATAAGGTATGAACTTTCATCACCATTTTAAATCTGATATGTATGTAGTTGCGTTGTTTACATTAAATCTTTCATCTTTGTAAGGTATGTGACATGTAAAGAACTAAAGCAAGCATAATTTTGTCCGCACGGTTGTCATATATGAAGTCTTATTTCTAAAACGAGGTTAATTTGTCGAAAGTAAAGCGAGATTCTGAAACTATATTACTAACTTTACATAACAAGTTTGCTACTGAAGCATCTCAATAATGTATGACTAAGAATTCAAGAGAAATCATATTTAAGTTGATACACCAACATTTTAACTGTTGACAATAAGCTGCATTGTAAATGACAGTAGAACCTGTTCAAAAATATGAAGGAGGCAAAATAACATGAGAACATTTTCTACATGTAGGACGCTATATTTTTCTTTATAAACTATACTTGTCTATGGAAAAAAGGCGGATCTGTAAAAATTTATGTAGGGAGGGGCACGTGTCCAATCATGCATCACCTCCCTTCTTTGCTGACGCCTATTTTGACTAATATCTGTGTCTCTAGCTAAATGTTGATAGTTGTATACAACAAACCATTTTTTTTAAATGTGCGACAATTTGAAAAATAAGCAAATGTTAAACACAGGAAGAATAAATTTACATACAGAGGAAAAACGCTACCGAATCTATTTTTGTGAAATGTTGATTCATGCAACACAGTGAGCTTTTAAAATTATACTTTTCATCATGTTTGCTTAACAGTTTTAGGGTTTACGATATTGCATCCTTTGCTGTTGTATCTACAGTGTTTTTGATTGAACATATAAAAATTTACAATTTCTTGCAGCTGATGTTTGAAATGCATTCATGATTTATGAAGTTTTATTTAATAACAAAGTTTCTTTATAATATGAACTGACTTATGCAAGAATATACATGTATGGAATTTTTGAGTAATAAAGGGAAAAAACCATTCACAGTTTCGAAAATCGTGCCTTAATCATTGGCATTCAAATCCTGTCTAAGATAGGTGATTCTCTATTCCTGAGTTAAAACTTGTGAAATTTTATAAGATTTAGCAGTAGTCTTTTGGAATTTGAGTAATCTCAATGTTATTATGTACTCTGCATGAGGTTCTTACTTATGTATTTTTATTTGTATTTTTTTTTTCTTATGTATTTTTAATTGTTTTGAGTCAGTGATGTATACTTAGTTATATAACTAGAATGTTCTAGATAGACGTCATTAATGTGTTTTAATACTGTTTGTTGAAGGAGATCCTGACTCACTCTTCATCTTCGTTCGCTGTTTAAAATTGTTTATGTGATAAAACTCACAAGGATAAAAGGCTAATGTTACAATAAGGTATGAATTTTGATCACCATTTTTAACTGGTATGTATGTGTTCGCGTTGTTTATTTTAAATCTCTCATCCGTTTGCTGAGTATGTGACATGCAAAGAACTAAAGCAAGCATAATTTTGTTCACACGGTCGTCTTACTTCTAAAACGGAAGTAATTTTAGAAAAATGAAGCGATAGTTTGGAAATTCACTACAGACATAAAAAATTAGCTAAAGCAGCATCTCGATAATGTACGACTAAACATTCAAAAGAAATCATATTTAAGTTGATATACCAACTTTCTAACTATTGGCAATAAGCTGCATGGTAAAGGAAAGTAAAACCTGTTCAAAATTATAAGGAGAAAGAATAGCATGATTGTATTTTATACATGTAGGACGCTGAATTTTCTTTACATACTTTTGCATCCATCTCTAGTGGATACAGTTTCTTAAGAGGCCTGCTTATGTGCAGTGGCCTTACCTTGCTAACAATTTTGACTTCCGCTCCTCTGACTATACTATCTTTTCCCTTGATTAGTCTCTCGATTCTCGCTATTTTCCAAAGTCCTCTTTTCAAACTTTCCTCAAACACAAGAACTATATCACCTTATTTGAGACACAAAGTAGCCTTTACTTTGCCAACTTTATGACACTCCTTAAACTTGTCAAGTATTCCTTCCTCCACCTTCACCAAAAATGCTTTCTCAATCTCGCTAAATACCTAAAACTACGCTTTACCACTCCTGCATCTTCGTCAGTAATTGTATGCAGAATTCCTTTGTCTGGAATAGATGTTAATCTTCTTCTAAACATAGGATGTGCAGGAGTCAGTACATCTTTACTTCATCTTCATATACATAAGTCAATGGTCTAGAGTTTAACGTACCTTGTACCTCAAATAATGTTGTTAACAGTTCTTCCTTGTTCACTCTAGCGTTGCCCAACACCTTCCTCAGACAACCTTTCACCAATGCTACCGTTCTTTCAAAAAATTCACCCCACTAGGGTGTCCTCGCCGAATTAAACTTCTTTATCAACCGATTACTTTCCAAATATGATTTTATATCCTTACTTTCATAAATCCTTACTTTAATTGTTTTGGCGTTGTCCGAAACTATTAGCAAGGGTGCTCCCATTCTAGCAGTAAATCTTTGCATGCAATTTAAAAAACCACATGCACTTAAACTGTCAATTAAATCAAGATAAAGTGCTCTTGTAACACAGCAGGAAAAAAATGCGATGTATACTTTTACCATCTGTCCACCTTTTTTTGCAAACAATGGACCAGAAAATCTACACCTACTTTAAAAAAGGGTGGTGAATATTGAACTCTTAAATCTGGAAAATTCGCTTCGATTGGTCTTTTATAAGCCTCTCCTTGATGTCTTCTAACAAATTTTGCAATTTCCTATCACCTTCTTCATGATCTATCTACCTCGTGGTACCCAATGTTTGCCTCGTAGCTGAACTAAGGTCGCTCTTACTCCACTATGATGAACCTTCCTGCGGCAATCTTTAATCATTAATTCGGTTAAGTGATGATCCTTAGGCAATAAAATTGGTTCTCTACCTTCTAGCTCTAAATCTGAATTGCCAAGTCTTCCTTTACATCTAACTATCCCATCACGCTCTACTATGTTTAATTATCTAACCAATTGCTCATAGTCATTACGTTCCATTAACTCATTCTGAGCAATTCTAATCAACGCTCGTTCTGCCATTATCAGCTCTGACACTTTCAATGTTTCAGTCCTCTTTGTCCCGTGTTTAACTCTTGCCTTCAAATTGTCTACAAATCGCCCAACGATAGCCACGACCCGTATTTGTCTCTTTAGATTAGTAAATTTGCCAAATTTTATCACACAATCTTTATCTACCACATGTGTATTAGCCAATACTGTCTTCTCGACTTTCGCAAGACGTTCCTCTGTAGTTTAAGCCTATTTTGGCATTGGCCAATCACACTGGGGACCTGACAACCACTTCGATCCCTTCACCAAAGTTGACTTTCCTTTAATTGTGATGCCGTAACTATCTTTGAACCTAAGTCGCAGGGTTGTCTACACCCGGACAATGTTTCAAATTATCCTTCCTGCTCAATCTTAAAATCTCGTTAACTCTATGGCACACAAACTGTTTCCATTCTCCCCTATTACCGATCCAGCACAATGCAGTCCTACTGTCTAACCAGTAGTATGTACCATTAAATTAAACTTGAACTTCTAAGGCCAACTTCACTGTGTCCATCAACTGTGCTAATATTCTAGCTGACATCACTTCTAGTCTGGAAATTGTCTGCAATTTTATTGGTACTATCCTTGTTTTCGACGTAAGCAACTCTACGTTGTAGGCACTTTTAGCTCTGTCACAAAATATACGACCGCACAGTAATGCCTTTTGGCTGGCATCTGCGTACCCATGCAAGTAACACTTTACCTTACCAAGTAAATTACTATACACACATCTCACCACAACTAAATCCCTGACTCTCTCTTAATCTTCTATCCACCTCTCCCAAAGTTTTTTCTTGTCACCTTCCAGCATCATTATCCCATTTAGCTTTCTCAATACACAGCTCCTGAAACAATAACTTAGCACAAACTACAACTGGACTTATAATACGTAAAGGATCAAATAATCCTGCAAGTATACTTAATATATTTCGTTTACTTGGGATAATTGCCTTTGCTCTTTCATCCAATTTCCAGAGGCTAAATACAAAGCGATCCGACTTACACTCCCATCCCAATCCTAGTACTTTCTCAAAACTTTCAATGATATTATTTTCCCCAACTGATGCTTTGGCATCAGTTTGTTCATCAACCACTTTCGAATTACTAAATTCTGCCCTTCTTTCCTCTAAAATGCTTCTTTCTCTCTCTTCTATATCTTTCAAAACATTCTCATCGTTACTAAGCCACTTCCTAAGCGTAAATCCTCCTGCAGCCAATTGCTCACTTGCTGACTCATACAACCTCATTACTTTCTTCTTGGACTGTTCACTGGACACTAGGTCATCAACATAAAAGCTATCTCTGAGTTTTGTAGCAAATTCCTTGTCTATCTCTATGAATGAGTCTAAATGATACTGCAGTGTTGCATTCAACAAAAATGGAGAGCAGTTAACACAAACACTACTCTACAAAATCGTTATTCTACAGGTTTCACCCTCTCAATATTTACATCATCAACCCATAAAATCTTATGCAATCCCTGTCCAAAGTATTAATTTCCATATTCAAAATGCCTTTTCAATATCTGCCACTAAAGCGACTCTCTCTCTAAACCTTATCAAAATATGAAAGAGCAATGGTGCTAATTTGGGTCCCACATGCAAGCAGTCATTGAGTGAGGAAGCCTTGGGTGACTCTTTACACGACGCATCAAAAACAACTTTACCTTTGTTGTATTCGTTTCCCTGTGAATAACCGCATGATAAGTTAAATAATATATTTTATCAGCTTTCTCTAGTTCTATTACTGGCTCTATAATACCCCTTCTCTATTGATCTTTGATTCTCTTATCATACTCTTCTAAAATTTCAGGATCCCTTTTCAGCCGTACTAACTGACCCTTTAATCTTCTTAAGCTTATGCTGTATTTTGTATAATCTAAATGATGTCCTTCTTTCCAAGGCAATTTGACACTGTATCTGTGTACCATTAAACACAATAGAATCCCTTAACGATTCATGAACTTCATCTTCCTCTACTATTCCTAAAGTTTCAAAATCCCACAAATGGTTGACATTCTTATCTAAATTTAAATTTCCTGAATTTTCATGTATAATGAAGCTTACTTGAGTGTGCATGTTATCCAAATCATTTCTCGCTTTCATTAGGCCGGACAACACCCAACCTAACTTAGTAGACACAGCTACTGGTTCATCTACCTGTCCCTGAACAACATTCCTGAAACCACCAAAGATAATCTGCTCCAATCAAAACTTCAATATCTAAAACTTCTTTATCCTTGCAAACATCTTAAAACCAAAGACTCTCTTAATGTAAATAATCCATTTTTCTCAACTCTACATGTTCATGCACATTGTTTCATACACATTGACTAAACGACTTGATTTCTATCCATTCTTTTCTACTAGCCTGAATACCTGCTTCCTGTATAATCTTTCTATTCACAAATGACTTGTGACTTCTTGAATCTTGAACCAGTATATATACAGCTCAGTGTCATAAAGAAAAGTAAAAATTAACGCAAAAGATACCATTTAAAGAGGTATATTAATTACTCACTAAATTGTATAAAACAAATAACATATTTCAAGATATATGTTGCCTTACTTTTTGTGATGTATGAAAATCTAAATAAATGAAAAATATCCATTTCAACCAGTCAAGATATAGAAATTCGTAATCATGGAAAAGATTATACAATATTTTATTCATACATGTGTTGAATTCCATCGGTCAAAACACAATTCGCCAGACCTAACACACAGAGAACCAGAGGGACAACACTTCCCGTCAAAACAACAATTTCCATTCAACCAAGGACATCAACGGTAATTCACAACATCAAACTCATAACTATGAACTGAACAACATTTTGCACCATGTCACACCAATGTGGTTCTCCATTAATTTTTCCATAATTTAAACGATTTACATTCTAGAAGAACATTATTCAATGATTTGATCACATTATTTATGTCGTTTTTGATATAATGACACTTCTTACATTTATAAAAATTTCTATTTAAAACTAAAAAATACTCAAAAAGCACATTTTGATAATAAAATCTTCGTTTTTTTCAAAATGTTTAATCACATTATTTAAGTCGTTTTACAGTTATAATGCGTGGCATATTTTTCATTTAAAATAATATATTTTAAGATATTCTTAAACGTGATTGGTAGATTGCTCTGCGTTCTATTGGCAATTACCAATTTAACATGTGAAAATGTGTAATTGCACTGTAAAGCAATGAAAACTGTCTTTAAAGAGAGCATTTAAAAAACTCTCTCTCTCGCATATTTATCTGTAATTACTCTAGAAACTACACTATTGCCTTTATTAATTATTTCTATTTCAAACTAATAAATCTTTCCGATTAAGATAGCATCTTAAAAAAAAACAAGATCTTATAAAAACAAGACTTTAATTTACCGCGATATTTCGACTTTGTATTTTATGTCAAACTTTGTATTTTATGAAGTTATTTGTAATTTATCTACAAAATCATCACAAAAAAGAGGATCCAGCCATTTATCAAAATCATATACGATATAACCACAAATTTCAAGGAGATTTATGCAATCAAGCTTTAAGTTTTGTCAAGTTTTCGTAGATTCTTTACTACACTACAATAAGACATATTAAACGGAAGGTTTGCTATGCTAACAGGTGCTTAGTAAAGATAATGATTACATCTCCCGATCTTTGACCCTGGAATTTCGGAAAAACAGTTTAGTCATTTCCATTTGGATGCTTTGTGGCCTCCTGTTATTGAAAATTTTTTCAAATTTATACTGGAGCCTGTTGCACGAAGCGTGGATAGCGTTATCCATTGGATAGTAGTTTTTTAAATTTGTGAATGTGCATGGTTATATTTTGTTTATGATGATGAAACTTTGTATTTCTGGAACCAATTTTGTAATTCAATTATTGTCTTGTTCAAACCGTTGAATTTTTTCGTTTCAAGAGATTTTTGAAGCGTTCAAAAACGTTTCTACTCAGTTTAATAATGATAGCGTTATTCGACCTTCGTGCAACTGATCTCTTCTCTGGTAATTTATTGGTAAAGTCTCTGCAAAAAATATAAATTTGGTGAGAACCATATATAGACAATGAACATGGTAGTCGACTGATTCACTGATTTGAAGAATCACAGCATTTTATCATCAAAGTGGAATCAAGTTAGAAAGAAAAACGCTTGGATTTCTTACACATAAGATATTTATTTGTTTTGAATAAAAGTGCGGTTTTTATCTTTGGACAGCAACTTGTGTCATCGCTTCGTTTGATGTCATTTGATAAATATTTAAACATTTACTGCATAAAATTAGAAAATCAGTTCGATTTTGAAAAAAGGGCTTATTTTGTTCACATTGTCACATTCAACATATAAACATTATGTAGCTAGAGCAAAAAAATTATGTAAATATATGCGTACCTAGAATGTTGCTTTTTGTTAAATCTATTGTGTCAAATCTATTTTTTTATTGTGTCAAGTCGTTTATATTACTGGATGCTGACTTCCATGATGTACTATCAATCAGTGGCGTAGCTAGCGGTCTGGCTGCTCGGGCCCAGCCCGACTAAAATATTTTCCCAAAAATGAAAAATTTGTTTTCTTTAAAATTGATTTGCGAAAATTTTAAATTCTGCGACTCTTTTGAATAATCCACAGCTATTAGTGTAATATTTGTCAAATTGCGTCGTTATTGGCAAAATTATCATATTTTAAACGTTACTTAGCAACAATGACTAGTGCATTTCTAGTGCCAGGCATTACGCAGTTTAGTCGGGCTCTGAAAATTCAGCCCGACCAAGTAGTAAAATCTATAGTGGGATTATCTGCAACCTGATTGGTTGACAGCAACCGAGCAAACTCAATTGCGCTGTTTCGCAACATCTAGTCGGGCTCTGAAAATCCAGCCCGACCAAGTAGTAATATCTATAGTGGGAATATCTGTAATCTGATTGGTTGAGAGTAGCTGTGAACACACTCAAACGTTTAACAACATCTAGTCGGGCTCATTTTCAAAAGCGTGACTTGAATTTTGAGCCTTCGAAATATACGTTCGGAAATCGTGATAACTTACATTACAATGGCTTCGGCTAATGAAATCGATGTAATAAGTGAACTACAAAAGAAACCATTTTCTGTTCGACAATCAGGCGAGCAAAATATACTCGTAAAGCAGCGGCCAATTCCAAATTTACAAGCGACTACAGGCAATAGAAGCTTTCAGGAAATTTGGTACTCGAAGAAAGATAGGCTTTGTGGTAGCTCAGAAAAGAATGCATTGTTCTGTTGGCCTTGTCTTTTGTTTTGCCCTGGATCGTCATCTTCATGGACGCAGACGGGATTCAAAAACATGAAGAATTTCCTATCCGATTGTAAGAAGCATGAGAAGGCAAAATCGCACTTGGGTGCTTATAAGACCTGGAAGACCTACGGTTTTCAGCCTCGTCTCGACTGTCTCGTGTCACAAGCCAGACGTGAAGAGATTCAGCGTCATAACGAGGAGGTAAGGTAAAACAGGGAAATGTTGAAAACCATAACAGAAGCTGTTTTATACTTGTCTAGGTAAGAGCTTGCATTTAGGGGGCATGATGAATCTAGTAGCAGCATGAATAGAGGAAATTATAGAGAGCTACTTGAAATTTTTGCCAAGATGGATTCTGTTTTTGAAAGGTGATTACATGGAAGGCTTGCTGAAACCCACCTTGCTGAGGGAGGGTGGTTTACTGGAGTCTCTCCTGTTTTTTAGAATGATTTGATTGATTGTCTCGATAAGATAATAGAGGATGAGATTTTAAAGGAAATATATTGCTGCACTCTCTTAAGTATACAGGTTGATGAGGCAACTGATGTTTCTACCAAAGAACAATTGAGTGTAATTGTTCGAATGGACAAAGGGGAAAGTGTCATTGAAAGACAGCTTGGGTTTGTTGATGTTAGTTGTGATAGGACTGCAACTGCTATATCATCAGTGGTTAAGGGTAAGTTAAGTCAATATAATAATGTGAAAGAGAAATTTATTGGACAGACTTATGATGGTGCATCTGTTATGTCTGGTCATCTCAATGGTGTTCAAGCTCAAGTTCAGCAGGATTATCCTTATGCTCAATTTGTTCACTATGCTCCCCATAGACTAAATCTAGTATTATGTCAAACTCCATCCCCCATTTCACCTGTTAAGATTTTCTTTGTTAATATTAGTGCTTTCTGCACCTTTACTAGCAATTCCCCAAGAGAAAAGCTTTACTATCATCCCATAGGCTTGAGTTTCCTAGTCCTGGTGACACAAGATGGTATTATAGGGCTCATGTCATTAATGTCTTGCATTCTAACTCTGAGAAACTGTTAGACTTATTTGAAAATCCTACTGATAATCCAATAGTTTGGGATGATGAAATGTTAAGTAAGGTTACTGGTTTACTTGGCTACCTTAATGGCTTCTTGTTTTGTTTCTTGGTACATGTTTTCCAGAGAATTCTTGAGCAGTCATCCATACTTTATTCTATCTTGCAAGACAAGGACACTGACTTTCATTATGCAATGAGTAGGTTTGAGAGATTCAAATCCTTTGTTGCTTCTCTGAGAAATGATACATAATATTGTCAGGTGTACGACCTGGCTGTTGAGAAAGTGGCACTACCAGTAACCAGGTATGACCAACAGCATAATTACAAACAAATTTATTTTGAAATTCTTTACACAATTGGGACTATACTAACAGAGCGATTTCAGGATATGGAGCGTTTTAGATTTTTGACCTTGTTAACCCTAGGTGTTTAAGATGTGGAAAGGTGAAGTGCCCTCAGAAAAGATTAATCTTCTAAAGGAGGTTTATGGTGATATGTTTGACATACCAATGCTAGTTAGCGAACTTTGTTTTATTCACAGAGATAACGACTTTCACTGTGATTCATGCGATGAACTTTTGAAATATATTTTTCAGTTCCATTATCAATCTAGTATTCCAGAAGTTGTAAAGCTGTTAAAGATAAATGGGTTTTGTCAATTACAAGTGCTTCAGTTGAGAGGTCATTTTTTTGTTTGAAGAGGGTAAAAATCTATCTTAGAAATACTATGAGCCAAGGACGTTTAAGTTCTCTTTGCAGGATTTCCATTCACAAAGACATACTGTCAGAGAAAGAAGATGCCAACACATTGCATGATGAGGTTCTAAAGAAGTTCATTGAAAAACCACGAAGACTTGCTTTCTCATACTGATGATGTCTTACGTCCATGGCATGTCAATGCAGTCAATGATGATTGTCATTTCAGCACGACAATGAACGGCGTCACAACTTTTGATAGTTGTTGATGACAAATCTGAGCATTTTTCGATTCTTTTGTCAAAGTTTCTTTACAAGATGTACATAGGTATCTATTTATGTATGTGGTGTTGAGAAAATAAATCACATATCTGCAACTATTTTTGAACTGTTTCTCTGCTTTACTATAAGATCCTTCGGCAATTTAAATTGTCGTGAGCCCGACCAAATAGTTTTCGCTAGCTACGCCACTGCTATCAATTACTGGGTCTTGTTAATGAGAAGAGTGAACGTATTTTTTAACGTATATAAAAAAGAAAAGAATTATTTTGTGCTCATTTTGTACATTGCAAATTAATGCTTTTTTCACAAACTCGTTCTTCATTTCTAGCTTGAAAAATGGCTTCACTACCTCAAAACTTGAAGTTTGAGGCAAACGGATCTCGTTTGAGTAAACTTTTGATAAATAAAGGAAAACAAGCCTTGACCCATACATTGCAATCTTTATTAAAGCCATCAAGTTTAGCTGATAAACTTAAAGATCCCTCTACAAAGAAGACACTAACATCTTTGAGATTTAAAGTTATCAAGAATGAGCAATGGGATCTTCTTTACCCGTCAATTGGTGACCCTGACATTGAAAACTTTGACATCACATTATTGACTGTCTTATTGCGTAACATATGTGGTCTAACAGCACCAACTACAGGATGGGATGAACTTCCTTGCTCTTCAGATAACTCAGTCTCAACAAATATTGCCAGAATAAAGTTTTATCGAAACAAAGTGTACGGTCACATAACTACAACTAGTGTAGATGACAGTAAGTTTGAGTACTTGTGGCAGGAAATTTCAAAAGCATTGGTTGGTTTGGGTATTCAACAAACTGAAATAGATGAATTAAAGAAAGCTCCCTCACACCGATGAGGCAAACTATATCGAAATGTTAAAAGAATGGTATAAAAAGAAGAGCAGTTACTCGATGTCACTGAAAAATCAAAGAAGATGTGAAAGTAATAAAAAGAAAGGTCTCAAACAAGAGATGGCAAACTTAAATGAGGATATAAATAAAACAAAAGCTGATGTAGCAGGAGTAAAAAAAATATTACAGAACAAAACATATTCTGATATTGAAAAGCTTGGAAAGTTTAATTTCAACTCTCTTATAAAAGATCTTAACAAGAAATACTTACAAGGCACTAGACAATGGTTATTTGAAAAACTCGACACTTGGTTTAACAATAGAAGTGAAGATGCTTCTAATGTCATGGTTTTGATTGCCGGTCCTGGCGTTGGCAAAAGTGTGTTTGCTGCTGAGTTGTGTCGACTATATTCTGAAAACAAGAAACTTGCTGCTTCTCATTTCTGCAGATATAATCGGTCAGATGAGAGGAATCCTCGAATGTTGATAGAATCATTGGCTAGTAGCATGTGTCATACAATATCAGATTTTAAAAGTAAACTGAATGAAGAATTACAGAGAAAACATTCCTACGAATCAGTCACCGATGAATTCCGTGTTTTATTACATAATCCATTGCATTCATTGGAAGATCATGAACCTATGCTTTTGGTTATTGATGCCTTAGATGAAAGCCAAGTTAATGGCAAAAGTGAATTGTTGGAATTGATTGCAGAAGAGTTTGACCGACTGCCTAAATGGATTAAAATCTTCATCACCAGTCGTCCAGAACTTCCTGTTCAAAAGAAGTTGAAAGACAAGAATCCTGTAGAAATTACAACTCATCTTCGTGATAAAAACAATGAAAAAGACCTGCACAAGTATTTGAGACATCAGTTGAGTCATCAGGCGAAAAAATAGTGATGATGCTTTTAAGTTTCTAGTTACAAAATGCGATGGCTCATTTCTGTACGCTTACCACGCACAAGAGAGTTTAAAAAGAGAAAAAACTGAACTAACTGTTAAGAATATTATACAATTGGTTCCTACTGGGTTGAGTAAATTTTACACAGAACAACTCAAGAGATTGAAAGAATTATTGAAAGGAATAATTTTATCAACACACAAAACCGTTATTTCCGATGAAAACTTTACGGAATGTCTTAAAGTGTTGGTGGCTTATCAAAGTCATTTGCCTTTGTCTTTTCTTTTTCAATGTTTAGGTTTTTCTGATGTCATGAAGTTTAAAGATCGTAGTAAAATACGTGAAGTGCTATCGCAATTTTTTCCAATTTACGATGATTATTTGACCGTGTATCACAAGTCTCTCTTTGATTGGTTAAAATCAGATGGTTATGAAGAGCATGAGTTTACAGTTAATCCAAAAACTGGTCATAAGTTGTTATGGCATGCTTGTGAGAAAGTGTTTGAACAAATCAAGTCGATGAACATTTTTGAAGGTCAGATGAACACTGCTATGATTAAATATGCTTTGAAGAATGGAATCTATCATATGATAGAATGTGGTGAAAATGTTGACTTTAGTTGGGCAGTAGATGTCAAAGTGGTTTGTGCGAGGTTAATGTGTGTGGAAAACAATGACATTTATAAAATTTGGTATGAATTGCGAAAAATTATTAAAGAACGACGTACTTTATTGAAAAAAGATGTACTTGAGGAAGCATTAATTTATTGGCTTACAACAGATAAGTATGTGACGGAAAAGCTTGATGCATCTTTAATTCATTTACCAGCTATTGCAAACAGAATTTATGCAAGTAACGAAAAAAGATTATTGGCAAGGGATTTATTGAAACAAGGAAAGTTTGTTTGGTTTGAGAATTCAGACTCAACATATTTAGCAAACCATCATCATTTGACTGTCTCCTTGCGTGCTAACGTTACATCTCTTTGTGTGTCGTCCAATGAAGAACTTCTTGCTGTAGGATATGAAAATGGTCAAATATCTATTTTGAACTTCCTGAATTTACAGAAAGATGCATTCTAGGCACTGCACTCGATGATTCAAGGTTGGATAAGTGGGATCATGTAGACACATTTATTTCCCTGTATAACATATATCCCTTTACAAAAGGACAGGACTTTTGTTTTGTACCTGGAATCGTCTGTTGTTGCTCCTTTTCACCTACCGGAAATAGACTGGTAACTAGTGATGGATCTGCTGAAGTAAAGTTGTGGGACGTTAACAATGGACGTTTGTTATTATGTTTACAGTCAGATGATGTCGTTAATCGTTGCTCTTTCTCAGATTCTGGTTTGTTTATTACAGCAAGATATGATGGAATTTATTCTAGAGATATGTTCACTGTGTGGAATTAATAACTTTGCAAAGAATTGATCGACGCTGCGTTGTTGATTACCAAAAACTACAATGCACCGATAAATATTCAGAGTTCTTTTTAGCAGAATTCGGCGAGACGTCGCATTCTGCAGAAAGGTATGTTTTTCAATTCCCAAAGGCAATCGATATGTTTTCATGTAAAGACAATATTGGACTATGTTTATTATTAATGATAAGACAACAATATTGGGATTGTATTTTTTATCATACAAGCCAGAATGGAAAGCTTTCTGAAATCACTCTGTTGACAAAATCAAGGAGATCAAGGCAAATCAAGATAAGGAGATTAAGATCAAATCAAGACAACGATCAAGGAGAAATCGAGTTTTTACCATATGCTACGTGTCCATGTGTTGAAAGGAATAGTGATAAAGTCCATCCCATCTCGTTTAAGGAATTTTACGTTGTGCCGTATTTTTCCAAGCTTAGAATTTTCAAAACTGATCATCTTTGGAGACCTTCGTTTATCTTTGAGAAATTTGAAATTAAATGTTGTTGTTTTTCACCGGATGGATCGTTTTTTGCTGCTTTCGCTGTTGGTGACCACGTCAACATTCATATTTGGAGCATTGAACGTTGCACTATTATTCAAACTGTACCAATGCAACTGAAGAATGCATTAGGATGTTGGTGGTCGGATGGTTTATTGTGGATATGGGATGGTTCTGATCATCTTACGAAGATATCAACTTCGTCTGAAAATTTTGTAGATTCTACTCAAGCAAAGCATGTTAACATTGGATTTAAACCTGAAGAAATCTTAACATTTGGTGATGTCTTAGTTTGTATTGATGAACTAGATTTTGTTCAAGTTGTTAGAATTACCAAGGGTGAGATACAATACAACAAAAGACTTCCTGTCCAAAGTTCAAAATTTAAAGCAGCAGCTGTATCACCTGATAATTCTGTTATTTTAACTGTAAACAAAACAGAATACACCTTATGGAAATGGGGAAATAACAACAATCAACTTTACTTGAAACCTTGGCATACTGCAGAAATACCTATAACAGCTGTCATTAAAAAAACTGCTCTAAAACAGATAACTGTAAATGATCTAAAGTTCGACTGCTATATAAGTGATAGTAAGCAAGTAGTCATAACATTTTGCATAGACTTTTTAAATATGGCCATTTATGTAATTACTTTTCACGAGAATGGTGATGTGAAAGCGATTTTGCATGATGCCAATCGCCCTTCATTGTTCTCCAACCTAATCGTACACAAATCTTATTGCATTGGAGTGTTTTTGTCGTCATTGGTTGCTGTAGATTTAAAGAGTGGTAAAACGTGCGCTGAACTTAACGAAGGTTGTTTTATGTCTCATATAACTATGCATTCCAATACCGGAAATTTAGCTATTGTTGACAGTTTAAAAAACAGAATTAAATTTTTAAAATTTAATGTTCCTGAATAAATACATCAACTCAAACTTTAATAGTAAATTCAAAAATCTTTTGAGAAAATTGGACATAGATGTTGATGGTCGTAAGGATGGTTGCTTGTTTCCACCTACTATAGTTTACTACAGAAGAAGTATACTTATTCTACCAGGCAATCTTTAAGAAATTGTCTATATATACCAAAAATAAATTTGGACCAATTTTGCAAAAGGTCTTTTAAATTTATCGGTACTATTTCTTGGAATGTCTTACCTCCTGCTATTAAAGAATGTAAATATTATCTATGTTTTGCAATAATCTGAAACGATGTATAATTGCTTTTTATAACACAAATGACTTGTATTTAAAAAGAGCGCTTCTATACTAATTGATCATGAATATTTGTTTATTCCTTTCTAAGATTCTACTTGTAATCTTCATAAATGAATTGTCATTTAAACAGGGCATCCTTTAGATTAGACTACTACTGTAAGATGCTCTGTCAAACTTATTATTATGTATTGTACCTTTGAACAAATTTCATGTTGATGATTTACTTTTTAATAAAAATGTATGGTTAGATAATTCTGTTTTTTGTATTTAACATATAGATAACATTCAACAGTTGTCTATACAGTCATAGATACACGGGTATGACGTCATTGTGATAAAAACTGAGTGGCCACGAGCCGCCGGGGCAAATCAATGTTTGAAAACCGGATTTTTCTTTCTTTTTGCTCAAATGCGTCCAATGCTTCAACTGGGCATTCTTAATTTCTTTTATTTGCCCATTCAGGGATATATTCAGGTAAGTATTTAAATCAATTCTCCGTTTGTTTGTCATTTAAAAACAAGAAATTTTCTGTGACCTCAATTCCGTGCGTCTGTCCTCTTATAGATCATAGCTCTCGACAAATGAAATTGCTTAAATTCTTCCGGCTATTATATAATATTATAAATAAGACGTTCACTACATAGAAATGAAAGAATGTCGACAACTCATTCATTGTGAGTCATTTGATAATATGGTGTTGTTGTAGATGAAGATTATTTTGAAGAAATTATACAGTGACTTTCTGTATAATTTCTTCATATAGATCATAGCTCTCGAGTTTAATGGTCATTAGTTGAAAAATGTGAGAGATCATTTTTGTACGTTTATTATGTATAAAATGAACTTAAAGAAACAAAATGTTATATATTGTCAACAATTCTCGTATGTAAAAACATCATCGTGACGTCATGTCAATAACTATGATGAAAATCAATAAAACTTTACGTTTTTGACATAAGTTCATTTGAATTGAGGAATTAAATTTTTTTGGATAATATTTTCTTGATTAAAATAATGAAGAACATTAATTCTCACTTTCTGTCTTCAATGGTTAAAATAAAACTTATTATCATGATGTTTGGGTTGATACAACTTTAAATGTACAGTTTCAATTTGTGACAATTGTAAACGTAACAATAAACATTTTACTTACTTATAAATATTTAAGCTCAGCAAAGTACTTTTAAAAGAGCCATTCAATACAAAAATGCCGTATGCAAAGAAATATTTATTTAGAAGCGTAACGTTTCGACTTGGTTCTCAAGACATCATCAGACAGTATTGAATTACAAGTATAAAGGTATTTATATATATAATAGCTATTTACATAATATTAAATTACATGGTGGGATGAAAAATGTGAAAGTAAAACTGGGATAAGATGGTATGAAATGGGATAAGTGGAAATCACGATAGAAACAAAAACATAAACAATCACAAAATATACAGACATGGAGTTTTCTTGTGAATTCCACTTATCCTTGCGCTTTATTATTTATAATAAGAATTTGCTTTCCGCCTTGTATATCACTGGCTAAAATTCAATGAAACATTATTATGTATGATACATAATGTCTGGTAACTTTGGCTTTGGAAATCCTACTTCAGATGATCACAAATTACATAACACACATATATCTATAACAATCACGCTATATCACTAAAATATTTGTGTATACTTTATAAACTTGTATTTTTTTACTTCAGCAATAAGTCCTAACCGACCAATAACAACCTAAACACAGAAAGGATGAAGTACGTCTTTATAAAACAGAAAGATAAATTATCCACAAATATAAAGAATCAACAAAAAATCACATTTATGCTATACATTGACCTGAGTATACTCACTTCACTCTAGTCACTCACTGCAGTCGTTTCCTACGAGTGCTTTAATGTCGTTGCCGTACGTCTTGTACGTCTTGTTGTCGTACGTCTTGTACGTCTCGTTGTCGTACGTCTTGTACGTCTTGTTGTCGTACGTCTTGTATGTCTTGTTGTCGTACGTCTTGTACGTCTCGTTGTCGTACGTCTTGTACGTCTCATTGTCGTACGTCTTGTACGTCTCGTTGTCGTACGTCTTGTACGTCTCGTTGTCGTACGTCTTGTAGGTCTCGTTGTCGTACGTCTTGAACGTCTCGTTGTCGTACGTCTTGTACGTCTTGTACGTCTCGTTGTCGTACGTCTTGTACGTCTCGTTGTCGTACGTCTTGTACGTCTCGTTGTCGTACGTCTTGTACGTCTTGTACGTCTCGTTGTCGTACGTCTTGTACGTCTTGTTGTCGTACGTCTTGTACGTCTTGTTGTCGTACGTCTTGTACGTCTTGTTGTCGTACATCTTGTACGTCTCGTTGTCGTACGTCTTGTACGTCTCGTTGTCGTACGTCTTGTACGTCTTGTTGTCGTACATCTTGTACGTCTCGTTGTCGTACGTCTTGTACGTCTTGTTGTCGTACGTCTTGTACGTCTCGTTGTCGTACATCTTGTACGTCTCGTTGTCGTACGTCTTGTACGTCTCGTTGTCGTACATCTTGTACGTCTCGTTGTCGTACATCTTGTACGTCTCGTTATCGTACGTCTTGTACGTCTCGTTGTCGTACATCTTGTACGTCTTGTACGTCTTGTTGTCGTACATCTTGTACGTCTTGTTGTCGTACGTCTTGTACGTCTCGTTGTCGTACGTCTTGTACGTCTTGTTGTCGTACGTCTTGTACGTCTTGTTGTCGTACGTCTTGTACGTCTTGTTGTCGTACGTCGTTGTCTCGTCTTGTACGTCGTTGTCGTACGTCTTGTACGTCTTGTTGTCGTACGTCTTGTACGTCTTGTTGTCGTACGTCTTGTACGTCTTGTTGTCGTACGTCTTGTTCGTCGTTGTCGTACATCTTGTTCGTCTCGTTATCGTATGTCTTGTACGTCTCGTTGTCGTACTTCTTGTACGTCTTGTTGTCGTACGTCTTGTACGTCTTGTTGTCGTACGTCTTGTACGTCTTGTTGTCGTACGTCTTGTACGTCTTGTTGTCGTACGTCTTGTACGTCTCGTTGTCGTACGTCTTGTACGTCTTGTTGTCGTACGTCTTGTACGTCTCGTTGTCGTACGTCTTGTACGTCTCGTTGTCGTACTTCTTGTACGTCGTTGTCGTACGTCTTGTTCGTCTTGTTATCGTACATCTTGTACGTCTCGTTATCGTACGTCTTGTACGTCTCGTTGTCGTACGTCTTGTACGTCTGTTGTCGTACGTCTTGTCTCGTTGTCGTACATCTTGTACGTCTCGTTGTCGTACATCTTGTACGTCTTGTACGTCTTGTTGTCGTACGTCTTGTACGTCTTGTTGTCGTACGTCTTGTACGTCTCGTTGTCGTACGTCTTGTACGTCTTGTACGTCTTGTTGTCGTACTTCTTGTACGTCTCGTTGTCGTACGTCTTGTACGTCTTGTTGTCGTACGTTTTGTACGTCTCGTTGTCGTACATCTTGTACGTCTCGTTGTCGTACGTCTTGTACGTCTCGTTGTCGTACGTCTTGTACGTCTTGTTGTCGTACGTCTTGTACGTCTCGTTGTCGTACGTCTTGTACGTCTTGTTGTCGTACGTCTTGTACGTCTCGTTATCGTACATCTTATTCGTCTCGTTGTCGTACGTCTTGTTCGTCTCGTTATCGTACGTCTTGTACGTCTCGTTGTCGTACTTCTTGTACGTCTCGTTGTCGTACGTCTTGTACGTCTCGTTGTCGTACATCTTGTACGTCTCGTTGTCGTACGTCTTGTACGTCTTGTTGTCGTACGTCTTGTACGTCTCGTTGTCGTACATCTTGTACGTCTTGTTGTCGTACGTCTTGTACGTCTCGTTGTCGTACGTCTTGTACGTCTTGTTGTCGTACATCTTGTACGTCTTGTTGTCGTACATCTTGTACGACTTGTTGTCGTACGTCTTGTTCGTCTGTTGTCGTACATCTTGTACGTCTTGTTGTCGTACGTCTTGTACGTCTCGTTGTCGTACGTCTTGTACGTCTTGTTGTCGTACGTCTTGTACGTCTCGTTTTCGTACGTCTTGTACGTCTCGTTGTCGTACATCTTGTACGTCTTGTTGTCGTACGTCTTGTACGTCTTGTTGTCGTACGTCTTGTACGTCTCGTTGTCGTACGTCTTATTCGTCTTGTTGTCGTACATCTTGTACGTCTCGTTATCGTACATCTTGTTCGTCTCGTTATCGTACATCTTGTTCGTCTCGTTATCGTACGTCTTGTACGTCTCGTTGTCGTACGTCTTGTACGTCTTGTTGTCGTACGTCTTGTACGTCTCGTTGTCGTACATCTTGTACGTCTCGTTGTCGTACGTCTTGTACGTCTCGTTGTCGTACGTCTTGTACGTCGTTGACGTACGCCTTGTACGTCTCGTTGTCGTACGTCTTGTACGTCTTGTTGTCGTACGTCTTGTCGTCGTTGTCGTACGTCTTGTACGTCTTGTTGTCGTACGTCTTGTACGTCTTGTTGTCGTACACGTCTTGTACGTCTTGTTGTCGTACGTCTTGTACGTTTGTTGTCGTACATCTTGTACGTCTCGTTGTCGTACGTCTTGTACGTCTTGCTGTCGTACGTCTTGTACGTTTCGTTGTTGTACGTCTTGTACGTCTCGTTGTCGTACTTCTTGTACGTCTCGTTGTCGTACGTCTTGTTCGTCTCGTTATCGTACATCTTGTTCGTCTCGTTATCGTACGTCTTGTACGTCTCGTTGTCGTACTTCTTGTACGTCTTGTCGTCGTCGTCTTGTCCTCGTTGTCGTACATCTTGTACGTCTGTTGTCGTACGTCTTGTACGTCTCGTTGTCGTACGTCTTGTACGTCTCGTTGTCGTACGTCTTGTACGTCTTATCGTCGTACGTCTTGTACGTCTTGTTGTCGTACGTCTTGTACGTTTGTTGTCGTACGTCTTGTACGTCTCGTTGTCGTACGTCTTGTACGTCTTATTGTCGTACGTCTTGTACGTCTCGTTGTCGTACATCTTGTACGTCTCGTTGTCGTACGTCTTGTACGTCTCGTTGTCGTACGTCTTGTACGTCTTGTTGTCGTACGTCTTGTACGTTTGTTGTCGTACGTCTTGTACGTCTCGTTGTCGTACGTCTTGTACGTCTTGTTGTCGTACGTCTTGTACGTCTCGTTGTCGTACGTCTTGTACGTCTTGTTGTCGTACGTCTTGTACGTCTTGTTGTCGTACGTCTTGTACGTCTTGTTGTCGTACGTCTTGTACGTCTTGTTGTCGTACGTCTTGTACGTCTCGTTGTCGTACGTCTTATTCGTCTCGTTGTCGTACATCTTGTTCGTCTCGTTATCGTACGTCTTGTTCGTCTCGTTATCGTACGTCTTGTTCTGTTATCGTACGTCTTGTACGTCTTGTCGTCGTCTTGTACGTCTCGTACGTCTCGTTGTCGTACGTCTTGTACGTCTCGTTGTCGTACGTCTTGTACGTCTCGTTGTCGTACATCTTGTACGTCTTGTTGTCGTACGTCTTGTACGTCTCGTTGTCGTACATCTTGTACGTCTTGTTGTCGTACGTCTTGTACGTCTCGTTGTCGTACGTCTTGTACGTCTTGTTGTCGTACGTCTTGTACGTTTGTTGTCGTACGTCTTGTACGTCTTGTTGTCGTACGTCTTGTACGTCTTGTCGTACGTCTTGTACGTCTGTTGTCGTACGTCTTGTACGTCTCGTTGTCGTACGTCTTGTACGTCTTGTTGTCGTACGTCTTGTACGTCTTGTTGTCGTACGTCTTGTACGTCTTGTTGTCGTACGTCTTGTACGTCTTGTTGTCGTACGTCTTATTCGTCTCGTTGTCGTACGTCTTATTCGTCTCGTTGTCGTACATCTTGTTCGTCTCGTTATCGTACGTCTTGTTCGTCTCGTTATCGTACGTCTTGTTCGTCTCGTTATCGTACGTCTTGTACGTCTTGTTGTCGTACGTCTTGTTCGTCTCGTTATCGTACGTCTTGTTCGTCTCGTTATCGTACGTCTTGTTCGTCTCGTTATCGTACGTCTTGTACGTCTTGTTGTCGTACGTCTTGTTCGTCTCGTTATCGTACGTCTTGTTCGTCTCGTTATCGTACGTCTTGTACGTCTCGTTGTCGTACGTCTTGTACGTCTCGTTGTCGTACGTCTTGTACGTCTCGTTGTCGTACATCTTGTACGTCTTGTTGTCGTACGTCTTGTACGTCTCGTTATCGTACATCTTGTACGTCTTGTTGTCGTACGTCTTGTACGTCTCGTTGTCGTACATCTTGTACGTCTTGTTGTCGTACGTCTTGTACGTCTCGTTGTCGTACGTCTTGTACGTCTTGTTGTCGTACATCTTGTACGTCTTGTTGTCGTACATCTTGTACGACTTGTTGTCGTACGTCTTGTACGTCTTGTTGTCGTACATCTTGTACGTCTTGTTGTCGTACGTCTTGTACGTCTCGTTGTCGTACGTCTTGTACGTCTTGTTGTCGTACGTCTTGTACGTCTTGTTGTCGTACGTCTTGTACGTCTTGTTGTCGTACGTCTTGTACGTCTTGTTGTCGTACGTCTTGTACGTCTCGTTGTCGTACGTCTTATTCGTCTCGTTGTCGTACATCTTGTTCGTCTCGTTATCGTACGTCTTGTTCGTCTCGTTATCGTACGTCTTGTTCCTCTCGTTATCGTACGTCTTGTACGTCTTGTTGTCGTACGTCTTGTACGTCTCGTACGTCTCGTTGTCGTACGTCTTGTACGTCTCGTTGTCGTACATCTTGTACGTCTTGTTGTCGTACATCTTGTACGTCTCGTTGTCGTACGTCTTGTACGTCTCGTTATCGTACGTCTTGTTCTTCTCGTTATCGTACGTCTTGTACGTCTTGTTGTCGTACGTCTTGTACGTCTTGTACGTCTCGTTGTCGTACGTCTTGTACGTCAAATACAAAATGTAAAATACGAGTAGCTACGTTTATTAACTTTAGATGTTAAGCATACACCAAGCGGGGTTACTTTAAAATTTTAAAATTTTCCATTTACTTCTTTAGCAATAATCAACATTTCATTTTGTTGCGCCAAAGAGAGGCCTGTTTTTTAAAGTGCATCGCTCGAAACTCAAACTCACCGGGGTTTTAGCTAGCTATCAAAAAATAGGTACGCAATGCATACCAGTGGGTAGCCAATCAACTAAATAGGACTAAATGAAGTAGGTAAATGAACATAATTCAAATAGAATTGTATATTTCATATCATTTACACCAAACTCGTTTAATATTTAAAAATTAACTTTAGTTATAGGACTAAAATTAAGTGAGTGTTTCACCATTTCTGCATTTTTCGAACGCTTTAGCTTAGATTGCACGTCTAAAATGCATGTGCTCTCAAGAATCGCATCTATTGACGTCATTTAGATTTCTTCCGTTTTAAAGGATTTTTCACTTAAAGCCATTTTCTTACAGTTAAGTTTTAAAACGTTTTCTGACGTGTCTTGGATGTAAGCCGTGTTTGTTCGAACAAGTGCAGCGGTATTAATTTTCTCACCACACGTACGGCGCTTATTGGAGGCAGCGCTAGCTCGGGGGAGGCCTTATGACATGATTATTCAACATAATTATACAGGGAATTAATTGTGTTTTTAGCCATCGGGTCGTGTTTTTCAATATTTTTTTTTTTAATCATGTCTTGAAAAGTCTATACATTTCCAAAGATTTTGTGTTTATTGCAAACAATGTTTTATAGTAAACGCTTTGCTCAATAATTGTAAGTGATCGAAAGTATTTTGTATTTCCTGTTCATGGATTACATAGTTTTACTTCTGGTGTCTTAACTCCCTCTATTTGTAGGAGTTAGGACACCAGAAGTAAAACTGCCTAGCGTCCGCCATTTTTGTTCCAAAAGCCAGCATATACAATATAGCGTTATAGGCAGAGAAGACAAATTTTTGGCTTTTTTTGCATGTTTACAGAGCGACAGGGATCAGTATCTTTTGAATTTAGTTGATAAAGGTAGTATGGATATCGTGCTATTAGAACAGCTTTAATTTAACCCAGTGGACTACCGAACTGAGCTACAGTAGGATATACCACAAAGTCAATTGTGTCGTGCTCGTGTGCGGCCATTCCGGATTAATGACTGCAAATGTAAACAGAAAATAAATCCAACATAAAACATCCCAGATTTGCGATGAATCCGAAAACTTTAGCCCTAGTGTAAACGGGGTCTTAATGAAAATTCGCTTGCGAATTGTAAAGAAGCTTTTCAGCAATTTTGTTGTGGCAATCTGGAATGCTCGTTTCAGCAAGGATTTGCTTACAGTTTTCAATAAGGAAAGTTACAACGTTCTGCTTTAGAAGTATTTCATCTTGCGTTTTTGTAAACAACTGTTCTGCACACGTAGAAGAACTTTAACAGCACGTGAGATGTAAGTTAAAGATGTTATGGTATAATCCCTTAACTGCGTAAATGATTGGGCTTTTACTTGGTAATCATGTTCTCCAGTGGAAGCGGGCGGTTTTTTCTCAAAGCCTTAATGCAAGTTTTCACAATGTTTGTTGAGTTTGATGAACTGCTGAACTAAGTAACCACCAAGATGTTCTAGGCTTTACAGTCCTTGACTCTTGGTCAAGTCAATCATCATCACAATGTTGTTCTTCTATACATAATGATTGTCATTAAGACAACTCTTTGGAAGCTTTATGTCAAGAAAAGATATTTTGTCAGCTGTTTTGTCTGCTTCATAAGATGATGTTTCCTTTCCAGGCATGCATTGTGTCATACCACACACCAATTTGGTTGCAAAACTTCTGTTGCAAAGCTGTTGCTGAAGCTTCTTTACTTATAATTTCTTCTTCAATCAGGTATTGAATTGCTGCTCCTATTTTTCTTGACAAGAGATTCTTCGCAAAGCTTACTTCATTTTGTTGAAATGACATAGATTTAAAGCTTTATCGTCCAAGTGTGGTGCTACTTTCATGTTGTGCATTTAATCATGGTCAACCAACTCTTTGACAAAGCGCATTGTAACTGCATTACTTGGTAGGTTGTTGTCACGAACCACATAATCTGGTAGATAAATAACTTGTTTTCGGTTCAAGTGATTTCGGATATATTTCAACAAGTGTAGAACAATTGGCATGAAGCTTAGTTGCATGTTTTCAACCACAGGATGAGAGAATGAATTAGATAATACCAATTGTTCGTATTTTTTTGAAAATTTACAGTATATAGCGAATTTTCTTAAAATTGCCTGATTACCACCTCGTATATCCATTGTGATATTCATGACTTTAAGGTTGCTTTCATGAGCTTTTTCTATTATAACAATATTATTTGCTTGATCTGAACTGCATTAAAAGAGTCTCCTGTAAAGTAGTAAGCTACCACCTGCTTCCATCTGGTTGTCAAGCCACATAGCATCAGGACAAATGCTTGATTTGCCATAACATCTACCATTGACTTGTATTTGCTCCCAGAAATGGTACATTGTCCTTTTACTGAGCCTGTTTTTGATCAAAGTCATATGAAGATTTGAAGGACGTTTGATCTAGTAGAAGATAACTGTCACGCTTTTCATCTGTCATGGATTTTGTCTTGGTATGAAATATTAGAAAAGTAACTGTATGTAAGAACATAATTAAAGGTGTAGCGATAACTGCTTAAAATAACTTTTTAGTTATGCAAGTATACCTTCTCGGCAAGTGCTAAACAAGCCTCAGAAATTATACCAGCTGAGAAACCAATGTGTCGCATTCTCTGATTTAATGTGTGAACGAGGGTAGTGGCTAGTTAAAGTCCAACAACATGTTATATCTCCTATTTAATGTGCGAAGGAGGGTAGTGGCTAGTTAAAGTCCAACAACATGTTATAGCCAGTTGTTCCACAGGAATATCTTAGTTGTGTGGCTTGCTCAATGGTGGAATTGCACCAAAAGACTGAAATTATACCATTTATAGAACTTAGTAAATTAAAAATTGCTCTCATCATTACATGAATACAATATTTTTAAATGTTAAAACAAGTCACGTTTACCCTGTGTACGTTTTTCATTTCTATTTTTTTCTAGTGAGAAAAGTTGATCATCGTTGAAGATAGCTGATAAATTGTTACGAAGATTCTTGTTCTTATTTTTCAGTTTGACAATTTCTTCCCGCCATCTTCTAATTTCAAGTTCTTCAAAAGATTTGACTTTAGAACAGTTTTCATCGTAGTTTTCAGATTGCATTAATTCACTGACCTCGCTCTCTTCAACAAAATTGCTTGCCCAAACCGTGTTAGCGTTTAACGGAGTTGATTTTTGCACAAGGTTTAGAGAGATTCTGAAGCATTAGAGAGATTTTTAAGTCAACACATACCGAAGAAACATTTACGAAACACAGCAAGTACTTGCCCGTTGTTCTAAAAATTCGTTTTCTTGGACTTTTTCTACGAAGTACTGGTTTTCGATGCGAAAACAGAATGGGAATTGCATTTGGCTTCAATTTACGGAGAATAATTGGCTCAAACTGACTCGCTTCAAAGTGCATTTTCATAAAATTATCACTTTTATTTACGAAGCCGTTTAGCAAAATCATAGAGTTTTGAAAGAAGGTTTATCAACGAATATACAGGGTGTCCACCAAAAAAAGTTACACTACAGAAATCATTTAATTCTTCCTAAAGCGTACACAAGAAAAATTAAACGAGAATTTATAATTTCAATAGTGTCACTTTTATAACAATACTGTACTTAAATAAGGTTGGTACACGAGATATGATACAAGTAATCAATCCTTCTAAAAAACGTTTTATTCTAATTGATATTCTAATAACACAAGTAAAATCATTTCATGGCATGCTGACAAAGACGAGAGGTAGATGTTGGATTGAAGTGTTCCAGACTTATTGCGCAGAGCCCTTTCTTTCTCTTTTAAATGTTCTTTTTCCCACTCGAGACCGCGTACATTCTATATCCATCGTTTCTTCGAATGCTGCAATCAACCGCGCAACATGAAACCATTTTAAAAGAACTTTGTAATTAATCTCCTATGTAAACAATAGTTAAACTTCCCGCTTTTCAACAAAATGGCGGCTAAAATACCCATGTGACCACATTTACCCAATCGTTACGCAGAATGCAAAGAGCAATAAGTGTCCCAACTCTTTCAATACAGAGCTATCTAGCATGCGCAGCGGCTACCCACAAAAACTGAACAGTTTAGAAAACGTCACTATAGTCATCAACGCGTAAAATTTGCAAAACCCTTTCGTGTAAATGGGTAGTTAAACTTCTAATGGTTAGTCTAACTATAAAATTTTCGAAAATAATAACCTTTTCTGGGTAAAAATTCTGTTCCCGAAAAGCACTTTTGAAAAAGCTTGCGCACGGAAATGACGCAGCTAAAATACGATTAGAACACAAAGGATGAAAATATGGCACATGTTCTTCAAGATGTGAAAGTTTTAGGAATTTTTGCTGATGCGTTTCAAATTGCCGATTATTTTGAACTTTTTTTTAAACTGCCGTTATAATCGTTATCAGTTATGCGTAGGTTTGTGTTTGAATATGAATAATTAATGAAAAATGGCAATTAAAAAGGATGAAGCACAAAAAATCCGCATTTTTGGATGCCGATGTTTCATGCACGTTTTTAATAATTCTTTAAATTCTTTGTTAGCTTGAAAAGCACGTGTTTTATTTCATTCCTATGTGTTCCATCTCCTTTTTAGCTTTGTAATTTTTGTGTGCAAGCTACTTTAAAAGCGCGTTCAAGATTGTTTGAATATGGATCATTGATTTATCGTACTTGTTGATCAGATCCTTTTGGAAATTTCCTTTATAGCTCTGTGTCACTAAATGTCTCAATTGATCATTGATTTATCGTACTTGTTGATCAGATCCTTTTGGAAATTTCCTTTATAGCTCTGTGTCACTAAATGTCTCAATTGATCATTGATTTATCGTACTTGTTGATCAGATCCTTTTGGAAATTTCCTTTATAGCTCTGTGTCACTAAATGTCTCAATTGATCATTGATTTATCGTACATGTTGATCAGATCCTTTTGGAAATTTCCTTTATAGCTCTGTGTCACTAAATGTCTCAATTGATAAAAAGCTGGTAATCATAATGAGGCTGCTGAATGCTTGAGAGCTATTTGAAAATGGCAACATTTACTGCAATTACCATTTGTTTTCAACTATTGATAAATACTATGCGGAATATTTCAATCAGTGTAAAAAATCCTGTATCAACAGGAGTGCTTGGATTCAAGTTTCACTGGCAAAGATTTTGTTAAAAAAGACTCATTGTTGAACTGCCATGACAAGTTCAGAAGTTATTATTTTTCCGAATTTTAGGCTTGTCTTCTGTCATTGAAAGATCAATCCACTCTTATTATCTTGATCAAGAAAAGCTCAAAACACATAGCAGTCATTGAGCTCCTTTATTCAACTTAAAAAATTCTAATCATGTACACATCTTAGCTTTGAAGGAACACCTAAAACTGGTCAAGTATTTCAACCTGACCATTTTGCAACTCTACTTTTTTTTAATTAGTGTAATCCTTTGTTGCATGAATTTTTTTGCCGATCAAGGCCCATTGTGTTCGTTGGTTGTTGTTCTGGAGCAATACCATGCAGCAAAGGGTCAATTAAGGAAAACTCGCTCATAGCCACATCTGTAGTGGATTGCAGCTGTTACTAGCTAACTGCCGTATGTAATTTATCGCGCATGTTGTGCTTTGCGTTGCATGAACTTGGAGAAGATTTTCGGGCACGTACGTCGCACGTACGCCATAGTTTTGTACGTGTGTAACCCTTTGCTGCATGAATTTTTTCGCGAATCAAGGCCATCGCATTTGATGATTGTTGCCTTGAAGCAACATCTGCAGCAAAGGGCTCAAGGAAAAATTCAAATTGTAGCAATTCCACCTCACATATTTCTCATGCGGAGACCAAAAAATTTCAGCAAATGAGAAAGGTACTATTTTCAAAGTTTTTCGAAAGAAGAAACAATGATTAGGACTTTTGTTGAAGTAGCAGCCATTGCTGTAAAGGTATCGCATGAAAAATAATGCTCAATCCAGTGCGGCTTCTATTAGTTGTACTATGCCAGAATATTTCTCTGAATCTGTGCATTTACAAGAAAGCTTAAAACAATTGATTGCAAACCAAGGCATGCACCTAATAATTAATTTGATGCAGCCCTTTATAGAGAAATGGTTGAAAGTATATCTACCAATGAGATCTCTAATCTGGTTGGGAATGTTTTTAGGTTTCAAAAGAATTATGTTTTCCCTCCCTTCCGTTATAAGAACGAGAGAGTTTTAGATATGAGTGATTTGAAGATTTTTAATGGTTTTGTTAGTTCCTATCAGAGGATGGTGCATATTGTTTATCTTGTTTAATTTGGGGGACCTTTTCCATTTAAAATGTTTTAAAAGTTCTAGATTGATAATTACTCTTTGCAGTTTGTGATGGTATGTAGATGTCCATGTCAGAGTCAGGCTGTCAAATAAAAACGACAGTCAGATTTCTAGACATGCTGATGAGTCCCTGACATAAGGCGAAACAGCGAAACATTTTAATAACTAATTCAATGTTAATGTAAATGGTTTGAACACGGGAGTATCGTTACATGTTTGTAAATGTAGATCGTCCAGGTTGGTATAGTCCTGAGAAGGACTGTTTTTGTTGTTGTTGACTGACGTTTCGACAACCTTAGCGGTAGTCATCTTCAGAGTCAAATGAGGAGTAAACGTCAGGTTAGCCGTATTTGTTATCTGGTTCTTACGTCATTGTATTGTTTTATCACACCTAAATTGCACATCTCAACTAAAAACATTTCACTTCACACTAATTCAGAATGACAATACACATTTCCTGTACACACAATACAATGACGTAAGAACCAGATAACAAATACGGCTAACCTGACGTTTACTCCTCATTTTACTCTGAAGATGACTACCGCTAAGGTTGTCGAAACGTCAGTCAACGACAACATAAACAGTCCTTCTCAGGACTATACCAACCTGGACAATCTACATTTACAAACATGTAATTCAATGTTAGAAAATAAATATTTTTGCACTTAAATGATAGTCATGAAATAAGATTATTGTTCGTTCTAAAATGCTGGAAATTGCATTTCCATTACCCTAGTAATTAAAGTTTTCCGGCAGAGCATGCCCCTTCGACCCCCTTAGAGTGTGCTTCTTGACTCACGTTTGAAAATTATAATTATAAATTACCTGGAAGGGAAAAGGGGTCTGGAACCAGGTATCAAAAACATGGCGGCAAATAGGAAATTTTGCATGAAAAACTTCCCCTTGAAAAATTGATTTTATTATTCTCTCTCTCCTAATTTCTAATAAACTTATTCTGTTCACTACAAATTCAACCAGTGTTAAAAACTCAAGAACCGTTACGCTTTCGATGCAGAGATATGCTTTTAGGTTTTACAGAACACATACGCAATTATATAAAGAAAATCTACGGTAAATAAACTTAAAGTATAGTCAAACAACATTTTAGATTAAAAATAAGTTAAATAACAGTAGACGGATTTCCTTAGTGGGACCGTGAACATAAAATGTTAGCAATATGAAGTATTATTGATGATGTAATGTTACACTATAATATTATTGCATGAAGTATTAATCTTATCTTAGCACATGTTATGTTATACGGGAAGCCATGAAATATTTTTTCTATCAATTACATTTCTATTCTATGTATTCCTGATTTCTGATTGTAATGAATCACTCAAATATCAACAGGTTATGGGCCCAGGACGTAGAAGGTCAGTATCTGAGTGAAAAAGAATTGCAATAAAAAATAAAAAACGTTATATAGTCGAAATTTAAGCATGGCCACGTCGGATATGTCGAATGCGTTAAGGTTCGCGAAACTGAACGGCAGTAATTACCGCTCATGGGTTTTCAACATGAAGCTGTATTTGGAAAGTCTGGATCTTTTCGAGCATGCGGAGGGAACAGCTGAATTTCCAAATGAGGATGCTAGTGCTGAAACGCGAAGAAAGTTTAACTCGGCTGCGAAGAAAGCGTGGACATACATCTGTTTGGCCATCGAGCCCGAGCAACAGATCCACGTGCGAGATACGAAAACTGCCAAGGAGGCATGGGATGCAATTAGAAATCAATTCGCACGAGAATCACTTCTTCAGAAGGTGAGACTACGCCAACAGTATTATTCCTGTAAATACCATGTTGGAGATAGTGTGCTTGAACACATTAGCCATCTCAAATCGCTGCATGAGCAACTCAAGGAAATGGGAGTCAGCGTGGATGACAAAGAATTAGCTATGACGCTGTTAGCTAGCTTACCTGAGCAATACAAACCACTAATAACAGCCTTAGATGCCATGGGAGAAACAGAGATCTCTTTTGAAAAAGTAAAGAACTTAATTCTGAATGATGTGGACCGTACTAATGATTTGAAGAACACTAAGGAAGATGCATATTCCGCTCATAGAGGAAATTTTATTCGTGGTAGGAATCGTGGTGATAAAAATAATAAACACGGGAAGAACGATGGAAGCAACAGAAAACCTTTTCAAGGAAAATGTCACAATTGTCAAGAGAAAGGACACTATGCTCGTGACTGTCCAAACAAGAAAACTATGAATGGTGCAAACAGAAACACTCAAGCGCATTGTGCCGAAGGACAATATGACGAAGTGCACGAGGATGAAGCCTTGATAAGCAATGGATCTGAACTTATTGGAAGATCAGATTGGATCATAGATTCTGGTGCTACCCAGCATATGTCATATGAAAGAGAAGCACTGACGGATTATGTGACATTCAAGCAACCCTCGGTGGTGAATCTAGGCGATAATAGATCAATCTTGGCATATGGAAAAGGTACCTATCATTTGAAAGCAAAACTTGATGATCACGTTCAGAACATATCATTACGCAACGTATTGTACTTACCAGAATTGGACAAGAATCTACTATCAGTCTATGCCATGATAAAACTTGGAGCTACTGTTATGTTTGAAGGCAACAAGTGTAAGATATCTCGTAATTCCAAACTTCTAGCTGTTGGGGACATACGTGGAAAATTGTACAAATTAAGGATTGGACATGAACATGTGAACATTGCAAAGGACGCATCAAATTCAAGCTTGCATTTATGGCACTGCAGATTTGGTCACTTGGGAATGAACAATGTTCGTAAATTGTTAAATGGAGATTTGGTTAAAGGAATGAGTGATGTAAATGAAAATATCTCATTCTGCGAGGGATGTATGATGGGGAAACAACATCGGTGTTCTTATCCGAAAGATGACCATTACCGTGCCAACCAACCGTTTGAGCTTGTACACAGTGATGTGTGTGGTCCCATGTCTGTAAACTCTTTTGGTGGATCGCGCTACTACATCACATTCATCGACGACTATTCAAGGTATACGTACATCTACTTCATAAAGAAGAAAAGCGAAGTTTTAGAGAAATTCAAAGAATTTCATAGTCATGTTCGCAACATTACTGGCAAACCTATCAAGACCCTACGATCTGATAACGGTGGGGAATATTGCTCACAGCAATTTAAAGATTTCCTGAAGAAAAATGGTATCATCCATCAGTTAAGTGTACCTCATAATCCGGCGCAAAACGGCATTGCAGAAAGAATGAACCGTACCATTGTTGAATCTGCTCGTTCTATGCTGTCTCATTCACATTTGCCAAATGAATTTTGGGCTGAGGCTGTAAATACGTCCGTCTATTTACGTAATCGAAGTCCTACAACATCAGTAAAGGATATGACTCCATACGAATGTCTATATGGAAGAAAACCGGATGTAGCTAATCTACGAGTATTTGGTTGTGTGAGCTATGTACATATTCCAGAGAACCAGCGTAAGAAGTTAGACCCAAAATCCCGGAAATTACTTTTTGTGGGATACCCTGACGGAACAAAGGGGTACAAGTTTTATGACCCTATTGGATTGAAATTCATCCGTAGCCGTGATGCAATGTTTGTGGAAACACAATTCCATGACTTTGGTGAAGACAAAAGACCATTGACTGCATTTGATCAAAAGAAAGAGCAAAATGTTCCGGTGATTATCAAAGAAACTCCAACGCAAGCAGGTAAAGATTTTGATTTGAATCCAATTATCGAAAACGTCAACATGGATGCAGAAATCAACGATAACGAGCCAGTGGGAGTAACGTACGAGGAGAGATTTATGAATGAAGTACAAAACATTGGTGAAAGGAGACAAAGAAGACCTCCCAAAGGTTTGATGAAGAATGCTACATCGCCAATGATTTAACTGCGGAAATCAACGAACCAGCAAACATCAACGAAGCCTATTCTGGAGAACATGGACATGACTGGAGAAAAGCAACCGACTCCGAATTTCATTCACTTATCGAGAACGATACTTGGGAACTTGTCCCATTACCAGATAATAGGAATATTGTTGGAAGCCGATGGGTTTTCAAGGTGAAGAGAGACGAAAATGGAGAAATACAGAGATATAAAGCTCGCCTAGTTGCACAAGGCTATTCACAAGCTGAAGGTGTCGACTATCATGAAGTATTTTCACCCGTCATACGAAATACAACTGTTCGATCGTTGTTAGCTTTAGCGAATGCAAAGACTGGGAAGTTCACCAAATGGACGTTAAAACAGCGTTTTACAAGGAAATTTGGATGAAGAAATTTATATGCGACAACCTGAAGGTTATATTAGTAAGAAGCATCCTGACTATGTCTGCAAATTGAAAAAGCATCTATGGTTTAAAACAGTCAGCCAGATGTTGGAACAACGCCATCGACTCATACCTGAAATCAAAAGGATACAATCAAATGAGCTGTGATCCATGTCTGTACGTGAAATCCATTAAACAGCAAGATGGAAATGTGAATTTCGTGATACTATCTATTCATGTTGATGATATTCTCCTATTTTCCAATTCTACGAAAATGCTGAAGGTGGAGAAGAAAGCCATTGCATCAAAGTTCAAAGTTGAAGATTTAAATGAAGTCGAACATGTCCTTGGTATGCTGATCAAACGAGACAGAAAAAGAAAAAAATTGACAATTAGTCAATCAAAATATTTGGAAGGAATCTTGAAACGATTCAACATGGAACATTGCAAACCTGTTTCAACACCGTTAGAACCTGGAAAACATTTTCAGAATCTGCCCGAAGAAGAGACCGCAACAAATATTCATGAATATCAAAAACTTATCGGATGTTTGACATACGTGACAACGGCAACTCGATCTGACTTGGCATCTGCTGTAGGTATTCTTTCAAAATTTATGTCAAAGCCAGGAAAGGAGCATTGGCAGGGAGCAAAAAGAGTGTTGAGATACCTAAAAGGCACAATCAATTATGGTCTTGTTTTTCAAAGCAAAGATTCAACATGCGAAGTGGTTGGATATTCAGATGCTGATTGGGCAAGTGATGTAAATACAAGAAGATCTACATCAGGATACGTGTTCCAGATAAACAAATCAACCGTCAGCTGGAGCAGCAAGCGACAATCTTGTGTTGCAAGATCTTCGACTGAAGCTGAGTATGTTGCACTAAGTTATGCAACACAGGAAATCATATGGTTACGACGTTTACTAGCGGATATTGGAATAAATCAAGATCAACCATCTATACTGAACGAAGATAACCAAGGGCAATTGAACTTTCGAGGAATCCACGATTTCACAATCGCACTAAACATATTGACGTTGCGTATCATTTTGTTAGAGAAAAGGTCAACGATAATTCCATTATTGTTCAATACTGTAGTACAGATCAGATGTTAGCGGATGTTATGACGAAAAGTTTACCAAAGCAAACATTCCAAAACTTTCGAGACATGTTAGGTGTCAAAGAAATTTTAGTTTAAGAATTCGTAATTCTTAAAGAACATTTATAGTGCACATTAAGTGGGAGTGTTAGCAATATGAAGTATTATTGATGATGTAATGTTACACTATAATATTATTGCATGAAGTATTAATCTTATCTTAGCACATGTTATGTTATACGGGAAGCCATGAAATATTTTTTCTATCAATTACATTTCTATTCTATGTATTCCTGATTTCTGATTGTAATGAATCACTCAAATATCAACATAAAATACCTTAAAGTTTATATACAAACTTTGCTCTCTGTAATATGTATTCGTAAAGAGCTTGATAAAAATATCTTTATCGATTAGATCTATAAGTGTTAGAAAGTATGCACACAAATCCACGAGAAAACCCCCGACGTCTAGTTAAATCTTGTTTGTTGACAAGTATTGTCAGTTTTAAGTATGGTCAATGGGTATCGATAAATTTTGTTTTAACTTATCATACTGGATTATTACATGTTTGTAACCATTTACATGTTTGTAACCATTTTCAAACCATTTACTTTAATACTGGATTATGTCGATTCAGATATTTCTGGCAGTTCTACTGAGTACATGTAAAGCAAATATCTTAAACTTTGTGAGCTAGAAAAAGAACAGAATTCAACTTAAATTGTGGTACATAATGCTGTTTTCGGTTGGGAATTTTTTAACCAAGATATTAAAATAGGATAGTTAACTATTCAGTACAATCCTTGAACAACTGCAGGGTAGAACTAAATGAATCGAAATTATTCTTTATTTAAATTACAACTTTTGAAATCAAAGAGTTTTAGCTTCTCTGTCATAAGACTGTGTATTGCTGCAATAGAATAAAACATTAAAACAGTGTCAACATGCGTTGTAAGATTTATAAATAGTCTTGTGTATTAAAAGTAAAAGTAATTGGTATTACAAAATTTTTGAAGAATCAAGTTTGGGAAAAAATAGAATTTGTACAAAGAAACTAGTAATCTTGGGAGAAACTAGTTGTTTTCTACAGGTCCAAGTGGACTCTTTGCAATTTAAAACTGATTATAATTGCAAATTGATTTCAGTTATCGATTTTATTTAAATTCTAGTTCTCCAATCCACTCCCGGCTATTCTACTTCTTATTGTTTGTCTTTGACTTCATTGCAACTAAAGCATTCCATGTGAATCCTGGATGACCTAAGAATATACCAAGTGTGGATTGATATCTGATGAGGCAATGCTAAATCAAACTTTTCATGCACAAAATCATAAGCTTGTCTATAGTAAAAATTTGTAAATGGAAACAAATCTTGGTTCAGAGCAGTTCCTATCTTGGTTTTGGTGTATTAACGTACCTAGAACAGTGGCATAGCCAGCCTTAATATTTGTTTATACTAGGTAAGTTTTTCACCATTATCATTATTCATTTCTCTAGAAATATATTTTTTACAGTAAGTAAACACCAAAAAATCTACATAGCCTGAACAAATTGCAGGCTTCCCTACACCACACAACATACTTCATTTATCACAGTGTTTTTAACATAAATATTGTTCAATTTTAACACAACTCTATTCTTAACAAACCATTATTTTTTCAGAAAAATATTATAAACAAATCCTAATTATTTATAAGTGAGCTCTCTTGATTGCAAGACATGTATAGCTCGAAAAGAACTGGTTGCTTAGTGCCTCAAGAAAAGAATAAAATTTATTGGGAAAACACTGTTTAAAATAAAATTATGTAGTAAAAAACATGAACGAAATACATGCCAAATGCCATCACATTTCAAGTATTGACAAACAACAATTTAACCCGACTTTTTGAATGACAAACCATATTATCTTGCTTACCCGTGTCATGAAATATTTTCTTTTCTTGCACTATTTCGGCATTCATATACTACACAAGTTTGCAGCACATTTCATCGATGAAATTTTAAAAAGTTTTTGTTAGGAAAACAAGCTTTGAAATTTTCTATCATCGTATATATGTATCTTATAAAGATGAATTTTGGCTGCAAATTAAATGACTGACACACACCATGATTAAAGTGATATTTTCTTGCGTTTATGGCATAACGTTAATGCGCAACAATAAAAAAACTCAATCATAAAGAATCAGTTTACCTCGATGATATATTTATTTCTCTTTTGTGGACAAAAAATAATAACCCTTTCATATAAAATATTTCATGCAATTTTTTGATGTTTGTTATCAGCATGTAAATTTTTTTGCTAAATATATTTTATATTTAGATCACTTTTTTGACTACTTCTAGATGTCAGCTATTTTTAAATAAAAACAACATAGCATCTGTGAAGCATGCTCTCTTTTTTGAGAAAAAATGAGTCATTTGAAATGCAAAGTTTGAAGTTTCCTTCTTAGCTCGTCAATAACATCTGCGGAAACTTAACAAATTTGACATGCACTGTTAATTTTAGGGTGTCAAACTAACACCTTTATTGGTGGCAAGCGTCATTTAAGAAAATATGCAATATAAACCTGCAAATTCAAAATTATTATGACAATAAATGGAATGACATTGAAAATGTATGACATCATCACAAAGTTGTGCAAGTCAAATATGTAAATCGGTAATCAACTTTTACACAAATTAATACGGTTTTTCAGTTCATATCATAACACAAATGATATGTGTTAAATTTTGCTTGCATTAATATGAAGTTATTATGAAGGATCACGGTGGTCTATTTTTATAATTTAAATACAAACAAAAGAAATCATCTTTAAACTAGGATTTTGTAACCAAATTTTTCAATCTGTAGTGGTCAATATAAGAGACCACGTCTTGACCACGTTCAAAGCGTTTAAATAAAAAATCGTTAGAATCTTACGATTTCTTTTGCGTTTTAATATCGTTATGCAAAGTAACAATGCATGGTGTTTTAGGGTAGGTTATGATTCATTAGACCTTACTGAATTTAAAAACTGGACTTTAATTTTGACCAAATCTTCATTGAATCTTGCAGCCAAATGTTGAAAAGTTAAGGTTCTGAGAATGGTTTAAGGGCGTTCTGATTGACGTTACCAACATCTTCTAGCCCAAAATTATAATATTAGCGTTATTTAATAGGCTAAATATGTTTAATCAATAAATATTTGGCGTAATATCGCTGAAAAATGGTCAATTGTTACTATCATTTCATATATATTAATGTAGGGAGAGCATAGTTCTTTTGTTTGGCAACAATACGTTTTGTTTTTATAAATTAGATTTGATAGATATCCGATAGTTTGTTCAAGTACAAACAATGTATTTTAACCCTATAGAGACCGTTGTTGCTAACAGGCAACAATCACCAAACGAGATGTGTAAGAATTTTTGAAAAGGCACGGCTCCCAGAGGGTTAAACAATCATGTTGAACAAATACATATAATGACCTGCTTAACACCATTTATAAAGATACCTTTCACTTCAAGACACATATAAGCCACGAGGCGTCATGAAAGGCAGATGTTGTTCATAGGAGATGGAACAAGACTTTACACATTTACGAAAAGTGTAAAGGTTTCCAATAAAGTTGTTGCTTTCAACTCTCCTCGAAGACAAGTTACCGAAACAGGTCTCATTTGATTGCAGATGTATTTAAACGTGTTGATAAAAAATCAAGACCGGCATTATCTGAATGCTGCTAAAGAAAGACATACCGCACATATTTACACATTTGAAAGCCACGATGTACAGATATATACTATCATTATTACGTCTTAAATGTTGAGAGCAGCCGGAAAAGAAATTCAAAGCGGAAAATCCTTTTTTCAAAATCATGTATGAAAATAGATCCTACGGCTGAAAACTACAAATGTAAGTGACTAAACTGACGATAAATGATAATTTGTTGTTGGACTTATCTCTATTGTTCTTGCGAAACTCTCAATGGTTTTCATTGATGCTACTGATGTTTGATTTGTCTCTTCAATGTCACATTAGTTATAACTGAATATATGCAATGAATATAAATACGCTAAATTTGCCATCTGTCTCCAATGCACTATGTGGTTGAGTGCATAGAAGTACAGTTTTCATAGATTAAAGTGTAGACTTGCAATTAACGAGAACCGTAATTGTTTTTTCTCGTTTTTCTACGACTCTATACATTACTTTTAGTAGTAGAACCTCGTGGAAAACAGAACGCTCTTAAATTCTCTCCTAACCTTAACTTAGCAATATATGATTACAAGATTCAATGAATATTTGGACGAAATTAAAGTCTAGTTTGTAAATTCATTATCGTTTCATGAATCTTAACCTACAACATCATGCATCTTTGCTATGCATAATGACATTAAAACGCACAAAAATTGTAGATTCTAATGATTTTTTTTGTTTAAATACATAGAAGAATTACTTATTGTCTTTGTAAAAGGTGAAAAGCTCCTAAGGGGGCAATCACAATAAAAAATTTTAGTCATGACGTGATTAAACAAATGTTAACAACGAAAACTTAATAACTTTAACGTTGTAGAAAAAAAGGGGAATTCTGTCTTTTTACTGACGGATTGCTGAAGTATGAGTTGCATGGAATAATCAACTAGTCTTAATGGTAGGCCTCGTAATATGAAAGCTTTCAATGTAAAATGCTTTGATAACGATGTTAAGCATTTCATCGTTTGAAACTTGTTACATCTTTCAAACTTAACCGGCTAAAGCTATTCGTGCAATGTTGGTGAATGTTCTACCATTTGGATAGTCAAACAGAAAACATATAACAATTTGCTCATTCTCAATATATCTGTTTAAGAATTTAAAAAGGCAAACTAACGTCATATGTAGAGTTCTTCATCATGAAATGTCGTACATATGTTTCATATTTTCTTATATTTTAGATCCCACATGGATAGAGTTGTGAAAATCCCTTTACCACCCGTGTCATTCACTTCAATTCTCTTACTAGTTTGTCATTACTCATGTGTCATGGTGGTTCATGGCTAAAAATGTTCATTTGCATTTTGGATTCTTTGTGGATGTCATTTGTTTGTTCATATAATGATGATGGGCCCCATTGTTATATGAGCCCACCTAAAGGTGGTCAGCTGACATTCATAGAAGATCAAATCTTCACTAAGCATTCTTTGAGTGATGATATAACTGGGGTATTGAAGTGATCCCTTTTCCATCGCTTGAAGTTACCATAAGAGTGCATTGTAAACAGTAATCTATCGAAATGGTGATTCATAATACCAGTAGCCCCTTTATTGGTTACATCGATTGCTTTGTGTATGGAATGGTATAAACGTATTGAATGGACATTGCATAACGGCATTTGTATGTGTGAACATTAACGTTGAAATGATTGGACTATAATCTACGAAGATGGAAAACAAGCGAGAGGAAAAACATGATCCATGTCTTGTGGTTTGTAAGTTGAGTAGATAAGTATTAAAATTAACTTATAGCTATGAGTAACTGCATGAGAGATTTAAAAAAGATCCCGATGGTCTATTTTTATAATTTGAACTATAATCAAGAAAAACACCCGTATTTGCTAAAAAAATGTCACCAAAAGATGTCAATTGCTGTGAGAAAATAGCTGGCTTTCACTCGCTACTTTTTACTAATTTTAGTAAACGTTTATAAACAAAATTGCAATGCTGCAAGAAGGGTTCATTGAATTTTTAAGATAAAAACGTTACATAAAAATTCTACGATATACACGTAAAAACTGCGCTGTAAAAAATGTGGAAGAGACCTACTAAGACGCCTGGATCAGACGGAGCAGGATAATGCTTGAAAATCAGGTATTAAAGTTTTGTTCTTTTCAACATAGATAATTTCTTATTTTATTCATTCATTATGCTGACATTTATAATGTGTTTTTTATAGAGTAGCTATGTCTGTAAACGTAATAACTAGACATTGAATGAACGATCAAGTTGGAAAGAAGCACGAAGAAACAAGCGTCCTTATAGTAAGATTTCCACTTGCGACTTTCGTTATGCATACTATTAATCAGTATAACGCATTTTTAAATTCAACCTTTAAAAATTTCCGTAAAACTAAATTTTCACAATTGTCAAATTTTCGGACAAAACACACGAGTGAAAGTCAGCTATTAATGAAGGTCCTAATAAAGCAACATAGAAATTTTGATCGAATGAAATCTAGTAGACATCAGAAATAATTTGTATGCAAGTCACGAAGTCCTTTTGGTCATTTCATTTTTCATTGTTATTGGTAGGTGAATGATCAGGTCGAACGTACTGAATGAATTTTTTATATCATTTATGTATGAGCTGTTATTAGTTTTTATTTTTTCGTCTATTCAATAAAATATTTGTTAACACTCTGCACTCTTTCATTTTTTGTTCTCTACTAAAGTTTTCGTTTCTTTTGTTCAAACACAAAATATTTGCGGTGTCAGTAAATAGGGTAGTCAGGCGACTTTTTTGTCGCCGACTTTTTTGTCAGTTGACTGTCATTTTGTCGCTTTGCAAATTAACATACGAACGACGAAGCCAAGATCTGACTACGCTGCATATTAAAGTAGATCATCGGGATCATTGAAAACAACAAAAATATGAAACATCTTAAAACAACAAAAATTTTACTAAACTTTTCTAAATTTTGATCTTTTTATTTATTGGAGGGTTTTTTACCGGATCCACCGGTTTTCCCTCCCATTTCGTTTTGTTTTGGAAAAAAAAACAGTGTCCACATTTGGGGCCAAGCGAAGTCATTTATTATAACATTATTTATTGTAGCTATCATGAATATTCACATTTATTTTTATTTCTCGGCCTTTGGGTATATTTCCCAAAACACTGCGTTTAATGAATATAATGGCATACATTTTGAAAAAAAGTTTGTAAGCAAGTTTTCTTCTCAGTCAGATCTTCCAAGACAAATTTGTAATCTTCTGCATCAACCGACTCAGCGAGAAAATGAAGATGATTTTATACAGTATGGAAGTGTGATTTGCGTACATTGTGAAAATTCCATGATTCTTTCATTTCACAAAGGAATCCTTTTTACTTAAAATATTGTTTTAAACATGAGCAATGTGATAAATTTTTACATTACTCACGGTAATACGCTTAGCCCAGTGGCGGATCTAGTGTATGTCAAATGCTTCGCGCGACTGATGTTTGAAATTCAAAAATTACCTGTACATATTAATTAAAAATCATTAATTATTCTTACTTTATTATCGCATTTACTTCGTGATAAAAATCCAGCTTTATTTTTTATTGAAAACTAATGACTAGTGCAATGAATATCTCGTTGGTAACCAGATCAGTTGAATTTTAATTGACCTGGAATAACCGACCGATAAGCGGGGTGGCTTGACTGGTTCGACGGATAAAGGAGTCTATGAACGCCAAAAACGCTTATTTAATTGGTCAATGGCCAGATCAGTGGACAGTCTGGAATGGTCTCGACTGATAATAGGGGTGGCCGGACGTATAAGGGAGTCCAATTGCTATCTTACAATTGGTTCATTTGAATTTTTGTCTTACTGTGATTGGTTTGACCGATTTCGACTGTTAGCCAACTGAACTAACATACAAGCTCACTGTCTGAATTGAATGTTTGATCCTTTCATAGTAATTTTCTAAAGCATGATAGAAACTAAACTACAATCAGATGGAATCCTACATTCCTGCAAATATATTTCAATAGACAAAAAATCTGTAGCCATAAGGCGCCATACTATTATTTACTTTATCATAAACAAATGTTTGGGGCTTTTCAATTAATGATCATTGATTTGATCATTCAATCATTGGACAGTTACACTACACATTTTTTAAGATTTGAGAAAACTAACATTGATTACATGAGAAGCTGTTTACTATAACCTGTGATTTTTAGTCTTCTGATCCATGAAGCTTTTTATTTTGACAATTTGACTGGAATGGTATTAAACCTTTATACATAAAATGTTGTCCCATGTCACATATTGTCCCCTTTTCTAACTGAACACCTCATGTAGAGATGTAAAGGTGTGTTAATATACGGCTCATACCAGATTGTTTGCCATAAATTTCAAAGGGCTATTGATGTATGAAAAGCATTTTCTATAAAGTAAAAATGTCTTCCTATGTATGCAGATAAACCTTGAAATTTGGCAAAACAGCAAAGTATTTTTCATGATCACTAGGCAATTTTTCTGATGATCATTATAATTTCTAAACTAAATTATTTCAGATTTACATTTAAACGAGCTTTGATCATATGAAATGATATTTATCATAACCAGTAAGCATGACACATGAACCAATTTTAACATTCATGTAATTATATAATTAAAGACATGTTGATTACATTCTGTTTGTATTTGCAAATACAATGCTACTAGTGATTGCTATATAGCACACCTTGCATATACTTACAGAAGATAATAGTCTAGTGAAATGCCTACTAAACATTTATAGCATTAAGCTGTCCTTAACTTTTCACTTTAATTTTTGCTTAATTTTAAGAAAAAATTTTAAGTTTTTTCTCAAAAAGTGAATTTGCTGGCACTGATGTGGTGATGGGTAAAGGGTTACAATAAACTTGCATGGTTTGAAGTCTGAGCTTTTCTATATCTTTGAACTGTCACTAGTAGTACCAAATTTCTAACTTACCTTATACTTATTTGGCATGATAATGAGCCTAAATATTTAACAAAACATTCAAGTATTGTTCACTTCATTTTTTTTTTTTGAAAAAAACGTAAGCAAAATGTGTTGTTTTTACGCAAAACGATGCCCACAAAATACATTTTGTGTTGCTCTAAAACGCTGAAAATGGCATTTTCAAGGCTCTGGAATCCAAAATTTCTCAGGGGAGAATTCCTCAGACCCCCCCAGGTGCGGAGCGCCTCCGACGTTTTATGACTGATGTTTGAAAAATCCTAGATCCGCCTGTGGCTTAGCCCAATATCATTAGCACACATCATTCGACAATTTTCTCCTCTACCATGAAGTGAGATGTTTTATGCCTATACCAAATACATTCCCAATGATATAGAGCGAAATGATAACACCAAATACACAGAGATTAATCTTGATAATAGATAGTTTGAGATTGAGATTTTTAAACTACAATGTGCTTCTCAACGTCACTGCACATCTGAGACTAGCATTATCTTAATGACTATTTTCATTGCATCCTTTACTGTTGTATCGACAGTGTTTTTTCTCATAGCTAAGTAATTATAATGCGTGCAGTTGATGTTTGAAATGTATTCGTAAGTTACAATGGTTTATTTAATAATAAAGGTTCTTTATAATAAGAACTGACTTATGCAAGAATATAGATGTATAGAATTTTTGATTAAGCAAGGGGAAAAAATCCATTCACAGTTTCGAAAATCGTGTCTTAATCATTGGCATTCAAATCTTGTCTTAAATAATCGATTCTCTATTCCTGAGTTAAAACTTGTGAAATTTATAAGGTTTAGCAGTAGTCCTTTGGAATTTGACTAATCTCAATGTTATTATGTACTCTGCATGAAGTTCTTATTTATGTATTTTTATTTCTATAACAATTGTTTTTAGTCAGTGATGTATACTTAGTTATACAACTAGAATGCTCTACATAGATGTCATTAATGTTTTATAATACTGTTTGTTGAAGGAGATCCTGACTCACTCTCATCTTCGTTCGTTATTTAAAAGTTTTTATGTAACAAAACTCACAAGGATAAAAGATTGATGTTACAATAAGGTATGAACTTTCATCACCATTTTTAATCTGATATGTATGTGGTCGCGTTCTTTATATTAAATCTATCATCCGTTTGTTGAGTATGTGACATGTAAAGAACTAAAGCAAGCATAATTTTGTTCATACGGTCGTCTTACTTCTAAAACGGAAGTAATTTTAGAAAAATTAAGCGATATTTTAGAACTACATTGCCGACGTAACAAATTAGCTAAAGCGGCATCTCGATAAACATGCATGAGAAATCATATCTAAATTGATATACCAACTTTCTAACTATTGACAATAGCTCCATGGCAAAGGAAAGCAAAACACTTTCAAAGTCATGGGAGAGGTGAAATAAGATACTTGTCTACGGAAAAAATGGGAATCTGTGAAAATTTATGTAGAAAGGATAGCATGTCCAATCATGCATCACCTCCCTTTTTTTCCCACTGCCACATTTTACTAATCTCTGTGTACCTAGCAAAATGTTGTTAATTGTATTGAGCAAATTATTCATTTGAAAAATAAGAACATTTGTAAAATAAGCAAATGGTGAACACAGGAAGAATGTATTTACACTGAGAAAGACGCAACCGAATCTATTTTTGTAAATTTTACATGTTTGCTTAACAGTTTTAAGGTTTACTTTCATTGCAACCTTTACTGTTGTATCTACAGTGTCTTTATTGGTCATAAGTAATTATAATTGCGTGCAGTCGATGTTTGTCATGTATTCATATTTTTGCAATGGTTTATTTAATATCAAAGGTTTTTTATACTAAGAACTGACTTATGCAAGAATATACATGTATGGAATTTTTGATCAATGAAGGGAAAAAATCCATTCACCGTTTCGAAAGACAATTCTGTCTTAATCATTGATATTCAAATTCTGTCTTATATGATTCTCTATTCCTGAGTTAAAACTTGTGAAAGTTTATAAGATTTAGCAGTAGTCCTTTGGAATTTGACTAATCTCAATGTTATTATGTACTCTGCATGAGGTTCTTATTTATGTATTTTTATTTCTATAACAATTGCTCCCGATATCAAATCGTCCACGTATAAGCTCTTGAGAATATCCTTGACGACCTCGGGATAACGGTTTTCTAAGACGTTAAGGTGTTCTTGGAGCACTCCGTTTAGAAAGAAATGCGATGGTGTTAGCCCAAACGCCACTCGACTGAATCGAAGCACTTCTATTTCACTACTGTTGACGTTCTTGATCCAGTGAAAATGTAAGGCATCTTGTTCACTTTCATGCACTCGCACCTGTAGAAAGGCCTTTTTCAGATCTCCAGCGATAGCTACTGCATGAAATCGATTACGGACAATGACGCTCCAGAGCTTATTATGTAATGGTGGTCCAGTTAGCAAGCAGTTGTTGAGAGAAGGGAATTACCACACTCACTTGCAGATGCATCGTACACAATTCGTAGTTTCGTAGTTTCAGCGTCCTTCATAACGACTGTTTTGTGTTGCAGATAGAATTCCTTACCCTTCGCTTTATGATTCCCCTTCTCAACAACTTCTTGGTGTAGTTGTCCTCGTATCACCGCGTCATATTCCATTGACATATTTTCACGTTTTAGTTTGCGTAAAAAAGAATTAAGGCGTCTTAGACTTCCGTTACGATTACAAGGCAATGATGGATGATTAGGATTCTATGGTAATTAGATTTAGTGATGTTAACAGCTGTACTTAAAGCGTAGGAGTGGCTTGCACCGCTGTCCAATAGAGCCAGGAACTTAAATCATTTAGTGAGGTCAACAGCTGTCCTTGAATCGTAAGAGTAGCTTGCACCGCTGTCCAATAGAGCCCGGAACTTAAATCCATTGATATGTACAACAACAACTTTGATTTAGTGAGGTTAACAGCTGTCCTTGAAGAGTAGGAGTGGTAGCACTGTCCAATAGAGCCTGGAACTTAAATCATTTAGTGAGGTTAACAGCTGTACTTGAAGTGTAGGATAGGCTTGCACCGCTGTCCAATAGAGCCCGGAACTTAAATCCATTTATATGTACAACAACAACTTTGATTTAGTGAGGTTAACAGCTGTACTTGAAGCGTAAGAGTGGCTTGCACCGCTGTCCAATAGAGCCCGGAACTTAAATCATTTATTGAAGTTAACAGCTGTACTTCAAGTGTAGGAGTGGCTTGCACCGCTGTACAATAGAGCCTGGAACTTAAATCCATTAATACGTACAACAACCACAGGATGTATCACCGAACACTTTCCAATATGGTTTGCAGTCATCCCAGGCTCTTTGGACTCTTTAGGGTTTTCATTCTTATCACAAATGGAGGTGTGATGCTGACCTTGACAGATTTGACATCTTGTTTTGCTCATACAATCTGCTGCTCTATGTTTGGGTCCTGCACAATTGAAACACAGACGCTTTTCTGCCAAAATTTTCTTTTGATTCTCGCTTCTAACGACTTTTGTTCAGTTAACTGCTTTATAAGTTGCAGAACAGAATATGCAGCCCTTGTTCTGATGTTAACAGCTATTTTCACCGTGATTGCTTGTCATAATGGATCTCCCTCTTTTGGAGTCCTTTTGCCCTGGTCCTTGATAGGATTGTTGCGGGTCCACTTCCCTAGAGCTTCGACAAACTGTGTAAAGTTCCATTTATCCTGATCTTCATACATGAGTGGCAACTCACTCTTAATCACAGCTAACTTTTCAAAGGTAAATCGAACGGCTGCATCAAGCTTATCGAGACATTTTAATGTTTACAATGATTCAACTTTATACAAAAGTGTTTCATAGAAGTTGTGTATTTTTCCCACATCTCGTTCACCGATTGTTGGCAGCTCAAGCATACTTTTCACATAGGCACTTATAACTTCTCTTTCGTCACCATATCGTTTCTCTAGAATATCTATGGCTCAATTATATCCTTCTTCTGTAAATGGGAGACCATCTATTAACTTTCTCACCTTCAATTCAATTAACTCATTTAGAGAGGAGAAGTTGGTAACTGGATCAACATTTGATTTATCTATTTGAGCTTGGAATTGCCCCCAGAACCCATCTCGTGGTGTCCCATCAAACTTAGTTGTAACGAGTTTTGATATCTTTACAGTACTAGATCCCTCATTGCTAGGACTTGATCGAGAATCTTTCAGCTTTTGTTGAAATTCAAAATCGAGTTTCCGCCTTTTTGCATCTGTCTCTTTTTCTTGAAGTAATCGTTGCTTAGTTAGCTCTCTTTCAAATCTCAGTTTCTGTTGCTGCTCCAATTTCACAAAATCATCCTGTGCTGCCAGCTCTACTCGTTTCAACTCGTTGGTGATGTGTCGTATACATTCATCAGCCTCAGCTAATAAGTCGTCCACTTCCTTCGACTACTCTTGCACTTCTTCTTCAGTTTTACCATTAGTAAGCATTTCATCTTCAATACATTCCTTGAGTTGATTTACTGCTGTAGAGTTTGTTGCAACTGACAACCGCTGTCGTTCCATGGCCTCTTTATCTCCTTTAGACACGATATATTCAGTTCTATTCATGTGTAATTTCGAGGTTTTTGACTTGGCAGTCAGGTTGGTAAGATTTACTGCCATCTTTAACAACTTGTACTGAAATTCTTCGCAAAATTTCAGGAAAAATTTGTCCTTTTGATCAATTTAACGTCACAGTATGTATGCTCACACGTCGTAAATTTTCCGATTGAAACCTGCAGTTTCGTCCCAATCCTTTTCAATCCTGCCGGGTTCGCCATTGTTTTGGAAACATGGAAATGTTTCTTTAAAGTTTCCTAATGTACTCACACTCTCAGGTTGATATTTTTGCTTTATTTTTTAAAACAAAGGAAATACGGTTATAAGCAACATACGAACATCGTTATTATTTTCATCTCCCAAAAAAACAAAACTCACATGATTAGTCTTTTCATAAAAATAATGCGCCTCCCCATTTGGACACATGAAAATTGGAAAATTAAAGTTTATAGAAAAAGTAATGAATGACTTGTGTATTATTTGTACTTTTCTTACGTTGTCTCATCATGCAGAAGACATTCATCAATTGTTAAGTTTTTAGAAATTCTCGTAGCATCTTCAAACGGAATCACACTTTAAGTGTTATCAATATGAGCAGGCATGTGGCTAGGATGTAAAATTTGGGGGCGAAACAACATTTTTTTGGGGGGGGAGCAGTTGTAGACGTCAAGTAATACTGTATTATAACAATAATATAATTTATCACTAGTAAGTTTTTGTGGGTAGCCGTTGAGCTTGCGCGGCTAACCACTATGCCTTATTAAAAAAGTGTCTGAGTGAGGCAGTGAGGCAGGCAGTGTTTGTTCGTCGTGATATCCTCGGCTGTGTCATCGGTGATAGTCGCATATGCGAACGATCACGAATAGAATTGTCTTAAGTAATGTCAATACTTATGTTGTTCTTCAAATACCTATGCTTTAGAGCGTATAATCTGCACTTTGTTTTATCGAGTATAGTCAAAGCATTGCAGCTGAAAATATCTTTCATTTATACGCTTTACTGGTGATTACAGACGTCAAATATATCTCGTTGGGGAAAAAATACAAAGAACTTGATACTCTGTGCATTCCGTACTTGTATTTTGCTCATATGTCGCGTTGTTTATCTCTCAGCCTGTGTTCTGTGTTTTGGTGAGGAAAATGTAAAGTTATTACTTAATGACTTAAGTTATTGTCCTATGGGGGACTACTGCAGTTTAGCGGACACCTTGGACGCTGACCCAAACCCTACCCTATAATCCCAAGCAAACACGAGCCCGCGGTCACAAGCGCTTCGGGTGTCCGCTAAACTGCAGCCCAGCAAAAATTTAAATTGGAACAGAATCATCAGCAATATAGTCCTATCAAAATGTTAATAAGAAAATATTCCTACAACACAGCAAACCAGTTTGATATATCCTGTTAAAAGAACGACGTATCTCTTCACCACACGATTGTTAGACAAATAAGATATATTATTTATCAACCAGGAGTTACTATCGCATGGTGAATGCTGCCTCTCGCGCTGAGTAGGCGAAAATATCATTTTAACTTTTTTTCCATTATATCAAGTCTACTATTTTAATGCCTTGATGTAAGATCAATTACCGGGTCATGTCACTAGGCAGTGAGCACAATTTTTATCGAGAAATAGAAATGAAGCACACAAGTCTTTATAAATGACTTGTTGTATTATTTTTAAGTAATCCTTTTAACTTTTGTGAACATTTTGTACATTTTAAACTATACCTTTTTTCACAAACTCATTCCTTATTTCTAGAATAAAAAATGGCTTCACCACCTAAAAAATTAAAGATTGAGGAAAATGGATCTCGTTTGAGTAAACTTTTAATCAATAAAGGAACCCAAGCCTTAAAAACAACATTGCAATCTTTATTAAAGCCATCAAGTTTAGCTGGTAAACTTAAAGATCCCTCTACAATGAAGACATTAACATCTTTGAAATGTAAAGTCATCAAGAATGAGCAATGGGATCTACTTTACCCGTCGATTGGTGACCCTGACATTGAAAACTTTGACATCATATTATTGACTGTCTTATTGCGAAATATATGTGGTCTAACAGCATCAACTACAGGATGGGATAAACTTCCTTCCTCTTTTGATTCTTCAGTCTCAGCAAATATTGCAAGAATAAAGTTTTATCGAAATAAAGTGTACGGCCACATAACTACAACTAGTGTAGACGACAGTAAGTTTGAGTACTTGTGGCAGGAAATTTCAAAAGCATTGGTTGGTCTGGGTATTCAAGAAACTGAAATAGATGAATTAAAGAAAGCTCCCCTCATAGCCGATGAGGCAAATTATATTGAAATGTTAAAAGATTGGTATAAAACAGAAGAGCAGTTAATCGATGTCACTAAAAAAATCAAAGAATATGTGAAAGTAACTAATAGAAATGTTGTAGAGATGAAAAAATTGTTAGAGGGCAAAACATATTCAGATGTCGAGAAGCTTGGAAAGTGTAATTTCTACGGTCTTATTAAAGAACTTAACAAGAAATACTTACCTGGCACTAGGCAATGGTTATTTGAAAAACTCAAAACTTGGTTTAACGATAGAAGTGAAGATGCTTCTAATGTCATGATTTTGATTGCCGGTCCAGGTGTTGGTAAAAGTGTGTTTGCTGCTGAGGTGTGTCGGCGATATTCTGAAAAGAAGAAACTTGCTGCTTCTCATTTCTGTAGATATAATCGATCAGATTATAGAAATCCTCGAATGTTGATAGAATCATTGGCTAGTAGCATGTGTGATACAATATCAGAGTTTAAATCTAAACTGAATGAAGAATTACATAGAAACCATTCCAAAGAATCGATCACCTATGCTTTCCGTGTTTTATTAAATAATCCATTGCATTTGTTGGAAGATCATAAACCAATGCTTTTGGTTATTGATGCCTTAGATGAAAGCCAAGTTGATGGCAAAAGTGAATTGTTGGAATTGATTGCAGAAGAGTTTGACCGATTGCCTAAATGGATTAAAATCTTCATCACCAGTCGTCCAGAACTTCCTGTTCAAAAGGATTTGAAAGACATGAATCCTGTGGAGATTACAACTCATCCTCGTGATGAAAACAACGAAGAAGACCTGCACAAGTATTTAAGACATCAGTTGAATGATTGTGTGCAGAGAAATCGCTACCTTCTTCAGAAATTATTTGAAAAATGTGAGGGATCATTTCTTTATGCGCATTACGCACAACTGAGCTTAAAGAAAGAGGAAATTGAGCTTACAGAAGAGAATATTAAATCATTGGTCCCTAGTGGGTTAAGCGGTGTTTACACAAAGCAATTCAAAACAGTAAAAATATTGCTGACAGAGAAAAGTCTTTCAACCGGAAATTCAGTTATTTCCGAAGTTATTTTTAAGCAATTTCTTGAATTGTTGGCTGCCTGTCGGGAGTTTTTACCATTAACTTTACTGTTTAGCTATTTAGGTTTTTCTGGTGACATCAAGTTTGAATTCCGCAGTAAAATCATTGAACTGTTATCTCAAATTTTGCCAGTTTATAATGACTCTTTAACCGTGTATCACAAATCTCTAAATGATTGGTTGAAATCAGATGGTTACGAACAGCACGAGTTTACAGTTGATCCAAAAAATGGTCATAAGTTCTTATGGCAGGCTTGTGAGAATGTGTTTGAACAAATTAAGTGTAGGAACATTTCAGAAGATCAGATGAACTCTGCTGTGATTAAATATGCTTTGATAAATGGAGTCCACCATCTGATAGAATGTAGCAAAAATGTTGACTTTAGTTGAGCAGAAGATGTCAAAGTGGTTGGTAGGAGGTCAATAGATGTGGAAGACAACGACATGCATACCATTAGGTCTGAATTACCATTAGGTATGGTTTTCCACTTTTAACGTGATGTACTAAACTTTATGGTTTCACTGTATGCGTTTTCACTGTATGCGAATATACTCTAAAGTAGTAAATTCAAAATGTTTTATCACAACAAAAAATTTTCTTCTCGGAAATTGTTATTTATTTATAGTGACTGTATAGTACATCTTTCAAAATAGACTTTGTTTTCTAAAATTTTCACTGCACCATATGTATAGTACATTATTCAAAATAGACTTTAAGTTTGCAGAAATAAAGATAACGAGGTTCACTTTACCAAGATGAGTAAGAGAAACAGTACGTGTCAGTTAATTTAGTGTTAAAGCATAAAATGCGTAAAACGAAAATTTAGCAACATCTGTGTTATACATTTATTGAACAGACATTTCAATATGATAATGCTTCCTGTACTAGTTTATGCATATCACTTTTCATTCTCGAGGTATAGAAGTTTTTATAATGTCCGATTTATCATTATTTTAACATGACAGAGTTTCCTTCTTTGTGATGTGTTAATGATATAAATTACTGCGTACCATTATCAACCTAAAGTTTTCAGGAAAATTGAGGGTATTTGAAACATTGCAGCGACTCAATTTGCATGCAATATTATGTCACAAGTTAGATAAATTGGTAATTGCAACGACTTCAGTATTTTAGAATGAAAAAAGTCATGCAGAAAAGGTTTAAGAAAGCACTCTGTCATTTCAAAAGTTCTGGTCAATACAGATATAATTTAACTAGCAAAATTTTCGTTTCATTGGCACTTTAAGATGTCCAAACAAGGCTTGAGAGAATAATTGTTGAGATCGAACTTCAATCTTAATGTTTGGCCACAAACATAAGATAGTCTATCTAAAAGACGAGTGTCGAGGATAGAAAGAAAAATTGAATGAAGCTATTTTGTTATCTTTTGGTATAAAAAATTTTTTAGACTCTAAAAAATAAATGCTCTCAAAATTTTAATTTAATATTTTAGAAAAACGCAAGGTTACTCATTAAGAAAAATTCATGAAATTACTGCAGAGAGAAGTTTTTGTGATTAATTGTTTGGGATAAGCTAACCTCGAATGTTACCAGTTAAAAAATTTATGAAATGTCTAATAATTGTTAATACGTTTTTTAAAAAGTGTACGGTATCACTATCCTTTCCTAATTGGGGAAATTTAAGCTATTTTGATGTATTTATTTTGTTTCTTTAACCCTTGAATGTAATATTTTTATCTAGAAGAGTGGAAATACAATGGTGATTCAACGAAACATAGAGAATTGTTTGAAAAATTGATTGAATATGGACGCAATCCCAGTGTTGAGGTTAAAGTTGTGGGCAATGTACGTGTAATTTTCTCAGACGAATTTTGCATTGGCGAAGGAAGTAATGCAACCCGTGTTTATCTTGGACTGGGTAAGGATGGTTTCGGTAAAGCAGTCAAACGAATACATCGAGATAGCTTTATCCAGCTTGCAGTGCAAGAGCAGAAAATTTTGAATGATATTAAAGCAAAAAAGTCGAAATATGTTGTGAATTATTTCGACTTAGACAAAGATAATGGAACGGATTATGTTTATTTGATCTTAGACTTATGTGAAGAATCATTGGAGAGTTTTGTCCATTCTTCTACTTTGCATGATCTTCAAAAAGCTCTTCCTGATATTCTTAGACAAATTTTAAAAGGATTAGCTGATCTTCATAGCGGCCCAAATCGTATTCTACATCGGGATTTAAAGCCTTCCAATGTTCTGCGAGACTCAAAAAGCGAATTTCTGATAGCTGACTTTGGCATAAGTCGAATAATGAAGAATGACGCTACAACATATAAAAGCAATTCTTCCATGGGAACCTTGCATTGGATAGCTCCTGAATCATATCGCGAAGATGATGATTTAATAAACAAAGCGCATTACAAAAGAAAGTCTGATGTATATGTAAGTGTAGGAATGTAAACATTTGTAAGTTGTACTAAAACTCAATGTTGTGAAAATGCATTTTGATGTAACGCTTTTTATTGTTTTAGAATGCAGGGATGGTAGCTTATTATGTTGCAACAAAAGGAAAACATCCTTTTGGAATTCAACGCTATAGACTGGACAACATGCTGAAAGGAGACCCTGTTGGTTTGAAAGAAATCAAGGATGAAACACTAAAGGACCTTCTGTCGTGGATGTTAAATATAAAACCTGAAGACAGACCATATTCTAACGAAGCATTAAAGCACCCATTTCTCATGTCAGATGATGAGAAGTTTGAAATGTTATGTGAAGTTGGGAATCTTCATCAGATTGAGACAAATGATCTCCAGTCAAGTGTCGTTCAACAATTGAATAGCGAATGCGTACTTTGGAAAAGTCTACTTAATTGGGATGTCTATGATTATTTTCGCACGTACGTGAAAAATGGAAAAATCAATAAGGTCCCTTATACATCTTCATGGGCAAAATGCGTGAGGCTCATTCGAAATACTCGCCAGCATTGGAACAATCAAGAACGACCTCTACCACAACCAGAACCATTTTATATAATTGGAGACTACAAGGCGTATTTTCTCCGAACAATTCCTAATCTCCCTGTTCGGGTACATGCAGCTGTGAGGTCAAGTGAAGAATTGAAAAAAGAAAGAGAACTCAAGAAGTTTTTTCCTTTTAATGAAAGCGAACCACATCAATAAACAATTTAGATACAACAAAACCTGTTGGGGGTGAAAAAGTAGCTACTAAGAAATCATTGATACTGTAAAGATCTTATTTTACAGATATAAAGAAAAACAGTTTCCAAGACGTATTTAGATGACATTTCACCACATTTCTGCTTAATCTATAGCCTGTGGTATTCATTTATACAATGTAATATACCTGATTATTTAATTTTTACTGTAAATTGTTTTGGAAAAAGAATGAAGGCGAATATGACATTAAAAGTTAACTTTTATGTTTAGCTGCACTGATAAATTTTGCACTACATTCATCCAACATAATAAACTTGTATACGATAAAAAATTGTATTTCTGAAATTATTATAATTACTAAAAGTCTGGCATTGGTGTTTTGAGCTCTTGGGAGTTCTTTATCGTATAAACCTGAACATCAGGAGTTGTGCATAATTCCATAAGTAGAATCTTTATGTTTTACTATCTCACATTAATTACGTAGCTGAACCATATAAAATAGTTGAATTAAATAACATTTTCATGAGATTGAGTGATTGACAGGATTTTGTCTGATTATTTGTAAATGGACTCAATAATATTTTAATTAGTTTTATAGAAAAATATTCATAGTCTTCCTCATTTTCTGATATTTTGCTTATTTCATGCGCTGTAACCATGACAATTATTTTATGCCTAAATCCGCACAACTAAAATGCAAGTGCTATATCTTTAAGATTTCTTAAATGAATATTGAATATACACCTAAATGCACGTAACGTTAACTACGACGCTCTGTATTGCCTATATTCTAAAAACTCTCTCATACTCACATTTACTCAGTAAAGTTTCAAATAATCTTATAACTGCTGGAAAACCTTGTATTTACTCCACAGATAGAAAATAGTGCAAAGTTATGTTCATTTTATCATCTCAGATCCTATATTATCTGGTAGGTATCCACACATTTATGTCACATGAAAACACTCAGTAATAGTTGTTTGATAGTTTTAGTTTAAAGTTTTTTAAATCATTTATATAAATTTTGAGCTTTTGGGCTTTTTTATTTCATTGAATTAACTTCGCAAATGGCATACTATAACAACAAAAGAACGTAAATAACTTCTAAATGACAAAGGACAATGCTACAACTTTCTCCAGTTACTGCAGCCTTTTAAACACAACGTTGCAAACATTAAAAACAACACGATTTATATAATGTATAATAAATGCGAAAGATTTATCTTGAATTGACGAAGGCTGACATTTTTGCCTCTTAAGTTGTTTGGATTTATTCTAGAGTGTACTGCATCTATTTCATTAAGATTTTTGAAATGTTCTTATTTTACAATGATTTGTAACATATGAAAGCTAGATTTTCTTGATTGTACAACCGTGTTTGACTTTGGCAGCGAGGATTGGCTTGTAATAGTAACTAATCTTCACAAGACTATAAATTATTTTGTTTTCGTTTACAAACCAAATAGTATGCTTTTTTAAGAGCCTATGGCACGAAAATTTTTATGTTTGCAATGACCAGAACTTTTAAAATGACAGTGTACTTTCTAAAACAGTTTATGCAGATCACTTTTAATTCTTGAGATATTGAGATTTATGCTATGTCCGATTCATCTAACTTGTGACGTCACATTGCATAATGAGAGTTAGGAGTATTAGGTATATTTAACGATACTTTACTTCACAAGGACATAGTTCCCTTTGTTGTGGCGTGCTTAATGGTATAAAATGCTGCCTATTAGTATCAACCGAAAGTTGTCAGGAAAATGAAGAGTATTAGAAAAATTTTTATTAGGAAAAGAGATAATCATTAATTGTTTTAGAAAGTACACTGTCATTTTAAAAGTTCTGGTGATTGCAAACATAAAAATTTTCATGTCATGGGCACATTAAACGTCATAAGTAATTGTACATTTCCAAGTATAACATTGGCTGAATTGTAAAGGATATTTTATACCATTTAGTAAATATGTATGCTTTATAACTTATGAAGCGGTAGATAAAGCTGATAAACCACCCGCTGAAATTCACTATCCACCAGCTAGAGGATCATCTTTCACTTGAGGGAAACGAATGTAAATTATAATCCCATTTACCCTGAAAATTTGATGGAAGTGTCAATAACCATTATGAACATTTTTAGAAAGCCAAAATTTCATTCAATCAAATTGAAGCATTCGTATGTACTATTATATGTCATGAAAAATGGCTATTCTTTTCTACACATAAACTACATAAAAAGAAAAAAATCATTTTCTTTACTTTAAAGACTTCTTCCGAGTGAATGAATTTCAAAAAAATTTGTTTTCAGACTGAACCACATACATTTGCCAATAAAATTATAACTGAGAACATAATTATTTTAAATATAGGTATAGCCATAAATGCCTTTCCTATGACAATGTGTTGCCTGATTCTTCTTTTTGTTCAATGATATCTTGTTCAATGAATAGATATTCTACACAAAGAGCAAAGCTGACCTTGACCCATTCTATTCCTCAAATAGCTTTTTACCCTTTTGAAGCAAGAAAACGACCACTCTACTGAAGCATTTGCCACTACCAAGACACCATTCAATTTTAACAAATTTACCGCTTGACGTAAACTCGACTGAAGATTAAAATTTGTAGATGTATTTCAGCACCTCATTGCTGCACTCTTTGTGAAAGTCCTTGTCATTGTAAATAAAGGAAAGTTGACTCTCTAAAGTAGGAATGTCAAAAAGAGGACAATATTTATCTTTGAGAAGATTGATCTTCTCCTGTAGAATTATGCCGTTCCATGTAGTAAATAGTTTAAGATTTACAAGATATAAAAACTCGAACTGATTAATATCTTGAAATCGTTCACTTAAAGTGTATATAAAGCTTATGGGATTTTTTTATATACTGAATTAACGTGGTGTAAAACGTTATACCAATTTTTTTCTTCGTTGGACAAATAGTTCTCGTGCTACACTCAATTAAAATCATAAAAAAACTGGCCATTTGAGTCGCTTGGTTTCCTGGTAATAGACTGGAACTACGCGGTCATTTAAGGAAAGCGTGACGTCATGTAAGTAACATTTCAGCGTTTGATATGCCTAATCGCTGTATAGTTGCTGGCTATTCTTGCGTTCCTTGCCCGGAAAAGGTCATAGGACTTTACCGCATTTCTTTTTATGGATCAGAACATCCTATAAAATAGAAAAGGAGGGAAAAGTGGCTAGATTTTGTCGCTTTAAAGCGAGCAAAGTGCCCCATATCAAAGATGTCGAGCATTTGCTCGCTTCACCACATGAAGATTTGGCCCTTACTAGTTTGCAAGGGGAAACAAGTAGACTGGTGTCTGTCGAAGTTGGTGTGTTCGCTTTTTTTTTCTGTTCTTTCTCAGAAAGACTGATGAAAGAAAGTGCGCCTTCTGAAAGGAATCGTAGACAGGTAAGGATTTTTGTTTTGAATCCTATATATAATCCGCGTGAGACTGATAAATTCGAAGAAGGAAGCTTGTTTTAAATTCGTCAAAGATTTTGTGATGGAAATTTAATTTTTGCAGTTGATACCATATTTTTTCATTACATTCAATTTGGTTTCTTTAAGAGCATATAGTCTTGTAGTGTCTTTATGTCATTTAAATAGATATATGGCTGCAATTAAATTACTAAAATATGAGTATTGTAACACCTGTGTATATCATGATTTCATAGAAAAAAAGAAATTACGTAAACTGGTTGGAACAGTAGTAAAATGTGTCAAGGTGGATAATAAGAATGAGGAAGAAAAGCAAGATAATAGTGATGAGGATAGCATGAATATGGATATTGACATTGGTAGTGAGATGGAAAATGAAGGTGAAGTTTGATTTCAATGCTAATAGCTGAAATTATATACCACAAATTTTATTAACATATAAATATGGTCCATAGGTTCTGACAACTATGACATTGAAACAGATTCTTCCCAAAGTGAAGAGCTAGAATCTGAAGATGAAACAAACCAGTCAAAAGAGTATGAATGTGCTGTACGTATGCATTATTTAGTCTTCCAGTGTTATCAATCAGTTTATTTGTGTCTCTCAACAGACAAAATAAAATATATACATGTATTGTTCTAACAATAAAGGTGAACAAAGAAGAAAGCAACCTCAGGAAGCAACCAAAGTTTATTGTCACCTTGCCACAGCTGTTGCTCCTGTTTAAAGTATACCCATCATGTGGTACTGATCAGCCAATAGTTGAAGTATCAAAAGTTGGTACTATGGTAGATATAAACATGTCATGTGGCAACCTTAGTTGTAAAAATAGAGAGCACAACTGGAAGTGACAATTATTCCTGTCAGGTTCCCGTATTCCAATGGGAAACTTTCTCCTCTCATTTGACATTTTATTGTCTGGAGCTTCTACTAGCAAGGTACTTTGATTATTCACACACATGGGTCTTTAAGGCATATCTTTGACCACATTCTTTAAACATCAAAGGGTAAGTGGGTTGTTTTGATTTTCCTGATTACCAAAGTTTGAAGTTGTGTTTTTTTATATTCATTTGATATTTCTTTATCAGCAATTGCTTTTCCCAATGGTCAGGATCCATAGGAGGAAATACAAGCTGGCCATGTTGGAAACAATTAAGAAGCAGAAGAAAACAGTGGTCATTGCAGGTGATGGCAGACATGACAGCTTGGGCCATTCTGAAAAATATTGTCCTTACACAATATTTTGTTGCTCTGCGTCCATGATTCTCCATTTTGAACTAATTCAAGTATGTCTTATTGACCTTCTTTGCATGACACATTGAGGGTGGTTATATTTACCCCACCCCCTTTTACAGCTTTTACAGTACCGCTCGCGTATTTGTTAACATAATTTTGCGTATGATACGCGAATCATACAAGTCGCTCTCGTATCATACGCGTATCGTTCTTGTATCATACGCGTATCGTTCTCGTATCATACGCGTATCGTTCTCGTATCATACGCGTATCGTTTTCGTATCATACGCTTATCGTTCTCGTATCATACGCGTATCGTTCTCGTATCATACGCCTATCGTTCTCGTATCATACGCGTATCATTCTCGTATCATACGCGTATCGTTCTCGTATCATACGCGTATCGTTCTCGTATCATACGCGTATCGTTCTCGTATCATACGCGTATCGTTCTCGTATCATACGCGTATCGTTCTCGTATCATACGCGTATCGTTCTCGTATCATAAAAGAGAACGATACCATATCTCTAAAGCTTACAATTGTTTGTGAGATGCGATACTTTTTAGTTTTTTTAATCATGTACGAAAATAAATGACGATAGAAGGAAAGGTATGCCTTGGGATTTATTCAGACTTATATCATATTATTATAAAAATTTATATTGTGATTACGATGCTCTACAAACATGGCCATTTGAAAAGAAGATCACAACGATGTTAATGGCTCAAGGAAATGGTGATCACATGCTTGATGCTTTTCATTCAGATCCTTAAAGTTCCTTATTTCAGGGACCAGAGTCTGATTTGAATTCATTTGGATTGCCAGTTCTAATTTCGCCGATAGAGAGCTTAAGCAATCTTCTGTTCATTAAAGAGAATACAATGTTTATTAAGTTAATAATTTAATGAACAAAAAATCTAAATACACTCGCTCCTGCTTCTCTACCTTAGACACTAAAAATATCTCAATTCTTCATCAATCTTAAATTATCTTTATACTTAGGCAAACGCAACCCGACCTAAATATGTTGCAAACAACTCTTCTAGCTCTTGCACGTAATTTTCAGTTGTCTATACAAAACACTATTTGTTGTAAAGCACTCAATAGTGTTTATATAAGTTTTTTCTTGTTTGCTTCTGGTCAGCATATCCACAGTAAAGGAATATACAACAGTAGGGCCACTTCCCTGTACCATTGGCTGCTGTATATTTAATTAGTTTATTGGCTGCCCTTTGCCATATCGTCAATCCTATTGGAACATGTAAGATGCGTAAATGCGGATCTGACGTAAGGACATAAAAAATCTGGGACACATCGCACCCCTGATTTGCCCAACTGTTTTCTTCCTATTTTGAGCTTTAACGTAAGTCAGGTCCGTTTAATTTTGTAGAAATGAAATGTAAGGGCTGTGTATTTAATGGCGAAGTAAGAAATTTATGGCAGAAATCAAAAGGTTTGGTTATAATCTTTGTTTTGTGAATGGTTTTACTATTCGCCACTAAAAGGTTTAACCTATAGTGGCAAATTTGTTCAAAAAGGATGGTCCCTGATATCTGTACTGTAAGGGTTAAATATGGAGGTTACATCATAAATGGATAATATAAAGTTATTAAAAGAACATGTACAACATCATACGTATGTGTGAACATTTACATTGGAAGATGAAAACTGACTACCTTCTATAATGACTTTCTTCTATGAAGATGAAAACAGGCAAATGCAAAAGAGAATGAAAAAACATGATCCAGGTTTTATAGAACTTAAATGAGTTCATAAGTGTTAAATTTTGTTTGCATTAATATGAGGTTATTATGAAGGATCACGGTGGTCTATTTTTACAATTTGAATAAAAACAAAAGAAATCATCTTTAAACTAGGATTTTGTAACCAAATCTTTTAATCTGTAGTTGTCAATATAAGGGACCACGTCTTGACCTCATTCAACGCGTTTAAATATAAAAATCGTTTTGAGTCTTACGATTTCTTTTGCGTTTTGATGTCGTTATGCAAAGTAACGATGCATGATGTTGTAGAGTAGGTTAGGATTCATTAGACCTTAATGAATTTAAAAACTAGACTTTAATTTTGACGAAATCTTCATTGAATCTTGCAGTCATGTATGGCTAAGTTAAGGTTCTGAGACTGGTTTAAAGGCGTTCTGATTGACGTCACCAATATCTTCTAGCCCAAAATTATAATATTAGCGTTATTTAATGTGCTGAATAATTTAATTAATAAACAATTGACGCAATATCGCTGAAAAATGGTCAATTGTTACCAGCATTCACTTATATTAATGAAGGGAGAGCATGGTTCTTTTGTTTGGCAACAATACGTTTTATTTTTAAAAATTAGATTTTATAGTTATCCGGTAATTTGTTCCAGTACAAACAATGAATTTTAACCCTATAGAGACCGTTGTTGCTCACAGGCAACAATCACCAAACGAGATGTGTAAGAACTTTTGAAAAGGCACGGCTCCCAAAGGGTTAAACAATCATGCGGAACAAATACATATAATGACATGCTTAACACTATTTATAAAGATACCTTTCACTTCAAGCCACATATAAACCACGAGGCGTCATGGAAGGCAGATGTTGTTCATAGGAGATGGAACAAGACTTTACAAATAGATGACAAGTATAAAGATTAGTGATTGTGTCAAGCAAAATAAAGTTGTTGCCTTCAACTCTCCTCGAAGACAAGTTACCAAAACACGTCTCAATTGATTACAGATGTACTTAAACGTGTTGATAAAAAATCAAGACCGCCAATATCTGAATGCTCCTGAACAAGGAAATACCACACACATTTAAACATTTGAATGCCACGATGTACAGATATATACTATCAGTATCACATCCTAAATGTTGATAGCAGCAGCAAAAAGAAATTTGAAAGAGGAAAACCGTTATGAAATATGATACACACGAAGTTACCTGTTTCAAAATCATGTATGAAAATAGATCCGACGGCTGGAAACTACAAATGTAAGTGACTAAACTGACGATAAATGATATTTTGTATTTGAATTTATCTCTATTGCTCTTGTGAAACTCTCAATGCATAGAAGAGCAGTTTTCATAGATTAAGGTGTAGACTTGCAATGAACGAGAGCCGTAATTGTTTTTTGCTCATTTTCTACGATTCTCTACTATATTTTTAGTAGTAGAACCTCGGGGAAAACAGAATGCCCTTAAATTCTCTCCTAAAATTAACTTAGCAACATATGATTGAAGATTCAATGAATATTTGGACAAGATTAAAGTCTAGTTTATAAATTCATTATCGTCTCATGAATCTTAACCTACAACATATTGCATCTTTGCTTTGCATACCGACATTAAAACGCAAAAAAAGATTGTAGACTCTAATGAATTTTTTGTTCAAATACGTAGAAGGATTACTTAATGTCTTACTGAAAAGTGAAAAGCTCCTAAGGAGCCAATTACAAAAAAAATTTTAATCATGACGTAAATTAAGCAAATGTTAACAACAAGAACTTAGTCACTTAAACGTTGTAGAAAGAAAGGTGAATTTTGTCTTTTTATTGACGGATTACTGAAGTATGAGTTGCATGGAATAATCAACTAGTCTTAATGGTAGGCCTCGTAATATGGAAGCTTTCAGTGTAAAATGCTTTGATAACGATGTTAAGCCTTTGATCGTTTGAAACTTGTTACATCTTTCAAACTTAACCAACTAAAGCTATTCGTTCAATGTTGGTGAATGTTCTAGCATTTGGATAGTCAAACAGAAAACATATAACAATTTGCTCATTCTCAATATATCTGATTAAGAATTTAAAAACGCAAAGTAACGTCATATGAAGAGTTCTTCAGCACGAAATGTCGTACATGTGTTTCATATTTTCTTATATTGTAGATCCCACATGGATGGAGTTGTGAAAGTCCCTTAACCACCTGTGTCATTCACTTCAATTACCCTTACTAGTTTGTCATTACTCATGTGTCATGGTGATTCATGGCCAAGAATGTTCATTTGTAGTTTGGATTCTTTGTGGATGTCAGTTGTTTGTTCATATAATGATGATGGGCCCCATTGTTATATGAGCCCACCTTAGGTGGTCAGCTGACATTCATAGAAGATCAAATCTGCACTAAGCATTCTTTGAGTGATGATATAACTGGGGTATTGAAGTGATCCCTTTTCCTTCACTTGAAGTTACCATAAGAGTGCATTGTAAACAGTAATCTATCGAAATGGTAATTCATAATACCAGTAGCCCCTTTATTGGTTACGTCGATTACTTTGTGTCATCATCATCATCATGCAGTCAGTCGTAAACGACGAGGACTGTTCTATGGTTGGATTGAAGCTCTCCAGGCCGGTCTGTTATCAGCCAGTTGCTTCCAGGTTGTCACGTTGATGTCTCTCCTCTTTAGATTTCGTTTCATGACATCTTTGAGTCTGAGTCGAGGTCGGCCTTGGTTTCGTTTCCCTTCTACTAGTTGGCTGTACAATAGCTGGCGTGGTAAACGAGATCTCTCCATACGATGGACATGACCAATCCATCTTAAATTCTTTTGAATCAGCATGTCAGCCATGTGTGGCAGGTCAGTCAGACGGAGAATCTTAGCATTTGCGATCTTGTCCCGCCATGATATCTTCAGAATGTCCCGCAGTTGTCTCATCATATACGCGAGTGGAAAAACATGATCTATGTCTTGTGGTTTGTAAGTTGAGTAGATAAGTATTAAAATTAACTTATAGCTATGAGTAACGGCTTGGGATATATTCAAAAAGGATCCCGATGTTCTATTTTTATAATTTGAACTATAACCATGAAAAACACTTAAATTAATTAAAAAAAATGTCAATGAAAGATGTCAATTGCTGTGAGAAAATAGCTGGCTTTCACTCGCTACTTTTATTAATTTTATTAAACGTTTATAAACAAAATTGCAATGCTGCAAGAAGGGTTCATTGAATTTTTAAGATAAAAATGTTACGATATACACGTTACGATAAACTCGTAAAAACTGCGCTGTAAAAAAAGTGGAAGAGACCCACTAAGACGCCTGGATCCGTCGGAGCAGGACAATGCTAGAAAATCAGGTATTAAAGTTTTGTTCTTTTCAAAATATATAATTTCTGTTCTTATTCATTCATTATGCTGACATTTATTATGTGTTTTTTTATAGAGTAGCTATGTCTGTAGACGTAATAACTAGACATTGAATGAACGATCAAGTTGGACAGAAGCACGAAGAAACAAGCGTCCTTATTGAAAGATTCCCACTTGCGACTTTCGTTATGCATACCATTAATCAGTATAACGAATTTTTAAATTCAACCGTTAAAAATTTCCGTAAAACTAAATTTTCACAATTGTTAAATTTTCGGACAAAACACACGAGTGAAAGCCAGCTATTAATGAAGGTCTTAATAAAGCGACATAGAAATTTTGATCGAATAAAATTTAGTAGACATCAAAAATAATTTGTATGCAAGTCACGACATCCCTTTAGTCATTTCATTTTTCATATATATTGGTAGGTGAATGATCAGGTCGAACGTACTGAATAAATTTTTTATATCATTTATGTATGAGCTGCTATTAGTTTTTATTTTTTCGTCTGTTCATTAAAATTTTTATTAACACTCAAATTTTTGTTCTCTACTAAAGTTTTCGTTTCTTTTGTTCAAACCCAAAATATTTGTGGTGTCAATAAATAGCGTAGTCGGCCGAATTTTTTGTCGCCGCTTTTTTGTCGACGCTTTTTTTGTCGCTTTGTGAATTTAAGATACGAACGACGAAGCTACGATCTGACTACGCTGCATGTTAAAGTAGATCATCGGGATCATTGAAAACAACAAAAATATGAAACATCTTGAAAACAACAAAAATTTAAAGAAATTTTTCTAAATTTTGATCATTTTATTTATTGGAAGGTTTTTTACCGGATCCACCGGTTTTCCCTCCCATTTCGTTTTGTTTTGGAAAAAAAACAGTGTCCATATTTAGGGCCAAGCGAAGTCATTTGTCATAACATTATTTATTGTAGCTATCATGAATATTCACATTTATTTTTTATTTCTTGGCCTTTGGGTATATTTCCCAAAACACTGCGTTTAATAAATATAATGGCCTACATTTTGAAAAAAATATGTACACAAGTTTTCTGCTCAGTCAGATCTTCTAAGACAAATTTTTTTATTCTTCTTCATCAACCGACTCAGCGAGAAAATAAAGATGATTTTATACAGTATGGTGGTGTGATTTGCGTACATCATGAAAATTCCATGATTCTTTTATTTCACTAAGAAGTCTTTTTTACTTAAAATATTGCTTTAAACATGAGCAATGTGACGAATTTTTACATTACTGACGGTAATACGCTTAGCACAATAATATTAGCACACACCATTCGACAATTTTCTCCCCTACCATGAAGTGAGATGTTTTATGCCTATATCAAATACATTCCCAATGATATAGAGAGAAATGATAACACGAAATACACAGAGATTAATCTTGATAATAGATAGTTAGAGATTGAGATTTTTAAACTACAATGTGCTTCTCAGCGTCACTGCACATCTGAGACTTGCATTATCTTAATGACTATTTTCATTGCATCCTTTACTGTTGTATCGACAGTGTTCTTTCTCATAGCTAAGTAATTATAATGCATGCAGTTGATGTTTGAAATGTATTCGTAAGTTACAATGGTTTATTCAATAATAAAGGTTCTTTATAATAAGAACTGACTTATGCAAGAATATACATTTATGGAATTTTTGATTAAGCAAGGGGAAAAAATCCATTCACAGTTTCGAAAATCGTGTCTTAATCATTTGCATTCAAATCTTGTCTTAGATAAGTGATTCTCTATTCCTGAGTTAAAACTTGTGAAACTTTATAAGATTTAGCAGTAGTCCCTTGGAATTTGACTAATCTCAATGTTATTATGTACTCTGCATGAGATTCTTATTTATGTATTTTTATTTCCATAACAATTGTTTTTAGTCAGTGATGTATACTTAGTTATATAACTAGAATGTTCTACATAGATGTCATTAATGTTTTATAATACGGTTTGCTGAAGGAGATTCTGACTCACTCTTCATCTTGGTTCGTTATTTAAATGTGTTTATGTAACAAAACTTACATGAATACAAGATTGATGTAACAGTAAGGTATGAATTATGATCATCATTTTTTAACTGATATGTATGTGGTCGCGTTCTTTATATTAAATCTGTCGTCTTTGTAAAGTATGTCACATGTAAAGAACTAAAGCAAGCATAATTTTGTCTTCACGGTCGTCATATATGAAGTCTTATTGCTAAAACGAAGTTAATTTGTCCAAAGTAAAGGGAGTTTCTAAAACTATATTACTTGACATAACAAATTTGCTATGAAACTTTACATAACATGTATATAATGTATGACAAAACATTCAAGAGAAATTATATTGATATAATTATAAGTTGATATACCAACTTTCTAACTATTGACAATAAGCTGCATGGTAAAGTACAGTAAAACCTGTTCAAAAGTATGGTGTAGGCAGAATAATATAAGAACATTTTCTACATGTAGGACGCTGAATTTTTCTTTAGAAACTATACTTGTCGATGCAAAATGGGGGATCTGTAAAAATTTATTTAGGGAGGGGCACATGTCCAATCATGCATCACCTCCCTTCTTTGCTGACGCCAATTTTGACTAATCTTTGTGTGTCTAGCAAAATGTTGTTGATTGTATTGAGCAAATTACTCATTTTAAAAGTAAGAACATTTGTAAAATAAGCAAATGTTGAACACAGGAAGAATGTATTTACTCAGAGAAAGAGTGAATACAAAAGTAAAGCGAGATTTTATATCTACATTACCGACTTAACAAATTAGCTAAAGAAACATCTAGATGAAGTATGAATAAACATGCATGGGAAATCGTATCTAAGTTGATATACCAATTTTTTAACTATTGACAATAAGCTGGATGGTAAAGGACAGTAAAACCTGTTCAAAAGTATGGGGAAAAGCAGAATAACATGACAACATTTTCTTTATGTATGATGCTGCCTTTTTCTTTATAAACTGTAACTAACACTAGTGCCAGTCCCCAAGAATCGAAACAATATTTTTATTAATGTAAACTTACGAACGCGTAAAGTATCAGTACTTCTAACCGTTTATGGAAAATATACGAATCATTGCGATCTGGATATAAACGTGAACAATCGGTAATAATACTTTACTTATATTCTGTTGTTTTGTTTGTTGTTTGTTCATTTTCTATCTAGTTGTAAGTACATTTTCTGTATGTATCTAGTTAACATCTACTGTCAATAATACCAAACGTTGCTTGCGGATACCAGAAATTTTATGCTGCGGGAGTTATACAAAATATACTTGTCCATAGAAAAAATGGGAATACGTGAAAATTTATGTAGAAGGGGTAGAACATGTCCAATTATGCATCACCTCCCTTCTTTGCCGACGCCACTTTTGACTAAACTCTGTGTGTCTTGAAAAAGGTTGATGATTGTATTGAACAAACCATTTATGTTGAAAGTAAGGAAATTAGAAAATAAAGCAAATGTTACAAACAGAATGAATGTATATATACACACAGAGGAACAACGCGACTGAATCTACTTTTTGTGAAATGTTGATTCATACAACAAAGTGAGCTTTCACAATTTTGTTTATGATCATGTTTGTTTAACATTTTTAAGGTTTACTTCGATTATGTCAAAAATACATTTTCTGTATGTATCTAGTAGACATATACTGTCAATAATACCAAAAAATGCGTGTGGGTGCCAGAACTTTTATTTTGCGAGAGTTATACAAACTATACTTGTCTATAGAAAAATGGGAGTACGTAAAAATTTATGTTGAGGGGAACATGTCCAATTCGAAAATTAAACGAGACTTACCTGAAGTCGAAGCTTAATTGAAATTCTATGAGTTACTGTTCAGGAACTAGGAAGTCATGTGAGATAGAGCGCGCGATATCAAGATCAGTTTTTAAAAAATTTGTGAATGTCTTTATACATATTGGGAGGCAAGTAGCATTTAAAATCATTTGAAAAGAAGTAAGTTATTAGTTGGGTGTGTGACTTCCGAGTTCCTGAACAGTAACTCATAGAATTTCAATCAAACTTTGACTTCAGGTAAGTCTCGTTTAATTTTCTAATTCTATTTCGTCACTGTTCTACGTCACTAGGTAGTCATGTGAGATTTTAAAACAATGTGGATATGAGCAATAAGTAATAACAAAATACAATAATTGAAATTTCACATTTCATGTCTCACAAATGGCAGAAAGTAGATCATTTCCAAAGTTCTTCGCCTCAATTAGCATATTATAAAATGTTTGAAAAGTTTGTTCATTACGCCATGTAGCTGCATTCATAATAGTGTCCAAAGAAATATTCAATGCGTTTGCCGCAGAAGTTTATGCAGTTCTAGTACTGTGTGCACTGCAAACCTCTGTATTTATAGCAGCATCTTTTAACACGTATTTTAACCATCGGGAAATGGTCGCTGAAGTGACAGAATGATAAGGTTTTTAATAGCTCATTAGGAGTTCTCTTGCACCATTTCGTATAGGTGCAGTGGAATTTAGAAATAGGGACAATAATTAAATACGCATAACCCAAGCTCTGGTCGATAAAACCGAAATCCTAATGGAGCAGCATGCTTACCAGGTTTAGATGTTTTGAGCAGTCGGTACACATGAAAAACTATTCGATTTTTTTTCTTCTCCATATGAGAAATATCTAATGCATGAAGTGTTTGCCATCGTTGACCAGATAATAAAGCTAAAAGCATTACACTTTTTATTGTTAATGATTTCAAACTGAGATCTTTCGGATAGTGGAGATTTCGAAGATGTTTGAATGCCATTGAAACATCCAGACAATGGCATATCTAGGAAAAGCTGGTCTTGCAACAAATACACCTTTAACAAACCTAACAACAAGCGGATGTCTACCAAACGAGATGCCACTTGGTAGCATTACGATAGTATATAAGGCGCTCCATACAGTATTAATACCGCTGTAGGATAAACCTTCCTGGTATAATATTGTAAGAAAATTAATGCCCTCTTCTACAGAGGATGCGAAAGGATCGATATTGTTTGCGTTGCAATATTGTCGCCAACGGTTAAGGTATGTGGAATATTGCTTGTTGGTAAGATTGCTGGATGACTTGAGAAGCCTCTGGTGAAATGCCTCTGTCAGAGAGGAGTTCCCCGATAAATGGCAAAGTAGTATCTCCAGTTTTGTATATAGAGGGTGGATTTGATCCGGATGACCTGAAAGAGTTAAAGTCATTCTTCCTCTAGGTATAACAAAAGGATGTGCTATTAGCATCTGCATTAAAGCTGGCCACCAACTTTGTGTTGGCCAGTTAGGGACTAAGACTAGTCCTGTGCTTTTATCTTGTACTATTTTTTGTAACACTTGCGAAATTATGCTAAAAGGCGGGAACGCATAAAAAGTATAATTTGCCCACGATATCGTAAAGGCGTTGACAGATATAGTATACGGTCAGGTTGGTTTGAAACATAGGGTTTCACTTGATTATTCAACCTTGACGCAAACAAATCAAGGTACGGAGTTACGTCTAGTTTTTGAATGGCGCACGTAAACAGAGTCAAGTTCAACTGCCATTTTGTTTCTCTGCGTGATATTTGAGATTCTCGATCAGCAGTGACATTTTGTTATCCTGGAATGTGCGCTGCTGTCAACCAAATATCATACGAAATGCAGCAGGTCCAGACATTGCATGTCAACTTGTGAATAGACCTTGAGTGGCATGTGCCCATTTGGTTAATTCAAGCTACAGCGGTAGTATTATCAATTAATACCTTAACATGCTGACCTTTTTGTTCTGAAGAAAACGATTCAAGGGCAAACAATACCGCAAGAATTTCCAAATAATTTATGTGATTTGAAGCCTCCAAGGGCGTACAGCTATCCCCTGCACATACACCATTTAGGGAGCAGCCCCACCTGTCAACGACGCATCTGTTGTTAGGCATATGCTGGGTTCATTGTGAGTAATTTGCCTGTAAGTCTTACATATTGATGACTGCCACCATCGTAAATCATGTATGGCCTCTGAACACAGGGTAATTGTCTTGTCAAAATTACCCCGGTATAACTTAAACGCATTGCTTTTATCCATTTCCAGCCTGTGATAACGGAACTGACCGTACATTACGCCCTGGAGACTCGAAGTGAGAGTGCTCAAAGCTCGAGAAACATCGCTTATTTTTGGGTGAGAAGCTTTTAGCAGCTCATGACACATGCGTTTTATCTTCTCAGCTCGTTCCGTCGTCACAGATATTCGCATAAGAGCTGAGTTGAGTCGGAAACCCAAATAAGTAATTAATTGTGAGGGAACTAAAACTGACTTATCCGGATGTACGTAAACCCCCCCCCCCTTCACTAAATAAGCAGATGGTATCTCGAATATTCCGAAAACATGAAGCATATGTGTCGTTTGTCAGCCAAGTATCATCAATAAATCCAACGAAAATATGTCCTTTTTGACGTAAATTTGAAAAATCAGGTTTGAGGAGTTTTGTAAATTTTCGTGGGCAGATGGCTAGGCCGTTAGGAAAACAGACAAATTTATATAGTTTCCCTCTCCACCAAAATTTGAGGAATTTTTGATATGCTGGGTGAATAGGTACGGAATAGTAAGCATGTTTGAGATCGATGGATGCCATGAAACAATTTGGTTTCATAATCCTAATAGCTGACCAAACACACTCCATTATAAAATGGCGATATCTGACATGCCTGTTTAAGGGCTTCAGATTAAGAATCATGCGAAAAGAACCGTCTTTTTTGGGGCAAGTGAAAAATGGAGATACAAATTCCCCTGATTCAGGGTGAGAAATCTGCAAAACGCCTTTTTTGCGTAATTTGTTTATTTCTAAATCAATATTGTTCATTTAAACCCCGGGTAGCTGCATTTGCTTGGGTAAAGCTCTTTGAATTGGAATTGTGTCAAATTCAATTTTTTGTCCAGACACTGCCTCTAAGATTTCCTTATCAGAGGTGAGTGTTTCCCATGCTCTTAAAAAATTTGATATGCTGCCAGCATGATAGGTCTCCAAGCTTTTGTTTAAATACGCTATTAGCGTGGGTACAAAAGAAGAATACTGGTTTACCTGTAAAGTCTTAAAATTTCTTAAAAATTCAGTGTTTTCTACTTGCGATCGTTCATTGTGTCCGATCGTTTCTTCTCGAATTGGTTCCTCTTCGACCGATAGGGGGCGTTTCCCTGATGACGAGATAAAAAAGGGTGCCATTGTCGTTTAAGTTGTTTGGAGTGTTGCTGCCAAGTGGTATTAGAAGAGCTTGTTGTCGCGTTGCCAATCTTGTTGGATGTGCGAATGTGATTAATTTGGGTTTGCAATTCATCTCCAAACAAATATTTCGTAAAGGGAGCATGTGATGCGCATAAAGTACTAAATTCTCTATTGGGACGTATAGCATCACGTCGTCGTTGAGACAATTCAAAACTTACATGTCCCAGGATCGCTATGATATCAGCGTTCATACGAACAAGATTATCAATATTCAGTTCGCAGCTGTTATTGCGGCAACGAACAGATCATTGGTGGTTTGTGCTGCTATATGACCGACATTCGTCAGAGCTGATTAAATGGCACTCTATTGTAAATCACGCCCTTTAGCTGTGCGGTCTAATTCCCCCCAAATTTCGGGGCTTACCTTAGGTACAATAAGGCGATGCAGTTCTTAGGTCTAAAATATTTAGCCTGTTTTTCCTTCAATTGCTCGTCGCTCAGCTTATTCAGCCAACGCTGGTTGATAATTGAGGCGAGCTTCTCGTTGACGATTGGTGAAATTTTTTCAGTTTCATCCAGAGTTTGCGAAATATCTTCCAGCAACGGGTCCATTGCTAGTTGTTCTGTTTCAGAATTGCTCTTGGTCGAAGGTTCTTCGTATAGTGCGAACAAGACTTCACAATCTGCATCATGCCCTGATTTAGGGATTAAAGCACTTGCTTTGCTTTTACGAGTAGATTCTACTGTAGAGGATACTGACGTTTAATGCATTAACATGAGTGATTCACTCATTGCAGTCATTGCTTCACTCATCCTACGAAGGGCGATTGCCACCTTCAAATTCTTTGATGTGACTTGCACTTCTTTGCTTTCTTCCATCATGTCATTTTGTTTATCGTGTTCAGCAAAACCCAGGAGTGCTGCTTCATCTCCGACATCATCTTTTGTGGTATACTCTTCACTTGTAGAAGCCATAATTCAAAAATTTGTAATATAATGTGGAAAAGAACTTTTTGTAACTGATCACTGTGAAATCTACGCTTGAACTTATCTTGATATCGCGCGCTCTATCTCACATGACTTCCCAGTGACGTAGAACAGTGACGAAATAGAATTATAGATTTATAGTGCCATTGTCGCACAACCTAACGTTCTGTTGTGCGGGATGCTAAATCACGATTCTTTTGACGACAAGCGTTGGTTTATTACCACGAATATTAAAATCAAAAAATGCTTATCCAATTCATCTCTTCAAGACTTCAACTCCATGCGTTACAATGCATTAATCAAATGCGTCGATAAAATGCGACCATTAAAATGCGTATTGAAACAACCGGAAACAGCGTTTGCAGCCTCTATATATACTAAACATTCAACAATATAAAATTACAAAGTTTCCTCTTTGCAACGATTGGAAAGAAGGTTTTCCTCAGCAACTCAATGCTTTAAACTTCCCATGACAAATGCATGTGCGTAATTTAACGTAAATAGTTCCCGTTTTACCATGCTCTTACTTCTTTAGTAATGTTCGTGTTTACAGAAAGAGAAAGATACTTCTCTTGTTTTTATTATTTATGAAAATTTCTTCCCGTATACTATTTTATACTGATAAGTTTTACATCGTCCATATTATTATTGATAAATTGATACAATTTACAACAAGCAGGTCACGTTGCCAGAAAAACTGTCTGTTGCTTAATTCTTTTGCTGTTTTTCAGTTTTTCCAATTTTTATGAGCACAAAACGGTTAAAACCACAAAAAATTCAACATAATTTATGTATTTTTTTAATGATCCTTTTATTCGTTTGAAAATAACTGACTCAAGTAATACCAACTATTGTCTGACTATAGCTACTGATCTTTGCTTTGGAAACTCAAACTTCGACGAGAAATGGCCATTTGGATCAATATTTGGATAAATTTTGGCCTATTTTCTATTCTAATAATTGGTGAGTAAAATTTTACAAAACATCAATTTTAAAACAATATTTAGATACTCTATATATTTTATCACAGATTTTACTAACGTTTTATAAATTTTAGTTGGCCGTTGATTTATTTAATTTTTAAATTTTGTTACTAATTTTTGTACCATTATTTTTTTTGGTGTTTAGTTTGAAGTTCAAACAAAGGCTTCACGATTAAAACCAAAGATTCTTCATTAAAGTAAGTCAGAGTATTCACAACATTATATTCTAAATAAATTTCTTGTTTGAAAATGGCTTCACCACCTGATAAACTGAAGATTGAGGCAAATGGATCTCGTTTAAGTAAACTTTTGATAAATAAAGGCACCCAAGCTTTGAAAACAACATTGCAATTTAGTTTTAACTTTCGATCATCAAGTTTGATCAATGAACTTAAAGATCTTTCAACAATGAATAAATTGACTTTGCTTAAAAACAAAAGGGTCATCAGTAAAGAGCAATGGGAGCTTCTTTACCCGTCAAATGGCTCATCACCTGACATTGAAAAATTTGACATCTCATTATTGACTGTCTTATTGAGAAATATATGTAGACTTGCACCGCCAAATGGTGGATGGGATAATCCTTCACCTTCAGATACCTCAATTTCAGCAAATATTGCAAGAATAAAGTATTATCGAAACAAAGTGTACGGTCACATAACAACAACTACTGTAGATGACAGTGAGTTTGAGCACTTGTGGAAGGAAATTTCAAAATCATTGGTTGCTCTGGGTATTCAACAAACCGAAATAGATGAAGCAAAGAAAGCTCCCCTCAGTCCTGATGATGTAGAAATGCTACAGGACAAAATATGCTCAGATCTTCAGAAGCTTAGAAAGTGTAATTTCAATGGTCTTTTAAAAGAGCTTAACAAGAAATACTTATTACGTACTAGACAATGGTTATTTGAAAAACTTGACAATTGGTTTACCGACAAAAACGAAGATGTTTCTAATGTCATGATTTTGATTGCCGGTCCTGGCGTTGGAAAAAGTGTGTTTGCTGCTGAGGTGTGTCGACGATATTCTGAAATAAAGAAACTTGCTGCTTCTCATTTCTGCAGATATAATAGATCAGATTATAGAAATCCTCGAGTATTGATAGAATCATTGGCTAGTAGCATGTGTGATACAATATCAAATTTTAAAAGTAAGCTGAAAGAAGAATTACAGAGAAACAATTCCAAAGAGTCGATCACCGATGCTTTCCTTGTTTTATTAAATAATCCATTGCATTCATTGGAGGATCATGAACCAATGCTTTTGGTGATTGATGCCTTAGATGAAAGCCAAGTTGATGGCAAAAGTGAACTGTTGGAATTGATTTCAGAAGAGTTTGACCGACTACCTAAATGGATTAAAATCTTCATCACCAGTCGTCCAGAACTTCCTGTTCGAAAGGAGTTGAAAGACATGAATCCTGTGGAAATTACAACTCGTCCTCGTGATAAAAACAACGAAGACGACCTGCACAAGTATTTGAGACATCAGTTAAATGATCGGGTGCCGAAAGATCCCTACGTTCTATCAACATTAGTTAATAAATGTGAGGGATCATTTCTTTATGCTTATCACGCACAACTGAGCTTAAAGAAAGAAAATGTTGAATTTACTGAAAAAAACATTCAACAATTGGTCCCTAGTGGGTTAAGCGGTGTTTACACAAAGCAATTCAAAAGAGTAGAAGAATTGTTAATGAAGGAAATTCCCAGAAATTCTGTTATCTTAGAAACTACTTTTATGCAATTTCTTGAATTGTTGGCTGCCTGTCGGGAGTTTTTACCATTAACTTTCCTGTTTAGCTATTTAGGTTTTTCTGGTGACATCAAGTTTGAAGTCAGCAGTAAGATCTTTGAACCTTTATCTCAAATTTTGCCAGTTTACGATGATTGTTTAACCGTGTATCACAAATCTCTAATTGATTGGTTAAAATCAGATGGTTATGAAGAGCATGAGTTTACAGTTAATCCAAAAAATGGTCATAAGTTCTTATGGCATGCTTGTAAGAAAGTGTTTGAGCAAATTAAGAAGATGAACATTTTTGAAGATCAGATGAACACTGCTAGGATTAAATATGCTTTAAAGAATGGAATCTATCATATGATAGAAAGTGGTGAATGTGTTGGCGTTAGGTGGGTCGTAGATGTCAAAGTGGTTTGTGCGAGGTTAATGTGTGTGAAAGACATTAACGTGAATACCATTTGGTCTGAATTGTTTAAAATCCTTCAGGAAGTACGACCTTTCTTAAAAAATAATGAACTTGTGGAACAACACATTCATTTGTTTCAGTTATTGAATTCGTTAGACAATGGCTTATTTTATTTACAAACTATTGCAAACAGCATTCATTGCAGTAACGAAAGTAGATTATTGGCAAGGGATTTATTGAGACAAGGAAAGTTTGTTTGGTTTGAGGATTTAGAATCAACATATCTAACAAACCATCATCATTTGACTGTCTCCTTACGTGCTAAAGTTACATCTCTTTGTGTATCGTCCAATGAAGAACTTCTTGCTGTAGGATTTAAAAATGATGAAATATCTATTTTTGAACTTCCAGAATTTTCAAAAAGATGCACTCTAGGCAACAACGCTCATTCCTTGTATGACAGCTATGTCTATCCAAAATTAGTGGACTTTTCACTTGAAATGATCCCTTTTTGCTCCTTTTCACCTACCGGAAATAGACTGGTAACTAGTGATAGATCAACTGAAGTAAAGTTGTGGGACGTTAACAATGGACGTTTGTTATCATGTTTACAGTCAGATAATGTCGTTAATCATTGCTCTTTCTCAGATTCTGGTTTGTTTATTACAGCAGATTATGTAAACGATTGTTTTCCTTTCCAACATCATGCAGAAGTGTTCACTGCATGGAATTCATTAACTTTGCAAAGAATCGATCGACGCCGCGTTGTTGATTACCAAAAACTACAATGCACCGATAAATATTCAGAGTTCTTTGTTGCAGAATTCGGCAGGACTTGGTGTGTTTTTCAATTCCCACTGGCAATTGATATTTTTTCTGATGAAGATTCAAAATTTCCAAATTTAATGATAACACACCATTATCGTGATTGTATTCTTTATCATACAAACCAGAATCGAAAGCTTTCTGTAATCACTCAGTTTACAAAATACAACAAGCAAGGGATAATCAAGTTTTGTTTACCAAAGGTTAGCTGTCCATGTTTAGATAGCTATTTTAGAAGAAAAGTCCATCCAATCTCGTTTAAGGAATTTTACGTTGTGCCGTATTTTTCCAAGCTTAAAATTTTCAAAACTGATCATCTTTGGAGACCTTCATTTATCTTTGAGAAGTTTGAAATTAAATGTTGTTGTTTTTCACCGGATGGATCTTTTTTTGCTGCTTTCGCTGTTGGTGACCACGTCAACATTCATATTTGGAGCATTGAACGTTGCACTATTATTCAAACTGTACCAATGCAACTGAAGAATGCATTAGGATGTTGGTGGTCAGATGGTTTACTGTGGATATGGGATGGTTCTGATCATCTTACGAAGATATCAACTTCGTCTGAAAATTTTGTAGATTCCACACACACGAAGCAGTTAAACATTGGATTTGAACCTGAAGAAATCTTATCATTTGGTGATGTCTTAGTTTGTATTAACAAAGAAAAGTTTGTTCAAGTTGTTAGAATGACCAAGGGTGAGATACAATACAACAAAAGACTTCCTGTCGATAGTTTTCAAATTAAAGCAGCAGCTGTATCACCTGATAATTCTGTTATTTTAACTTCAAACAAAACAGAATACACATTATGGAAATGGGGAAATAACAACAATGAACTTTTCTTGAAACCTTGGCATACTGCAGAATTACCCAAAACGTCTTTTATTGAAAAATTTGTTCAGAAAGAGAGAACTTTAACTCGTCTTAAAGTCCGTTGCTTTCTAAGTGATAGTAACCAAGCGGTCATTGCATTCTCTTTTCAAGACGGCTTTCACGACCGGAGAACTGGCATTTATGTAATTAATGTGCATAAAAACAATGACGTGAGTACGATTTGGCATAGTATCGATGAATTTTTATGGTCTAGCAGAATCGTACATAAATCATATTTCATTGGTCAATCTTTTGGCACATTGTATGTTGTAGATTTAAACAGTGGTGAAATATGCACTAAATTTGACGAAAAAGATCGTTTAAAGTCTATTATAACTATACATTCCAACACAGGAAATTTAGCTTTAGTAACATATGATGGATGCGGAATTAAATTTTTAAAACTCATTGTACCTAAATGAATCCACTAATTCAACCTTTTTTAGTTATATTAATCTATTGTATTTACTAACATTACATATCACTTAAAACGAACATAAAAAGTTCTTTATATCACAAAAGGACAGTTATTTATGGTATCAACAACGAACTCAAAAATATTGCAGAAAAAATTGTTCATATCCTTTGTTTTAACCGTGGAAAAACTGTCAGTTTTTATGTAAAAATATCACGAACAGAGAGAGAGAGAGATTAGTTTTTTGTGATGTCAAGTAAAGATCTTTTTCATCAAAATGATTCCCGTCAACTTTCAAATTTATATTTGGCGAATTGAACACTGTAACATTGTCAAAGTTGTGATAAAATTGAGAATATCACACGAAGATGTTGATTGTCGTAAGGATGGTCGCTTGTTTTACATGTGAAAATTACCAAAAGTGAGAAACTGAATGAACTTTATGTTGATGGTTTACTTTATGTTGTATGGTCTGATAATTTAGTTATTTTTATTATATATTAAACGTTCACTACATAGAAATGAAAGAATGTCGACAAGTCATTCATTGTGAGTCATTTGACAATATGGTGTTGTTGTAGATGAAGATTATTTTCTTTAAATTATACAGTGACTTTTTTTGAACATTCTTTCAAAAACTGTAAATAAAATTTACCTTACGCATGTTGACATCGGGGAAACAAGTTTTGTATGATGTTAAAAATTCACATTTATAAAACACCATCATGATGTCATGTCATGTCATTGGGTTTTATGGTCATTTATTGAAAAATGTGAGAGATCATTTCTGTAGGTTTATTATGTACAAATGACCTTAAAGACAGAAAATGTTATATACTGTCAACAATTCCCGTATGTAAAAATATCATGATGTCATGTCAATAACTGTGATGAAAATTAATGAATAAAGCTTTTACCATTTTGACACAAGTTCGTTTGAACCTAAGAATTGATTTTTTTTTATTAAAATATTGAAGAATGATAAACTTCACTTTCTATTTTTATTTTTTAAAATAGAATTTGTCATAATGCTGATGGACTATACCAGTCCCGAGAATAGCCTTGTCGAAACGTCAGTCAACCAGGCTCAGTTTGAGTCTGAGGATGACTACCGCTAAGTTTGTCGAAACGTCAGTCAACAACAACAAAAACAGTCCTTCTCGGGACTATACCAACCTGGACGATCTACGTTAACAAACATGTAACGATAATCCCGGGTTCAAACCATTTACTTTAAACTAACAGGTCTTGTTACAACCTTCGTAATGTGAAGGATTTTACTATTCGCGACTAAAAAGGTTAAATTTAGAGTGGGAAATATGTTCAGAATGCATGTCCATGACGTCTGTACTGTATTGGTTAATTATGGAGGTTAGACCATAAAAGGAATGATGTAAAGTTATTAAAAGAACATGTACAACGTCATACGTATGTATGAACATTTACATTGGACTATGAAGACTGACTATATTCTACAAAGATATAAAGTTATTAAAAGAACATGTACAACGTCATACATATGTATGAACATTTACATTAGACTATGAAACTGACTACATTCTACAAAGAAATAAAGTTATTAAAAGAACATGTACAACGTCATACGTATGTATGAACATTTACATTGGACTATGAAAACTGACTTTATTCTACAATGATATAAAGTTACTAAAAGAACATGTACAACGTCATACGTATGTATGAACATTTACATTGGACTATGAAAACTGACTTTATTCTACAAAGATATAAAGTTATTAAAAGAACATGTACAACGTCATACATATGTATGAACATTTACATTAGACTATGAAACTGACTACATTCTACAAAGAAATAAAGTTCTTAAAAGAACATGTACAACGTCATACATATGTATGAACATTTACATTAGACTATGAAACTGACTACATTCTACAAAGAAATAAAGTTCTTAAAAGAACATGTACAACGTCATACGTATGTATGAACATTTACATTGGACTATGAAAACTGACTTTATTCTACCATGATATAAAGTTATTAAAAGAACATGTACAACGTCATACGTATGTATGAACATTTACATTGGACTATAAAAACTGACTACATTCTACAAAGATATAAAGTTATTAAAAGAACATGTACAACGTCATACGTATGTATGAACATTTACATTGGACTATGAAAACTGACTTTATTCTTTAATGATATAAAGTTATTAAAAGAACATGTACAACGTCATATGTATGTATGAACATTTACATTGGACTATGAAAACTGACTTTATTCTACAATGATATAAATTTATTAAAAAAACATGTACAACGTCATACATATGTATGAACATTTACATTGGACTATAAAAACTGACTACATTCTACAAAGATATAAAGTTTTAAAAGAATATGTACAACATCATACATATGTATGAACATTTACATTGGACTATGAAAACTGACTACATTCTACAAAGATATAAAGTTATTAAAAGAGCATGTATAACGTCATACGTATGTATGAACATTTACATTGGACTATGAAAACTGACTACATTCTACAAAGATATAAAGATATTAAAAGAGCATGTATAACGTCATACGTATGTATGAACATTTACATTGGACTATGAAAACTGACTACATTCTACAAAGTTATAAAGTTATTAAAAGAACATGTACAACGTCATACGTATGTATGAACATTTACATTGGACTATGAAAACTGACTACATTCTACAATGATATAAAGTTATTAAAAGAACATGTACAACGTCATACGTATGTATGAACATTTACATTGGACTATGAAAACTGACTACATTCTATAAAGATATAAAGTTATTAAAAGAACATGTACAACGTCATACGTAAATATGAACATTTACATTGGATTATGAAAACTGACTACGGTCTACAATGATGGAAAAGAGGCAAATGCAAAAGAGGAGAGTGGAGAAACATGATCCAGGTTGTAAAGTTCGTAATTAGAGTTGGCAAGTTTTAAATTTAGTTTGCATGTGTATGAGGTTATTCTGAAGGATTACGGTGGTCTATTTTTACAATTTGAAGATAAATATAAACAATCATGTTTAAACTAGGATTTTGTGATTAAATCTTTCAATTTTTTGTTGTCAATATAAGAGGTTAAGTGCTGCAAGTAAATAGTTGGTTTTCACTCGTTTTTTTTTTACATGCATACTAAAATATTTCAGTTTCTAAAGAAAAATTACAACTCAATAATTAGAAAAATTACAACACAATAAATTTTAAAAAGCGTTCATTGAATTTCTAAGAGAAAAAAATGTCGCTAAGTAATTGCACGAAGCATAAAAACTTATGCGATCAACAAAAAAGCAAGAGACACCAAGTAACCAGAGTCAGATTGGAAAAGAAAAATTTTAAACTACGACGTTATTTGAAACTGAATCAAAGGTTTTACCAAAATCAAAGGAGATCACTCGAACGAAATCTGTATGCTTGTTCAACCATTTTAACCAAAGATACCGACGTCTGTAACCTTTACAACTTAACTAACATATATTACTGAAAGTACTTAACAAAAAACGGAAAATGCCAAATGAGAAATTAATTTAACCTAGTGCAGAGAAGCCTATACCTCCTCAAAGGAGCCTTTGTTAAAGCATATTATATCATTTCTTACATGAAGTACGACAACTCAATGTTTTCTGTTTCTAATTTGTTATTTTCATTTTTATTTGAGGGAGAAAATTTTCCTTCTTGTTTCAATGTAATAAACCATATTTAATCATTTCTACTTTGCTTGAAGTTTTCTCTTATGCCAAAGAAGACAAGTACCTCCAAAGTTTGAAAGCTTCTACCAAGGTATTTATATAAACAACTAATATTTGAAATATCATCGATCAATTTTCTATAAAAGCGATTGTGTTAAGTAGCGTAGTCAGTTCTCAAGTTTAGTCACGCTATGAAAATTTCGGAACTTTATGATCATTTATTTCTTTAGAAACCTTTTGTTTTCATTGAGAGTCTTTCACTGATCATCAGAAAGTTTAATAAAATCAATTGTGTTTTTTTAATGTACACCGTCAATGATTAAGGACATCAAAACTCAATGTTCTAAAGCTGTTCATCCGACATCACTATTTACTTAATAAAAACTTAAACTGTGTTTGCATTAGCCTGTACAAACGTGCATATCTGAGCTACACCAATTATATCAATCAAAGATAATTTGCAAATGAATCATGAATACATGTTAGAGAAAAATTTTAAACTTTTTTCTTGAAGTTTGTCTGTTTCGCATTACTATTGTTTGCAAAAGAACAAAAAGATGTTTTTTGTGTTTGTACTGGCTTATGCAAACCTTGAGACTTGTGAGAACTCTCTAGCTGGTGCAAACTGTCAACTTTTGGTGTAAATCGTGCACTGACATTGTCTCAAGTTCTACCAAATGTCTCCTCTGTTTGCTTAACCCTGTACAACAATTAAGCATCTTTTACTTCAAAATCCCATCCTATATTCAGTCTTCACAATTCTCTCATTCGAAGTTTCTTCGTGGGTGTACAAGAGGTGAGGTGTGACCTTTCCCTTACTAATTATCAATATACCAACAATTAAATTTTTGATTTTATCTTCCTGTCATCCGTTAATATCCATTGATATTAGCCATTAATGTTCATTCGTGTCCTTTTTTGCAGACGCACAGACGGTCATTGATATATATTTAAATTACGACTGTGAATTGGCTTTGTCGAATATCTTTCAAAGATTGATCAATGATTTGTCTAAAGTTGCCCAAGGACGTCAAGCTATTGAATTAGGAGCGACACCAGTAAGTTGATGAATATGTTTCATAATGTTTACTTCTCTACATTCTGTTGTTCATATCTATGCCACTCGAAAAGGACTGGAACGTAGTCTTCTATTATGAAAAGGACTGGGACATAGTCTATCAACATGAAAAAACCGGAGCATAGTCTATCAACATGAAAAGGACTAGAACATGTCTCTAATATTTTGTGCTGATAATGCTGATTATAATACATCTTTTTATCACGTTTTTATATGAATAGTATCAATGTCGTCTTATTTTTATATGATTTTTCCAGGTTCAAGAACGCAGTATTCGTATCAAAGGTCTGGAATGTCTCGTTTCTATTCTTAAATGTATGGTAGAATGGAGCAGGGATCTTTACTTTAAACCTGATTCTCAGGTGGACGATAATTTTGGTGAGTTTTAACATCTTTATGAAACTGAAGAAACTCGCATGTAGCGAATATAAACTTAATATTGTTATACATTTCGATAAGTTATCGCTTTATGATCCATTGTACCCCTCTTTTGATATCGGCTACACTGACGATTTTTGTCTCCATCAAGATTCCATCTTTCTATACTCTGTATCTCCTATTTATCGAAGGTACTCCATTATTTTCTTATACACACGTTAATGTTCTTAATCGTAACTAGTTGTTCGACAATTGTAGTTAACCTCTCAGGATCTAAGTTATCCCTTAGTTATCTTTTTTACCCTTGCTGGTCTCGCGGTGGATCAAGGCAATATCTTAATGTTTATAGTTACTCATTGTTGACCCATGCTACCCTCAATGTTCTAGTCTATCTCTCAATAATCTATACTATCTTCCCGATGATCTAGGCTATCTGTTAATGAGTTATGCTAACCTTGTAATGATCCACGCGATCCCTTTTTGATCTCCAAATCATCATAGTTATTCCTCAATACTTCTGTTTAATCTTTTCCATATAAATTTCCTGACAGATCTGGTTGATGGTGCACCCACAATTTCTGGAAAAGGAAGCACTGAGGAGAATGAAAACAGGGGGACCCGGTGATTTACAATCTCAAAAACGGGGGTAGTCAGTCGTCTCTTAACAGTACAAAAGCCATCGATAATGCTGAAGAATTTGAGAGTCTTAAACAGAAGAAGGAGACGAAAGAAAAGGGAATGCAATTGTAAGTTTGGTCAACAATTTTGCTTATCTTCTGTACTTTTAATCAATTCTACAATTTACTTTAAGATTTAACAAGAATCCATCAAAGGTATAAAATTCCTTCAATCTGAAGGTCTCCTTGGTGAGACAGCAACGGAAGTCGCTCAGTTCTTACACACTGATGATACACTAGACAAGGTGATGATCATTTTAGACCATCTATATCCCTTGCAATCCTTATGTTTCATTTCACATGATGTTGTCTTCTTTCACTAAAGTTTTCATTTTGTCACATTTGCACGCTATCTTTGAGGAATTTGTAGAAACATTAAATGTTGCTTTGGATTTTGACCCAGTGTTGCGTTTTATGGTTTTAGACTATGATTGGTGAGCTGATTGGTGATCCAGGACAGTAAGTATGTTTTTCACATCTCCCTCGCATGGTAATCACGTAAAAATCACGTTAAGACGTTTGATTCTCATCTTAAGTATTTATTTCAACATAAATTGAGTCAAGAAAAGTTGATTATGTTAATTTGCCATGAAGCCCATGGATGGTTTGCTCATGATACATGAAATAGTAAATCAGAAAATTTAATCGTAAAATCAAGAATGTTTAAAATATGTTTAAGGTTGCATTAAACTCCATGTAAAAGGACAAAAGCTGTTTGAAACTAAGCATTATCTTCAAATCTCTTGGTTATTTTGTCCATAAAACACAAAACAATTTTTAAATTCTCAAAATTTCTCTATCCAGTGAATAATATTGACAGAAGTCAGTAAGATTTGCTACTTTTCAAAATAAGCAAACAATATGTAGTACACTTAGATCTATTGTTCGTCATGTCCTCAACTGTTCTCATATCCTCATATCCTCATATCAACTGTTCCTCGTGTCTTCCTATACTTCTTAGATATGAACGGGAGATAATGTACGCCTATATAGATCAGTTGGATTTCACTGGTACCAATCTTGTGCAAGCTCTGCGATTGTTCTTACATAACTTCCGGCTTCCCGGTGAAGCGCAAAAGATCGATCGACTCATGGAGAAGTTTGCGAGTAGGTTCTGTGAAACGAACCCAAAGTAAGGACATGATTTGTGTCTTGTTATCTGTTGTTTTACATCTCGCATTGCATGCTGGTTCGTGAAACTTACGAAATGACTTTTGTCTATGAACCATGTGTTAATTTTTTTTTCATTTAACATCAACAATAATTTAGGACAGGTTTTTGACGCTTTTTGGTTTTTTTAAGTATTTTCTCATCGAACTTTTATTATTCGAGCTTTGAGGGCTGCAGTCTGCTATTAGATAGAAATAAAGTGAGTTGTTTGAACTGGGAGTATTGTTACATGTTTGTAGATGTAGATCGTCCAGGTTTGTTGAGTCCTGAGAAGGACTGTTGTTGTTGATGTTGACTGGAGTTTCTACAACCTTACTCATGTACAAACATTTTTAGATATAGCTAGGTTAGACTGTCTATGATAAACTTTTATTTTATATTTATCATATTTAGTGACGATGTGTTTGCTAGTGCAGACGCTGCCTACGTTCTGGCTTATTCTATCATCATGTTGACTACTGATCTACATAGTTCACAGGTTACACAGACTTACTTCATTTGCAATGGTTTTCTATAAAAGTGACTTTATGTCTAAGATCATGTGACTCCATTGTGGTGACGCGAGATTTTCATGGCGTTGATATGGAGCCTTCATTGGAATCACGTGAAAATTTAGCCTTTAGATGCGACATCGTAATCACGTGAAATTTTCTTTCAGGTTAAACGGAAGATAACGAAAGAGCAGTACATTCAAATGAATCGTGGTATAAATGACAGTAAAGATCTTCCATCTGAATATCTTGAAGCAATTTATGATGATATTGCACAGAATGAAATCAAGATGAAACATACACCAAAAGTGAACAGTAGATACGATGCTACATGTATGTATTGGAACATTAATACGAGAATCAAGGCTTAACTGAAAAATTGTACAGATGCTAGGTAAAGGTCTTGACTGCGAAGTGTAGAGTCCTAGTTCTGAGATGAAGGTGAAGGTCTTGAGATGGAGGTGTTGGTCTTGAGATGGGTGTAGGAAAGGGGCTTATAATGGATATTGTGATGTTCGGTGTTGGTCTTAAGAGAGCTCCAATGCATTTTCATGAAAGTAAAGAGATTTTTATTGTGCTTCCACTTTACAGATTTACAAAGTGAGAAACATCGTCGTATGTTGTATTCTATGGAAATGGAGCAGATGGCGGAAAACGCCAAAACACAAATGGAAGACGTGAGTCATATTCAGACGGATTTTGTCACGGCGACACAGATTGGTCACGTGAAGACAATGTTCAAGGTACGGGGGTGGAGTCTGGAGGATAATGTTTGTGGTGTATGTAAGGATTGATTAACGAAGCGTTAATTGTGATGTCAACTTATACGGACAGTGCCAAGTACGGGGGGCGTAGATTTCAAAACATGATGACATTCATCTTAATCTTGTTAAAGAAAAGACTTAAATTTTATGTAATGAATGTTTACGGTCACGAAGAGTAAATTTGTTTGATAATCTAATAGTTTAACTGACCAGTGAATGATTTTACTGGATTTTCTATTGAGATAATTCACTACATAAGTTAAATCTGCTTCTTACAACCGGTCCCAGTCCCCATTGTTGACCATTTTGTTTTGTATGTTTAAGGTTGCATGGAGTCCGTTTCTTGCCGCGTTCAGCGTCAATCTACAAGACAACGACGATCCTTCTGTTGCTTCATTTTGTCTTGATGGAATCCGCTGTGCAATACGAATATCTTGCATATTCAGCATGCCTGTAAGTTGATAAACACACAACATTCTGTTCATTTTAATATATTTGGGTATGAAATAACGACATTAATGTCTCTGCATACCTTTTCATCCCTGGTGACCCTTTCCCGGACATAAATATATATTCAAAAATATGTTGAATGTTGAATTGTTGAAATTTATGAATATATTTACGTAGTTACATACACGTCGTGTTCTTTGCGTGTTATATGTTCAAGGTTTAGATGATACTCATATGTATACAATAAAAACAGATGTTTGTTTACCTTTGAATTAATTGTCTGTTTGTGTACATATATGGATATATCAGGATGCATGTGAATGTGAAATAATCTTTTCTTAAAAGTTTTCAATGATTACAGTTAGTTATAATGATGTTAGGGAATATGAATGGAGATTCTTTACCATTAAGTTCATTTTTCGATACTCCTAATAACTCTTTTCACATTGTAGTTGGAAAGAGATGCTTTCGTACAAGCGCTATCCAGGTTCACTTTACTTACTGCGACCAGTGGCACGCATATTCATGAAATGAAAACGAAGAACATCGAGACGATCAAGACACTTCTTACCATCGCTCAAACGGATGGTAATTACATCGGGAAGTCTTGGCTCGAGGTAGAGAGAATCATCTTGCTATATATTATGGTTGGTGTCTACGACTGAAAATATGATCGATTGATTTTTTTCATCAAAGGAAAAAGTCTAGGTCTTGTCTGTAGTGGAAACTTCACGATATTGCTACAGTCTTTAACTTTCATTTTTCCAAGTGCTTTGTTGACCGTATTTCATACCCTTCATCAGAGAATCGTATCACAAATGTACATCTGTAATAAATATGCATAAGAAAATGAAGTTTTTCTCAAGATATTTTTATTTGAAGATATTTTCTACGTATGTATTTAACGTTTATGTTCGTCTTGTTGGACACTCGTTTTCGTTGCTCAAATGCTCGTTCCGCTCGGCGCATCTTTTTACGTTTCCCTAAAGTCATTGTTTTCATTCTAGATACTGAAATGCATTTCCCAACTTGAATTGGCTCAACTTATCGGTACTGGTGTGAAAACGCGATACCTTCACACGGCGTCCAGCGGTGTTACTAATTCACCCACAGCATTCACCGCAAACAACAAGACATCTTATGATATAACCTCAGGTTGCTTATAACATTGTTGTGACGCTCATAGAAAAATGTCAAATACTAACGTTGGGTGCTTTTCTTTGCTTGTATTTCTATGAAGGTCGGATGCCTGTTGCCGCTGACTCGAAAAAAGCGGCTGGCTCACAGGAAGCCATTGGGGAGACCGCTGCACAAAGTGTTGTCGTTGCAGTTGACAGGTAACGTTTACTTTAATGATAGCTATGTGGATTGTATTTTGTGACCTATCTCCCACCCCAGGGGCGAAGCTAGAACGTTAATGCAGGGGGAGAGGTGAATATTCACATATATGGTCATATATTCCGCTGTGACCAACTAATTTCTTTTCAAATTAAAATAGCTTTTAAACCAAATCATTCAAGCAAAACTAAATATATGAATATTAACCCCTCCCATTCAGCGTTCTGGCTTCACCCCTGCCCCCCCAGGATTCTTTAAAATTGTCTTTAAGCTAGAGTGGGCCTTCTAACAGCAAGAAAAGTCGATGGATGATTCTCTATGTAGACATGTTCATTGTCCATGTTAGCAGAGTCCTGAGAATGACTGTTATTGTTATTGTTGACTGACGTTTTGACATCCTTAGCGGTAGTCATCTTCAGGCTCAAGTAAACCAGAGAACATTGAAGATAAACATGAAATTTAAATTTTGAAGAACTCGTGCACTGTCCATACGTTATGTTCTCTCAGCAGAATATCTTCATCTCAACTTCTTCATTGTGTTTTATTACGTTTAGATTTTTCACGGGATCAGTGAAACTGGATGGTGATGCTATCGGTAGGTTTGCATGTATACATTAAACTGCATCTTACATAAGATTTTTATACATCTAACTTGATCATAATTCACTGACCATTCTTTATCCCAAGTATCCAAATCTCCAGTTCCCAAGTCCCAGTATCCAAATCCCCAGTTCTCAAATCCCAAGTATCGTTATCTCCTGTATCCAAATCTCAAAATGTTTTCGTTTTTCTCCTAAGTCGATTTCGTGGGAGGTTTACGTCAAGTCTCGAAAGTTGAGCTTTCCAATCCTACAATGATACGTATGTTTAGTCTGCAGAAGATCGTAGAGATTACTTATTACAATATGGGTCGTATTCGGCTGCAATGGTCACGAATATGGGCTGTGTTGGGAGATCATTTTAACAAGGTTAGCGATTATTAACGACTAAGATTGTATCTTGATATTAATAATAAAAACATAAGGTTGTTATGATGTACTCAGGTATAGTAACAAGATAATCGTTGTGTTCAATGTTCTACCAACTAAACTATCAGATAAACTGTGAACTATGATGATATTTTAAAACACAGTTCTAGTTTCTTTCATATCTCATATCTCAAGTATAAAACAAGATAATCAATGCCTTCATCTCCAATGTTCTACCAACTATAGTACTTCTCCATCTTAGATAATTTATGTGCCATTTTAGTGTGGTTGTAACCCTAATGAAGAAGTTGCGTTCTTCTGTGTCGACTCTTTGCGACAATTATTCATTTAATTCTTGGAAAAGGCGAATTGCCAAATTTCCGATTTCAAAAGGATTTTCTCCGACCCTTTGAATACATAGTGAAGAAAAATAGGTAAGTTTATGCAGGAGTCAATTCTGTCGGAAAATGTAAAGTTTCTTGCAGCTTGAAAATCTTTCTCTCAAATAAACAAAATTTGTGGCAGACTTTGCAGCTTCTTTTCCAAATTGAAATTTTACGAAGAATTTTACAAAGGAAGTCTTTCAATCAATCGCTCTGTTATAATTGGAAGGATTTGATTAAAATTCTTTCTTCGATATCTTTATGAACTTGGCAACAAATTTGTAAACTTTGCAACAGTCATTATAAAGTCCGTGTATAAGGTGTTGTATTTCCTCGTTATAAAATGAGACATCAGCTGAGGATGTTTTGAAATTTGTGATGTTTCTTTTTAGAAATCAGAATGGATGACAACAACTTATAATCACGCGCTATATGCTATCATCGATGTTTTTACTCAGTATTTTGATATTCTTGCTGAAATTCTTCTTGATGGTATGTATGGCCATCTAGAGTTGTGTGTCAAATAAGGTAAGCTTGAGATTACGCAACGTGTTTGTGCTTGGCATTTGCCTTGGGGATTGGTTCGTTGTGTCAGAGTTTGTGATTGGTTTGAAATATCAGAGTTAGTGATTGGTTTGAACTATCAGAGTTAGTGATTGCTTTGAACTATGAGAGTTTGTGATCGGTTTGAATTATGAGAGTTTGTGATTATTTTGAACTAAGAGAGTGTTTGATTGGTTTAAAGTATGAGAGTGTGTGATTGGTTTGATTTGAGGTACATTAATATACAAGAAGTATCAGAGTTTCTTACAGGTTCGACTGTAAATGCTTTGTAACACCATGTCCTGCTTTGCTTGTTCATTCCATACATGTCTTAAGATAACGAGCAGTTGGCGAGGTCTGGTACCAATTGTTTGGAAAATCTCGTCATATCCAATGGCAGCGCGTTCTCCAAAGACGTCTGGGAAAATACATGTCAATGTGTAAAGACGATATTTGAATCAACTATACCTCACGAACTATTGAAATGGAGACCCGCTGACCAACAAGTAATAAGAGTCTACCCACACCTGATGTCACTCTGCGTCATCACCACTCAAGGTAAGTTACACTTAGGGCCTGATTACATGGAGGCGAACTGGCCCGGATAGCGAGCTAGCCCGATGATTTCAAGGGATTGAAAAGAGCCAAAACGTCAAGGTTTAAAATTACAACTGTTTGCGAAGCGCCACACGTCATTCCATTTGTAATTATGAAATTATGGCAAATTGGTTGTTTTAATTTAAATGTTTTGCGTAGTTATTAAATCAGAATATTGTGAAATTGCTTGAGAAAATTTATCTGATGATTAGTATTGAATCGTTTCCATTTGCCAAAATGATTTAACGCTTGGCTGAATCCCGGCTGCCGGGATCATGTAATCCGCCCCTTAGTATTTTTTATTAAGTTTGAAAGCCTGAAACTCTAAAATTTTAGACAAACTTTCACAACTATTCGGTTTATTTTATGTATTTAGTACCTTTACGATTTACGTATATTGTAGATAAAGTCACTTGTCGACCTGGAGGATGATATCGTGCCCAAATATCCGGAAGGTAAATATAAAGTTTGTGAATTCTTTTAAAGGAAAGTTTTTGCTTCGATTGTCTCCATAATTATAAGATTGGGAAATATTTCACGGTAAGCTAAAGTTTGCATATTAAAAAAGCTCATTTGAACCAAAAGCTCATATGAAGCAAAAGTTCGCATATTGCAATATAGCTCGTGTGAATCTTTAACTCGTATGGACCAACAACTTGCATTCTTTTGAGTAGCCAGTGAAAATTTTCCGTATTATTTTTCAGACGAGGACGAACAAGATGGCCAGCAATCGTCAAAAGGTTTGAATGAAACGCAGGAGGAAATGCCTCAAGAAACAGTTTAAGAAACCAAAGAACAAGACAGCATTAGTTTACATAGTACGCCTAGTTTACGATTTGAACCTGTCAAAGAACACGAACCAGGTAACTATGTGTTAGAAATCAATTGAGATTAATAATTTGTTGTCACAGCCTGCTGCCATTTACGTGTTTAATTTACTTTGGTTTATTGGAAAGGCATAGCAAAACGTATAATTGATATTTGCGTTTGAAAACTCAATCTGAAGTAAATGGCGACGTCATGTAACATTTCCTGAAACTGCTTATGTTCTAAAAACTTACATTTTTTTCAATGTTTGAAACAATAATGTTGTTAATTGTTATTAACAGAATTAATAATGTTACTAATTAGCACTGATTGAACTAATAATTTTGCTAATTGTTACTAATAGAACTAATAATGTTACTAATTAGTAATTATTACTACTTCTCCTGTTAACACTTATTTTTCATAAAAAATAGCACTAACTTAAGAAACTCATTTTTGTTTTATTTTTTGGCATTCGTTGCTTATTTTATTTTATTTTATTTTAGAAGACCTCTAATAAGATAAATTCGCCTTTCGTTTGGCATATTCAAATGTTCGATTTTTACCGACAAATGAAAAAATCGTCTGAGCGTGAATACGGAAATGTTAAACCAACACCCGAGTGACATTTTTTAATTTTTTCATGTATGTACTTTAACGTCGTAAAATCATCTGATTATTTTAGTTGTGCAGACGGAGAGGATGCTGTTCAATTCATTGATCATTAAGTTTGTCGCTCAGTTGGAACTTATCCAAATGATCGACAATGTCGTCTTTTTCCCAAGCATCAGCAAGCGAGAAGATGAAGATACTATGGCTGAATTACAGGTCAGTTGTAATTACGGTCATTGTAGGTAATACTGAGATAAATTGCTTGGTTGTAATGTTGTTATACCAGAGTTCCCCTTGGTGGCTCAACAAAGTCCTTAGCTGAAATACAGAATAAGGAGCTTTAGCAAAGACTATGAGTTTGATTTACGTCATTTTAGAGCGAAAACATTGTAGCGACAACAAAAACACGTAGCCGTCATCAATCTGAGTACGATGTTTTGTAAAAAATTCGTCGTGGCGACTACGATGTCTTTTTAAGCAAAGAAAGTAGATATATTTCTTCATTCTGTAAGAAATTAGTTTACAGTACTATTTTCGAGCATCCAGGCTTTAATTTAGGACCCTTTTGGGAGCAGATGTACATTTAAAAGTAAAATATGACCTGCAAAACTTTCATGTATTTCGTACGCAAATGAAAGGTAAACAAACAAAAAATAGTACAAATATATCGTACATAAAACTTAAAATAGTGAAGATTTTTCATTTTAAAGAGTCCTATATTCTCGCAAAATCAGTATTACCGATTCTTTGAAATCATTATTGACAAATAGAGCCGTAGCTGCTTCGCAAACTTCGGTGTTTTACACAATAAAAAGTCTCGTTCTGTTGTTTATAATTAAAACAAAATTTTGATGAAGCGACAACGACAACAAACTTCCTCGTGCCATTCCCTTACACGGTCAAACTTCGTACTCGTTGTCGTAGTCGTACTCTTGCTAAAGCTCCCTAATATGTAATAAACAGAAAAGACACTTGGCATCTTTAGTTGTTAGCAATAAATTTAATCAATGAAAAAGTTTGTCAAACAAAATGTGCCAGGATTGTCACCATTGCACTTGACTGTATACAATTAAGTTGTTTTTGTTTGATGTGTTAGGACACTTGGAGTCTTTAGTTGTAAGAAATAGATTTAATCTCGGAAACATTGTCATTTCGTTGTCTCTAAGCCATTACAATTGGATAGCACAAAATAAAGTTGCTACAGAACATTTTTTGTTACTTTCCTTCTAAATTCCTCTCTCAGAATAAGCTAGAGGATCCATACTTTAAAAAATTTGTCATTATTGCTATCCTTATCTATCTACAGTAATTAGTCATTTCCAATCCTCCAAGTTCCCATGTGTCTTTTACCAGAATCCTTTATCCCTCCATATGTCTATGTAGGTCATGTATTCATCTTATATAAAGTTCTATATTTCATATTCTTTGTTCTTAGAAACTCATTGCTTATGGTCATATTGTTGGTGATACACCAGACTCCATTGAACCAGAAAGGCGTTTAATTGACAGAATTATCGAGACTATTTGTAGTTGCTTTACTGGTATAATTACTGATGTAAACGTTCAAATACAAATTATAAAGATATTTATAAAAGTGATGTCAAACTGATAAAGTATTTAATGAGAGAAATGATGTATCCTTGAGGAATTTAACGAGGGTAACGACATATGTTTTTTACATTTTTAGTTTAATTTTTTATTATTTTTAATATTACGTCACCTACACCAGATATAACATAAAGTTCACAAAAAATATTCTCGTACTATATTGAACTTGCAGGAACGATGTCTCTTTAAAGGAAAGAGCTATTTGTTTTATAAATAAAAGAAGAAATATGCTAGGAAGACAATTTGATCTTTATAAAAACAGGACATTAATTTAATTTTCAAAGCCTTTATCAAACTTTCTATTTTATGAAGTTATTATAAATTACTTACAAAAATCATCACAGAAAAGAGTATCCAACCATGTATCAAAACCGTATGAGGTACATACCCATATTTTTCAAGGAGTTTAATGAAGTTAATCATCTATTGAATTTAAAAGTTTTGTCAAATTTTCGTAGATTCTTTACAATACGACAATAAGAAATTGAAGGTCTGTTATGGCGATCGGTGCTTAGTACCTATTACATCAATACATCTCTTGATCTTTGACCCTGGAGTTTCAGAAAAACAGTTTGGCTATTTCCATTTGGACAATTTTTGGCCTTTATTCTCTTCAAATTTTTTTTCTAAAATTTATACTGGGGCCTGTTGCACGAAGCGTGGATAGCGTTATCCATTGGATAGTAGTTTTTTAAATTTGTGAATGTGCATGGTTATATTTTGTTTATGATGATGAAACTTTGTAATTCTAGAACCAATATTGTATTTCATTTATTGTCCAGTTCGAATCGTTGATTTTTCCTTTTTAAGATATTTTTGAAGCGCTCAAAAACGTTGCTACTCAGTTTAATGGATAGCGTTATTCGGCCTTCGTGTAACTGATCTCTTCTTTGGTAATTTATTGGTAAAGTCTCTGCAAAATATAAATCTGGTGAGAACCACATATGGACAATGAACATGATTATTGTCTACTTTTCAGCTGTATCCAGTTACAAGTGCGAAAGTGAATTAGAATGATCTCGTGATGAGCCCATCCCTTCCTTACATTTTAATGATGTGTACATTACAATACGATTAAAGACAAAATTGAAGAAATATTTCAATATAAAACTGTGACTCTACGTTGTGGAACGAAATAATAAGTGTGGAAATGAAGAAATAGTCGTTTTGGTCATATTTGGTGAGTAAAATTGTGTAAAACATTGATTTTAAAGCCGTATTGTTTAGCTACTCGTTGTATTGTAAGGTTTGACTAAATGGCAGAATACTCGTCCACTTGGATTCATTGACTGTGCATCCACATTTCAGTAGATACACAGATGATATTATGCCGTATATAAGATGATTCTAACTTCTGAGAAAAGAAAATCAACGTGAAACGAAACTATAAGATAAATAGCGCTACATCTATTGGACGATAATATATATTTATGCTTAGTATATTAAATTGCGTTTCATCATATAAACATGAATGATCTGTTTACTTATCAAAACGACTATATTTTAATATTTAAATCACCACGAACGATTTGCATCAATTATACATTACCACATTGATAGGTAATTATAGATTTATAGTGCCATTGTCGCACAACCTAAGATTTCTGTTGTGTGGGATGCTAAATCACGATTCTTTTGACGACAAACGTTGGTCATTACCACGAGTATTAAAATCAAAAAATGCTTATCCAATTCGTCTCTTCAAGACTTCAACTCAATGCGTTACAATGCATTAAAAGACACATGCAACATAAAATTCGGATTGTTATTTTTGTACTTTACATAAAGGTATAGCTCCAACTAATAGTTCACCAAAGTTTGAGACTCAAAGGATAAATATTTTTGAAGATATGGAAGTTTAAAGTTGATGCTTTACTGACAACGTATTAAAAATGCCCGACGAGCTAACGACGGCTACCGATTGGAAAAAGGTCGTTGTGACGTAATAGTTGACATTAGCTAAACGCGGTCAATTGCGCGCTTCGTTCTAAATATATTGGTAATTTCTTTGCCTGCATTAACAACACGACAATTTAGCATTGAAAATATGGTTTATTGTGCCGCATTTAATTATAAAACAGTTCTTCTAAGAACCATCAAACGCAGCAAAGGTTTCTTTTTCGTTTCGAAAACAAGCGCATACGAGATATTTGGATTGAAAAATCTGACGCAAAAATTTGAACCCAACAAAGAGCTCAAAATTGTGCTCGCAACATTTCGAGAGTTCGTGCTTCGTGGAAAATTTTGAAGCGATGCAATCAGTAGGATGGAAAGCAGGACGGCCTCGCCTTAAGAAGGATGCTGTATCCACGATTTTTTAATACTCTGTGGAACCCACAAGTGTAGCATCTAAAAGGAAGCAGCCAACAAATGTTAGAACTGCATTTGAGAAGAGACGAAGGCAAGAGGTGATTATTATAGTTATAGTTAGCGATATTTGTTTACATTTATAAAAACTAAGCTAAATAGCATTACCAAATTGAGGACAATTTTATAATTTTAGATTATTGACGACGTTCTTGCAGAACATGACGACTTTCTTGTTGGCGACGACCACGATGTGTCGACATCGGCTCGAAATGTTTGTGCGTTTTACCTCAAAGGAAGTTTGTCTAAGATAAAGATGTCAAAATATATGTAGACAGCGAAACACAAACATATACAGTGGTAACTAATTCAGACTAATGTCGTTTGATCATTTCTTTGTTATTTTAACTCATAGAAAATTCCTTAACTACCTTAGAAGCGCAATGTGAAATGCCAAGCAGCCATAACAATCCGTCCGCAAAACACGTAAGGTCAAGAACCACTCAAACAAAAGTGCCAAATATGATAAGTAGAGGTATAGACTTTCCATTTCGGTCGTTTTGATTTTTGTGAAAAATTTTAATTTTATCTAAAGGTTGAGTTAATTTCAACAAAAAATCATAGCACACAGACGACGTCATGTGAAATTGAACATTTTGAGGATAGCGCTGTATGGTCTGATACAGAAAGCACGTCGACGATGAGCAATAGCTACAATGGATCAGACTCTCACTCGTTTTCTTCACTCTCAGGCATAGGTCCAATGTCATGTGTGTACGACCATAGCTGTTTTACGACAGCTTCGTTTGTACACACTGTGGCAAACTTTTCCTCTTATGTGATATAAAATTATCGCCATGTATCAGAGGATCAGTATTGTTTACCTCTTGGCAACATATACTTTCCGTCCTGTACTCATGACCACACAAAGCCACACTCACACCTAAAAGATAAAAACATTGTTTTTACTTTGGGAAAAACAATGAAGCATCAATAAAATGCAACTAACCATTCAACATTTCCAATTCTGTGAATGTATTTATCTTCGCTTTCCGATGACGGAGAATTGTCATCATTATGACCACCTTGCGCGTTGGCCAAAGGCTCAAACATGTAAGGTTGTGCCTCATTGTTATTGATGATAATATCATAATCGGCTTCTTCAGAAGAATGCATTAATTTTTGATAAATAAAAAACAGTAATAGCAAACTACCGAAAGCCGTGCAAGTCGTAGAACGATATAAGAACAATGCTTGTTTATGTCAACTAATACGTCACTCTTTCCCAGTTCCCAGACTTAAACAATCTCACGGCGTTTTAGCAATTGTCATCGTGTTCAATGTCAATGTGTTTTTACCGATTATAACCCTAAATATCTTTTGAAATATTTTTCGGATGACTTTGAAACTTGGTACGTCTTATTTTCACGCTATAGGCATTACAATAAAATAAAGTTGTCTTCTAGCTTGCATTTGTCCTTTAAGTAATGGAAGCTGTTGTTTTTATAAACGACCGTAGCATGTTGAAATTTAGCAATATGGAAGGACGTTTGAAAAAAACGTGAGACTCTATCGTTAGAGATAAGACTTTAAATTGGTATCGGTGAAACATAGTGTGTCTTTTGTCGTAGACTCGTAATGCAACACTTTGTTACTAACCAATGCTAACTCAGGGTTACGTATTAGCAACAATGAGATGGATGTTAGTAACCTTAGTAACGTCAAGTTTTGAAAAAGTAACAAATTTTTTTTAATTTATGCACGGCACATGATCAATTACAAACGTGTAATGAATAAGTTAGTTGTCAAGAACTACTTGTATAAAAGTTTGTATGCACTTCGTTTACCAGAAGTAATCTCAACTTGAAGGTGTAAAATGACCACGACAAACAACATGGTACATATGCCAATTCTTCAATCCGGGTCGAAAATCCTAAAATCGACACCCCACTAAAATTGCAATGTCAACATAGTTCTAACTTTTAAAAACAAAAAGAAATAACTTTTCTGAAGTTCTTGACATGTTTAGAAGGTTCACTTTAGGGGTGGTCATGGGAGAAAAAACTTTGCACAACATCAATATTTACTGAGAGAATTACTATGTACCATCTCTGGTCAAATGTAAAGTTTGCATAAATTAACCAATATTCTTGGCAGAGATTGCATTTTCATATTTTCAAAGGAAAGATCACATGAGATGAAAAAGAACATTTAACCACAGTATAGAGAACATACAGTAGTGCCACTCCATTGAATTTTTCGTGCCACGCATATCTTATTACGCATGTGGTTATTGTAGCCTGTCTATTGCTTTTTAGACGAATAGAAATGATGAAATGTCTAACGGCAGCCAGTAATCTAATTAAATATACAGCAGCCAGTTGCATATTGGACCTACTGTATATTCCTATACTATGACATAGATGTCATTAATGTTTCATAATACTGTTTGTTGAAGTAGATCCTGACTCATTTTTCATCTTCGTTCGTTATTTAAATGGCTTTATGTAATAAAACTCACAAGAATAAAAAATTAATGTTTAATAAAAGGCATGAACTATGATCATTTTTAACTGATATGTAATGTGGGCGCGTTGTTTATATTAAATCTCTCATCCGTTTGTTGAGTATATGACATGTAAAGAACAGAGCAAGCATAATTTTGTTCACACGGTCGTCTTCATCAGCGTCGCTGATGTCCTTTGAAAACCAACTCCTACTACAACCGTGCCTTCTGGATCCGACTCGGAAAGAGGGAAGTTCAATCGCTTGCTGCTGCTCGTCTTTGGCCGCTTTCTGGCGGGCCAGAACATCCCCAGGCCTTTCTCAAAAGCAACTATTTCACTCCGCGTGCACAGCTGGTACAATTATTGTACGGAAACCCTCAACGGTTTAAAGCAAATCTCAGGGAGCCTCATGCGGATCAGGATATGCGTCTTGCCATCGTGGCTGACTATCACGTGCTTTCGAATAAAGTAAACAAACAGTTTCTCAGCAGGCATCCCTTTAAGGTGGTCGCTAACGCCGTAGTCGGCTTCGGCCATCCCCAGTTTCTCCTGGCGAGGAGGAAGTTGCAGGAGATTAGATAGCATGCTTATGCGGTTCCGGCAGTTAGAAGTTCGGTGATTTGTTGGCCTTGCTTGACACCTACTCCAAAACACCCGAGAGCAAACTTATAAATTACGGTCGTCATTTTATGCCTGGAAGCGTCAGAGGCAAGATGACTAGCGATGCTGCCTTTATTAATGCACTCCTCATTAACGAGAGCCGCATCACTAGCAAGTGTGTTGCTATATTGAAGTTTGAGGCCTTGTATAAATGTTTCATGGTCATGGCATTTTGGACGACCACTTGGGAGAAGACAGCGGCTGCTTCTGGTTATCAGTGATCAGGAGGAGTGCTTGCTTGCTTGCAGGATGCTGTGGTGTGGAACTAAACAAAAATTGGAAATAGGGATACCGAGGAACTCGCTCGAGCCAACGAAGCAGAGCGCTTCGCTTCGTGAAAGACGACATTAGAAGCCAGATAAAGAGAGCTCCGCGAACAGACGCGAGAGATAGAAGCACAGCTGGACGCTGCACGTGCGTGCAGGGAGTGGGCATTTCGCTGGGGGCGTATGGACGCTCTGAAAAAATACAGTGTCAAGTTGCGGATGGCGATTCACGCTAGACATAAACTTTGTGCGCCATTGACAGTGTTGCATCATCTTGGTGTGACAGTTTTCGCCTATCCCACGCACGCCAGGCTAGAGATCGAAGCTGTGGATCATAATAATAAATCAGGAGCGGTGAACATCTCTTTGTTCGCGAGGGAAACCAGTGAAGTTAAATGAAACCGTGTGTATGAAATAAAGACCAGCGGCATGGAGTGTTTGAATGTCAAACTGGCGCTATGAGCGTCATGAATCTAAAGCCGAGCATTGATGGTCGGCGGCATAATCGCACGTGGTTGGCTGGCAAACCTATGAATGTTTCATGCCTGTGTGATGACAGCAGTGTTGTTGGCGTAATGGGATGGAAATGGTTATGTAAGTACGAGTCTCCCGGGCACCAAAGAAAAAGCTAGTTGAGGAGGAGATGAGAGTTAGTTGGCCTTTCACCGCTTCCTCCGGGCTGCTCCTGAGGAACTGCAACGGCAAGTTGTGCTTTCGAGGGAGCGAGTAGGATGCCCATATGTCGCGTTTTTTATCTCTCAACCTGTGTTTTGTGTTTTGGTGAGGAAAATGTAAAGCATATAGGAGATTTTCTTTATTTTCATTTCAATTACTAATGATGACGATTTGATTTAACAGATTGTCAAAATTGACGAAGAATTTAGAGATATGATTAGAGTCAAGCTATGTTTCTATGGGGACTACTGCAGTTTAGCGGACACCTTGACGCTCACCCAAACCCTACCCTATAATACCCAGCAAAACGAGCCCGCGGTCACAAGCGCTTCGGGTGTTCGCTAAACTGCAGTCTATCAAAAATATAAATTTGAACAGAATCATCAGCAATATAGTCCTATCAAAATGTTAATAAGCAAATATTCATACAACACAGCAAACCAGTTTGATATATCCTGTTAAAAGAACGACTTATCTCTTCACCACACGATTGTTAAACAAATAAGATATATTATTTATTAACCAGGAGTTACTATCGAAAAGTAGTTACTGCCTCTCGCTCCGAGTAGGCAAAATTATTATCATTTTAACTTTTTTTCAGTGTATCAAGTCTAAAATTTTAACGCCTTAATGTAAGATCAATTTCTGGGTCATGTCAATAGGCAGTGAAAACAATTTTTATCGAGAGAAAGAAATGAAGCATACAAGTCTTTGCAAATGACTTGTAGTACTATTTTTAACTTATCCTTTTAACTTTTGTGAAAATTTTGTACGTATTAAATTTTACCTTTTTTAACAAACTCATTCCTAATTTCTAGAATAAGAAATGGCTTCGCCACCTAAAAGATTAAAGATTGAGGAAAATGGATCTCGTTTGAGTAAACTTTAATCAATAAAGGAACCCAAGCCTTAAAATAACATTGCAAGTCATTATAAGCCTTCAATCATCAAACTTAAAAGATAAACTTAATGATGCTTTTAACAGAAAGAAATTGGAATCATTAAAAAAGAAAAAAGTCATCAACAAAGAGCAATGGGACCTTCTTTACCCTTCAAATAAAACACCAGAAATTGGAAACTTTGATATTTCATTATTGACTGTCTTATTGCGTAACATATGTGGTCTAACAGCGCCATGGTGGATGGAATAATCTTCCTTCCTCTTCAGAACTTCAATCTCAGCAAACATTGCAAGAATAAAGTTTTATCGAAACAAAGTGTATGGTCACATAACTACAACTAGTGTAAATGACAGTGAGTTTGAGTACTTGTGGCAAGAAATTTCAAAAGCATTGGTTGGTTTGGGTATTCAACAAATTGAAATAGATGAATTAAAGAAAGCTCCTCAGTACCGATGAGGCAAATTATATTGAAATGTTAAAAAGAATGGTATAAAAAGAAGAGCAATTTATCGATGTCACTGAAAAATCAAAGAAAATGTGAAAAGTAATAGAAAGAAATGTTGTAGAGATGAAATGAGATAGCAACAAAAGTTACGGACTTAAATGAGGATGTAAAGAAAACAAAAGCTGATTTAGCAGGAGTAAAAAATGTTACAGGACAAAACATATTCAGTTGTCGAAAAGCTTGAAAGTGTAATTTTAAAGGTCTTATAAAAGATCTTAACAAGAAATACCTTGAAGGCACTAGACAATGGTTATTTGAAAAACTCGACACTTGGTTTAACGATAGAAGTGAAGATGCTTCTAATGTTATGGTTTTGATTGCCGGTCCTGGCGTTGGTAAAAGTGTGTTTGCTGCTGAGTTGTGTAGACGATATTCTGAAAAGAAGAAACTTGCTGCTTGGCATTTCTGCAGATATAATAGATCAGATTACAGAAATCCTCGAATGTTGATAGAATCATTGGCTAGTATCATGTGTGATACAATATCAAAATTTAAGAGTAAACTGAATAAACAATTACAGAGAAACAATTCCAAAGAATCCATCACCGAGAAATTCCTTGTTTTATTAAATAATTCTTTGCGTTCATTGGAAGATCATGAACCAATGCTTTTGGTTATTGATGCCTTAGATGAAAGTCAAGTTGACGGCAAAAGTGAATTGTTGGAATTGATTGTAGAAGAGTTTGACCGACTGCCTAAATGGATTAAAATCTTCATCACCAGTCGCCCAGAACTTCCTGTTCAAAAGGAGTTGAAAGACAGGAATCCTGTGGAAATTACAACTCATCCTCGCGATAAAAACAATGAAGAAGACCTGCACAAGTATTTGAGACATCAGTTGAGTCATGAATAGTGATGGTGCTTGTCAATAGTTAAGAAATGAAGCCTATTTTACAGTCTGATTGTCAGATTTTGTTCTATGTCATTAGTTGAAAATGAGGGATCATTTCTTTATGCGTATTACGCAACTGAGCTTGAAAGAAGAAAATATTGAGCTTACTTACGAAAACATTCAACAATTGGTCCCTAGTGGGTTAAGCGGTGTTTACACAAAGCAATTTAAAAGAGTGAAAGAATTGTTAACGAAAGAAAGTCACGGAAATTCTGTTATCTCAGAAGCTACTTTCATGCAATTTCTTGAATTGTTGGCTGCCTGTCGGGAGTTTTTACCATTAACTTTACTGTTTAGCTATTTAGGTTTTTCTGTGACATCATTGAACCGTTATCTCAAATTTTGCCAGTTTACAATGATTGTTTAACCGTGTATCACAAATCTCTGATTGATTGGTTGAAATCAGATGGTTACGAACAGCATGAGTTTACAGTTAATCCAAAAAATGGTCATAAGTTCTTATGGCATGCTTGTGAGAAAGTGTTTGAACAAATTAAGTGTATGAACATTTTTGAACATCAGATGAACACTGCTATGATTAAATATGCTTTGAAGAATGGAATCTATCATATGTCAAAATGTGGCGAAAATGTTGACTTTAGCTGGGCAGTAGATGTCAAAGTGGTTTGTGCGAGGTTAATGGTTGTGGAAGACATTGACGTGAATACCATTGGTCTGAATTGTTTGAAATCATTAAAGAACTACGAACTTTCTTGAGAAAAGATGTACTTGAGGAACAACTATTTCATTTGTTTACGACAATAAGATATAGTCAATGTAAATGATAAAAGCTTAATTTATTTACAAATTATTGCAAACAGAATTCATGGCAGTAACGAAAAAAGATTATTGGCAAGGGATTTATTGAAACAAGGAAAGTTTGTTTGGTTTGAGGATTTAGACACAACATATTTAACAAACCATCATCATTTGACTGTCCCCTTGCGTGCTAACGTTACATCTCTTTGTGTGTCGTCCAATAAAGAACTTCTTGCTGTAGGATATGAAAATGGTCAAATATCTATTTTTGAACTTCCTGAATTTACAGAAAGATGCACTCTAGGCACTGCACTCGATGATTCAAGGTTGGATAAGTGGGATGATGTAGTGAAAATTATGTCCCTGTATGACATCTATGACTATCCAACATTAATGACATTTGCTTTTGTACGTGGAAACATCTGTTGTTGCTCCTTTTCACCCACCGGAAATAGACTGGTAACCAGTAATGGATCTACTGAACTAAAGTTGTGGGACGTTAACAATGGACGTTTGTTATTATGTTTACAGTCAGATGATGTCGTTAATCGTTGCTCTTTCTCAGATTCTGGTTTGTTTATTACTGCAGACTATGTAAAACATTACAATGAACTTTCTAAAGAAGTGTTCACTGCATGGAATTCATTAACTTTGCAAAGAATCGATCGACGCTGCGTTGTTGATTACCAAAAACTACAATGCACCGATAAATATTCAGAGCTCTTTGCTGCAAATTTCGTCGAGACTTCGTATGTTTTTCAATTCCCAAAGGCAATCGATATTTTTTCCAAACCTTTACATTTAATGACAACACACCATTATCGTGATTGTATTTTTTATCATACAAACCAGAATGGAAAGCTTTCTGAAATCACTCAGTTGACAAAATGCAACGATCATAGAGAAATCATGTTTAATTTACCAAATGTTAGGTGTCCATGTGTTGATAGGACTCTTAACAAAGTCCATCCCATCTCGTTTAAAGAATTTTACGTTGTGCCGTATTTTTCCAAGCTTAAAATTTTCAAACGTGATCATCTTTGGAGACCTTCATTTATCTTTGAGAAATTTGAAATTAAATGTTGTTGTTTTTCACCGGATGGATCTTTTTGCTGCTTTCGCTGTTGGTGACCACGTCAACATTCATATTTGAGCATTGAACGTTGCACTATTATTCAAACTGTACCAATGCAACTGAAGAATGCATTAGGATGTTGGTGGTCAGATGGTTTACTGTGGATATGGGATGGTTCTGATCATCTTATGAAGATATCAACTTCGTCTGAAAATTTTGTAGATTCTACTCAAGCAAAGCATGTTAACATTGATTTAAACCTGAAGAAATCTTAACATTTGGTGATGTCTTAGTTTGTATTGACGAAAAGTTTGTTCAAGTTGTTAGAATTACCAAGGGTGAGATACAATACAACAAAAGACTTCCTGTCGATAGTTCAAAATTTAAAGCAGCAGCTGTATCACCTGATAATTCTGTTATTTTAACTGTAAACAAAACAGAATACACATTATGGAAATGGGAAATAACAACAATGAACTTTACTTGAAACCTTGGCATACTGCAGAAATACCCATAACGTCTTTTATTGAAAAATTTGTTCAGGAACGGATAACTATAACTTGTCGTAAAGTCAGTTGCTTTATAAGTGATAGTAACCAAGCGGTCATTGCATTGGCTTTGGGGCAATTTCGACGAGAGAACTGACATTTATGTAATTAATATGCATAAAACAATGACGTGAGTACGATTTCGCATAGTATCGATGTATTTATGGTCAAGCACAATCGTACATAAATCATTTTTCATTTGTGAATATCATGACACATTGGTTGCTGTAGATTTAAACAGTGGTAAAAGATGTGCTGAATTTTACTCATTAGGGTTCTTGTGATTTAATAGGACTGTACATTACAAACACAGGAACTTTAGCTTTTAGTAAATCGGTGGATATGGAATTAAATTTTAAAACTCAATGTACCTGAATGAAACCACTAACTCAACCTTTTTGTAGTTATTATATTATTAACTATCGTATTTACTAACATTACATATCACTCTTAAAACGAACATAAAAGTTCTTTATATCACAAAAGGACATATTTATGGTATCAACAACGAACTCAAAACTATTAGAAAAAATTGTCCATATCCTTTGTTTTAACTGCAGGAAAAGGTCAGTTTTAATTATGTAAAAATATCACGGACAGAGAAAGAGATTAGTTTTTATAATGTCGTAAAGATCCTTTTCATCTTATGATTCCCGTCAACTTTCAAATTTATATTGGAGAATTCAACACTGTAACATTGTCAAAGTTGTGATGAAATTGAGAATATCACACGAAGATGTTGATTGTCGTAAGGATGGTCGTTTGTTTTACATGTGAAAATTACCAAAAGTGAGAAACCTTTGATCTCTGAACGAACTTTTATGTTGATGGTTTACTTTTTAATACAAATGTATGGTTAGATAATTTGGTTATTTTATTATATATTTAACGTTCATT